>NC_090729.1:138017060-138099560 GCF_036898095.1 Palaemon carinicauda
ACCTTCCTGTTCCAGTAAGTCTGGTTCAAAGAGGGACAGAACAACAGAGTTTTTTAGTCTGAGTCTGTGTTTGTCTGGCTTGGGGTAGAGTCTCCCTCGCTGGCCTGACACAGACAGAGGTGGCTTAGCCTCCTCAGGTCACTACCGAAGGTTTCTGTGGATATGATTCCTTCTTTTGTGATCTACCAGACTAGTCCTTGTTGCTGTTCTCGGGTGAGGATAAGTTTCTTTTCCTGGGAGTAGCAACACCTTCCTTGCTTTGGTGCTCTGGGAGCTGGCAAGTATTGCTGGCCTTCCCCCTTGGATCTCCCTTAGGCTAAGATGAGTTTCTTGGCTGCGGGTGATCCGTCACTAAAGCAAGGTTGGTAGGACCCTCTTTTGTCCCTTCCCCCTCTATCTCCGTAATGGCCTAGCCTTTACAGTACTGTACGTCATTCTACATCTGGACCTAGAATAGGTTAGGATGTGGAATTGACTCAGCCCCTTGCCGGCCAGCAGAGCTGCCGGCCGGCAAGGGTCTTCTATTTTTGAGTGCTGCCCAGACCTCCCTTGGTCCCTCATCCATGCCTGCCTGTAGAGCCAGACGGCATTGGTCAGGAAGCCTAAATTAGATTCTCCCCTTCCATATATGCACTCTTTCGGATTGCAGGGCTTGGAGGTAGTGTACACTCTTATCCCGGCATCCATCCTGTTTTTCTTCTAGTGCTGTACCCGACCCGAAGGCCGGAAGCCGGGCGGTTGTAGTCCTTTCGTTCTTTTGCTGCCGGCCGGCTAATGTCAGCCCTTGTCTGCCGGTCACCAAGAGTGTGGCCGGCAGCCGGGTACTACCTTGTGTAGTTGCCGGTCGGCAGTCATTGCCGGCCGACATTGGCTGTTGCCGGCCGGCAGTTACTGCCGGCCGGCACATGCATTTGAACCAGCGTTCTGCCGCCTTATACCTGTTAGGTAGTATACTTTAAAGCTAATTATGGTGTGTGCCGGCCAGCATGTATCGTCCTAATACTGTACCAGTATTCTTCAGTATAACATATACAGTAAGAAGAAAACTATAGTATGGGTTTTGGTACAGCACTGTGTGTTCTAACACTTTTGTGTTTTCTTGCACAGCCCTTTGCTGTTCCCCTACAGATAGGAAAGTGAGATCTTTCCTGTCTATTATCCAGGATTTTAAAATCATTGCTTAGGTGTGAGCTTCACCTGTTTCCTCTGGAAACTTTGCATTGGTTACTCTAGAAGAGATTAACCATTTGATTTTATTATCTGGGAGGCTGCAACAATGGGTTGTGAGGGAAACACAAGTGTGTGTCTTTCCTTTCTGAATTGTTATGCTATACTATGCATATGCAGTGATACATAGTTCACTTGATACTCATGGAAATTTCTTCTCTTTACAGGAGGACCCTCCGAAGTGCGGAAATGTTTTCTACAACGTCCGTAGCAAGAACCTCTGCGGACATGAGTTTTGTAGGAGATACGCAGCATGCGCAGTCTCCAAGGATGATCTCCAGTATTGGGACCCTCAGGTATGTACTGTGAGCTCTAACCTGATTACTGAGGCCTTTGATTCCCCTAGGACGGCGGAATCAAGGGATATAGCAAGGGAGAAGCTTCGTACCTGTGTAAGGGGCTTCCAAAAGAACACCTCTGGCCCTTATCTTCCAAGTGAGAAGATGAGGGCGTATCTTTTCCCTAAGGCATCAGCTGATGCAGTGATTCCCCAGCCTCAAGAGGAGATCCCCCAAAGTCAGATCCAGGTGGATGCTGGAGTCGCGGTCGCGATGCAAGACATCCAGTTAGATGACAGGATGTCTGACGTGGACGAGCGTTTGTAAGAAGACCTCCTGGCAGGAGGCCAGGAGGAAGTTCAAGCCCCGGACGTCGTATTGGAAGAGGTCGACGAGGTATCGGCTACTCCGGTTCAGATTCCGGAGCCTATTCCCTCAACATCGGCCGGTCTCCCAGTAGAGCTGGGACAGGCCCTCTGTTCTGTTGTTGGAATGATCCAACAAATGCAGAAGGAGAATCAGGAGAAGGCGGCTGCTATGGAACTGCGGATGCAGTACCTTGCAGAACCGCATGGGCCCCAGAAAAGGCTCAATGTGAAAGACCTTCCCTTGTGCTCAGATGCTAACCCATGGAGGTATGCTGAGCACATGCCGATGACGACTGGAAAGATCGTCATCTCAGATAAGCTGGGCTCAGTTCCCCTAGAGGAGGTGGAATTCTGGCCCAGCAAGGCATCATATCCAGACTGTTATGTCCGGCTGAGAAAGGAACCAGCTTCAAAGGAGGAGACAGAGCCGAAGGAGGTCATAGTGATGGACCATGCTAAGGCTCAAGCTCTACTTTCATCCTCGATGAAAGAGAGGGGCTTCTCTAACTCGAAGGTAGCTGCATTGAGCAAGAAGCTCCCTTCCTTTGTGTCCTCTCCTGCTAGAGCCTTCCCCTTTTTACAGAAAGGGTTTGCGGCTGTACTAAAAGCAGTCGAGGCCGGCAAGCCTTGCCCCTCCCTGGAGGAGTGTAAACCCTTGTCGCTGGCCCTGCCTATGGACCACAAAGACTGGAAGGACGTCCATCTGACGTTCTCAGTGGGAAAGTTGGAGGCTGATATTGCCGGACGGCAGTTCAGCGAGGACCTCCCCAAGCTGTCTGACTTTCTTTTGCGAAGAGAGTTCGAGACAAAAGAAAGACTGGCTGCCTCAATGTCTCTTCAGACTACTCTTGAGACGATGGCAAGTGACCCCAAGGTCCATGAAATGTTCATGGTGGTGGCTAAGACTCACCTGGCCACAGTGACGAAGGACCTCTATGGCTTCGTCTAGGCGAGGAGAGCTTGTAGGGAGTTCGTGTTCACCGGGGCTACGGTGAGGCACGAGCCAAGGAAATTAATCTCCTCCAACATTTGGGGAAAAGACCTTTTCCCTACTGATTTGGTCAAAGAGGTTGTTGATAAGGCCGCTGTGGAGAATAGAAACCTTCTCCAGAAGTGGGGCCTGGCTATCAAAAGAAAGTCTTCCCCGGATGAGGGTCCTCAACCAAAGAGGAAGACTATGAGGACTAGGCTACCGTCTCGGCCAGCCAAGCCCTCTAGACAGCAACAGCATCTGCAATTGCCATTGCCTCCAGTGCCCCAGATGGTGGCACAAACCCCGACCACTTTTCAGTGGGTACCCCAGGCTGTGTCGACACAGTCCACGGCATTCACCCCAACGTTCGAAGGACAGTCTTCTTCCTTTCGAGCAAAGCCTAGAGGAGCAGCCAGAGGCTCGTCTAGGCGCCCCTCAAGGGGAAGGGGATTCAGGGGTGGTCGTGGTCAGGGAGGCAAGACCTCAGGACGGCAGTCCAAGTGAAATGATACCGGTAGGAGGGAGACTGCTGAAATTTTGGGATCGATGGACCTTCGATCCCTGGGCCCACAGCCTACTCAAGAATGGACTGGGCTGGAGCTGGTACAGCACTCCACCCCCGTGCCTTCGGTTTTTCCAACACTCCACCCCCGTTCTGGAGGAGTATGTTCAAGAACTGTTGGAGAAAAATGTGATCCGAAAGGTGAAGTCCATCAAATTCCAAGGGAGGCTGTTTTGTGTTCCCAAGAAAGACTCGGAAAAGCTCAGAGTCATTCTGGACTTGTCGCCACTCAAGTTCATAGTGAATTGCAAATTCAAAATGCTAACACTGCAACACATAAGGACCTTACTGCCCAAGAGGGCATACTCAGTCTCTATAGACTTGTCAGACGCCTATTGGCACATCCCAATCAGCCGTCGACTCTCCCCCTACCTAGGGTTCAGGCTACAACGGAGACTATACGCCTTCAGAGCCATGCCATTCGGGCTAAACATAGCCCCAAGGATTTTCACGAAGCTTGCGAGCGCAGCTCTCAAACAATTACGCCTAAAGGGAATTCAGGTAGTAGCCTACTTGGACGACTGGCTGGTGTGGGCAGCATCCGAGACAGAATGCTTGCAAGCTTCCAGTCAAGTGATCCAGTTCCTAGAGTACCTAGGCTTCAAGATCAACAGAAAAAAGTCTCGACTTTCTCCATTTCAAAAGTTCCAGTGGCTGGGAATCCACTGGGACCTTTTGTCACACCGTTTCTCCATTCCGGCGAAGAAAAGGAAGGAGATAGCGGGTTCTGTCAAGAGACTTCTAGATTCCGAAAGGATATCAAGACGCGAACAGGAGAGGGTACTGGGCTCTCTCCAGTTTGCTTCGGTGACAGACCCAGTGCTAAGAGCACAGCTAAAGGATGCAACCAGAGTTTGGAGAAGCTATGCATCAAACGCGCGAAGAGATCTGAGAAGACCAGTGCCGCTTCGGCTACGTACTCTTCTCAGGCCTTGGTCCCAAGCCAGACATTTAAAGAAGTCGGTTCTTCTTCAGCCACCTCCCCCGTCGATGACGATTCACTCAGACGCCTCAAAGGAGGGATGGGGAGGTCACTCTCATCGGAAAAAAGTCCAGGGGACTTGGTCCAAGCTATTCAGGACCTTTCACATAAACTTTCTAGAAGCTATGGCAGTGCTCCTTACCTTAAAGAAAGTCTCCCCGCGTCACTCGATCCACATAAGATTGGTGATGGACAGCGAGGTAGTTGTGAGATGCTTGAATCGACAAGGGTCGAGGTCACCACCTCTCAACCAGGTGATGTTGGCCATTTTCCGATTGGCGGAAAAGAAGAAGTGGTACCTGTCGGCAGTTCACCTTCAAGGAGTCCGCAACGTGACAGCGGACACTCTATCCAGGTTCACACCGATAGAGTCGGAATGGTCCTTAGACGCAGGATCATTCTCCTTCATTCTGAATTAAGTCCCAGAACTGCAGATAGACCTCTTTGCGACAAAAGACAACAAGAAGTTGTCCCTGTACGTGTCCCCGTACGAGGACCCCTTAGCGGAAGCAGTGGACGCGATGTCCCTCGACTGGAACAGATGGTCCAGGATTTATCTGTTCCCCCCTCACAACCTTCTGTTGAGGGTCCTCAACAAACTGAGATCCTTCAAGGGGGTAGCGGCAATAGTGGCCCACAAGTGGCCGAACAGCGTGTGGTTCCCCTTGGCATTGGAACTACAGCTGAAGTTTTTGCCACTACCACATCCAGTTCTGACCCAGCGAGTCCAGAAGTCGACTGTCTGCGCTTCATTACAGAAAACCCGGACCCTGCAGCTCATGATTTTCTCTCCCTTGCGGTGAGAAAGCGTTTCGGGATTTCGAAAGCCAGCATAGACTTTCTAGAGGAATATAAGTGCAAATCTACTAGAAGGCAATATGAGTCATCTTGGAGAAAATGGGTGGCCTTTGTCAAGGCGAAGAGTCCACAGGAGATCTCGACAGACTTTTGCTTATCTTTCTTCATCCACCTCCATGGTCAAGGGTTGGCAGCTAACACGATTTCAGTGTGTAAGTCTGCTTTGACAAGACCCATTCTATATGCCTTCCAGGTCGACCTAGGTAACGAGATCTTTAATAAAGTTCCGAAAGCCTGCGCTAGGCTCAGACCTTCAGCACCTCCAAAGCCCATTTCATGGTCTTTAGACAAAGTTCTTCATTTCGCTTCTCTGTTGAGCAATGAAGAATGTGCATTAAAGGATTTGACAAAAAGTTATTTTCCTATTTGCACTCGCGTCCGGGGCCACGGTTAGTGAGATTGTAGCCCTCTCGAGAGAGGCAGGTCGTGTTCAGTTCCTGGATGGGGGGGAACTGAACCTGTTTCCGGATCCTACGTTTCTCGCCAAGAATGAGTTACCCAACAACAGGTGGGGTCCCTGGAGAATCTGCCCTCTGAAAGAAGATGCATCTCTATGTCCAGTAGAATGCCTAAAGGTCTATCTTCGTAGAACTTCAGACTTCAAGGGTGGTCAACTATTCAGGGGAGAAACATCAGGCTCAAATTTATCTCTGAATCAACTCAGAGCGAAAATCACATATTTTATTCGCAGAGCGGTTCCTGACAGTACACCCGCAGGTCACGATCCAAGGAAAGTTGCCTCATCCTTAAATTTCTTTAATTGTATGGACTTTGAACATCTCCGTTCATACACTGGCTGGAAGTCTTCCAGAGTGTTCTTTCGCCACTATGCGAAGCAAGTAGAGGAACTAAAGAGATCTGTGGTAGCAGTGGGTGGCGTTGTTAACCCTACTGTTTAACTCTGCGAGGAACAGTGGCTTTAATTGGGACGATTAAGTCCAGGGTGAGTGTGTAGGTACATACTGTACTACAAACTAAATGAGGGCACCGAGTGCCCATATAGACTGTTCCATTTCCAAAGGTGAACCTAGCATAAGTGCAGACATGTGTGCCAAGCGTTTCTAACGCTTATGTGATTGATTTGTAATACAGACTTTTATGACTTGATACCTCGGTATCTTTAAAAAGTGGCATTTGATGTTTTTTTCTTTCAGATAAACAACTTCTGTTTACTATCATACTTATGCTTAAAGTTTTGGGTTATCCTCTTTTTATATATATATATATATATATATATATATATATATATATATATATATATATATAATTGTTGTTAACCTGTCTATTTATTGTCTGTCAATAAACTTGTTCCTGAGAACCTTGCATCTCTTTCACCTGTGTCAATTTATTGGTATAATTGAGCATTTATTTTATGTACCTTTTCTGGGATAACTCTAATAGAATTGTTCCTTTATGCAAGCTATGTTGCATTGGTTTATGTTTCCTTTAACGGGAGGACTCCATCCCATAAGGGGACGAGGGCGGTTTTACTAGTTTCTTCCTATGCGGATATAAACCTTTGTCCAATACAAGTATTGTGCGGATAACTGGTCGATATTTCATATTGACGCAGTGGTTCTTTATAAACTATGCTTTACTTAATATAGGGTGAGACCACTATATTAGCTTGCTTGGTAGTCATACATAGGTATATGTACTCTTCGAGACTTTTCCAGAGTCTAGTAGGACTCTTCCCTGTAGGTGGCAGCAAGCTCTAACATGGTTTATAGTTAGTTGAAAAGATGTATAACGGTAACATCTTAGGTCTCTAGGTCTAGTCGACCGGGAAAAATTACCTCCGGGGAGTACGGCATGTTCTGAGAATCCACAGATACAGTAATGCTCTGGTATACTTCCATCAGGACGACATGGCTTGAGCCCAAAAAACGGATTTTGAGTGAAGCGAAAAATCTATTTTTGGGTGAGATGGCCATGTCGTCTTGATGGACCCGCCCTTGCCTTTCTAAGATAGGGCTGTAGGACCCCTCCCTACATACAGTATCTGTAGCACCTCGTGTACGCTACAAGGAATACAGATGGCACCAGGATTGGCGCCAGGCACGCTTACGAAACGGGAGATAGGGAGCCTTGGGAGCGGCTCCCCCTTTTTCTTTCCCGAATTCGTTTCTTGCTAATTGCCCCCTGCGAGACGAAATCTCTGTTCGGGATGCAGATTGCCATGTGGCGTGTCAAGAATACGTCCTCTGATATGTCGCGATATCCCTTTCAGGAGGGATATTCGCTCCAGGAGTTAGAATTCTGGTACCTTAAGGTAAATTATCTGGGAATATCGCCGTAGTTGTAATATACCCTAGGAAGCTACCCTATAGGAACTTCCATCAGGACGACATGGCCATCTCACCCAAAAATAGATTTTTTGCTTCGCTCAAAATCCGTTATATATGTAAATATAAATATATATATATATATATATATATATATATATATATATATATATATATATATATATATATATATAAATATATATAAATATAATTATATATATAAATAAATATATAAATATAAATATATATATATATATATATATATATATATATATATATATATATATATATATATATATATATATATATATATATATATGGCTATTGGTATGGCTATGGGTAATCCTTTGTTCCTACTTTTATCCAACATATATATGGAGTTTTTTTAATCAAGATTAATTCCTTCAGTTTGGCCTTCCCAAATTTTTTGGTATCGATATGTTGATGTTTTAGGTATTTTAGAAGAAAATTTTAATCATGAGGGTTTTGATTTAATCAATAATTCATTAGTACCATCTATAAAATTTACTATAGAAAATGAAGAAAATAACCGTTTCCCATTTTTAGACGCTTTAATAGTTAAGGAAACAGATAAAATCAAGTTTTTCATATATAGAAAGCCTACCAATAATTTTTCATATGTACATATCTACTCCAGTCACTCTAGAAATATTAAGCATTCAGTTTTTTCCTCCATGCACCTTAGGACATATAGAATTTGTAGCCCTGGGTACATTGAGGACAAGTTCAATAAAATGGAAAAAATTGCAACAAATCTTTGCTATCCCAAATATTTTTTAGAAAAATGTGTGAATATGGGTAAGAAAACATTTTATGTGTCCAGTTAGAGAGGAAGGAAATAAATTAATAATATGCCTTGTTCGCCATTTCATGTTGGTTTTTTAGATGTTATACCCCTTTTGAAAAAACTAGACATTGGGGTAGTGTTTATATATAATTTTACGTTAAAAAACATGTTGATTAAGAATAGTTCTGGTAATGATGATAATGTAATATATAGCATTCCTTGTTCAGAGTGTAACTTATTCTATGTCGGCCAAACATCCAAAGGTATCTAAGTCAGATTAAAACTGCATCAGGGGGCCATCTCCATAGGTTCTCTTAATAATGCCTTGGCCTCCCACTGGTTAGGGTCAAGTCACAGAATTGGATGGTCAGAGGCAAAAAAAAATAATCCATGTAAATGACTATTTCCAAAGGAATATTGATGAATCTTTTTTAATCTCCTGTACCAAAGGTAGAAATTTGAATCTAAGCCCAGGTCTGTTTTCCGTTAATCCAGTATTATCCTTTTATCTAAAATCGGACCTTTCCGGAATTATTAAGAAACTGACAGCTGTTGGATCTCCTTCTCCTGTATAAATACGATGTCTTTTTATATGTATTCTCATCATTGAGTCTGTTGATGTCCCTGATGGACGAAAGTACTAACCCCAATCAAGTCTTTTCATTTTTCCTTTTGTGGCTATAATATATATATATATATATATATATATATATATATATATATATATATATATATATATATATATATATATATATATATATATATATATATACAAAAATAATATGAACACTTACACCTACATCCACAGAAGGCCGAACAGTCTTTCACGGCACGCTGTCACAGCTTCGTGGCAAATGGAAACTCCCTTTAAATTGATGAAATGCCATCAGTGAATAAAGAAGTTTAGAAGAAGTCCAGTTTTGTTTCCTGGCCAATTCATTGTTGTCGTAATATTCATCATGAATCTTTTAAGGAGAATTACACTTCTTGTCCAGACTGGTTCATTACCATTTATATCACAACCCTCCAAGATGTCCGTTGTGGGTCATATATAATCACTCTCTCAAAATAAGGAGCTCCAATGGAGGAATAACAGCCAGAAAATACTTACGAACATTCCTTGTTAGATAAACTATCACGCTTTGATAAAGGAAAATATAATAAACTAGTTTATTTTTCACAACCACAACTAGCTAAATAGATAATAGTTACTGATAAGTAAATAAATTTATTTGAATAATAATAATAGTAGATATACAGTAATCAAGCATCTGGAAAAACTTCCGCTTCTATATTAACTTATCTAACACAAATAATGGTTATACCAAGTCTTTCTCGATATAAAGATTCATTACTCTCTCTCTCTCTCTCTCTCTCTCTCTCTCTCTCTCTCTCTCTCTCTCTCTCTCTCTCTCTCTCTCTCTCTCTCTCTCTCAATTATTTGGCAAATAAATAAAAAAAAAATCGATAATCCGCAACTGTTCTAGACTATTGATTTTTCTTGTTTCTTTTTATGGTATATTCTGTACGGAGTTGCTTTCCCTATCAGAGCATTGAGGCTTGTAGCATTTTGCTTTTCAAAATATGAATACAGTTTTGCTAATAAGAATTTTTATGAGTTTGGTTCTCTTCTGTGTCATTTTGGTAAGAACTGCGTCAAGAGAAGATGAAGAATGTGGTTTTCTTGGTCGGCACGTGCATCAAATTGTAAATTACCCTTAAACACCAACTTATTTTCTGAGAAGACATACCTTGGGAATGTTCAACTTTATATATAATGTTATTTTTATAATGTTAGTTGACCATGAACTAATAGCATTATCTCATCAATTCTATGTAAATGGAAGCTACCTGTTGCTCAGTTTACTGGTGAATAATTTTGGGAATGCCAGTCAATCAAAATTATATTAAATTGTATGCATGTCTATTAGGTCAAGTAGTTATGGAATCAGTCATGTTTAATCCCCCTGCCCAACTTTTCTAATATGCTTTTAGCTTCTAGTATTTAACTATGTGTAGTGCACAGTCCACGGTAGGCATTGGCAAATCATATTTTAAATCTGAATAAAGTTTTTTACCGTGTGTGATCGTACTCTTGGCTTCCAGATTCGAGTACATTTTTCGGCTTTGCTTTTTAGAGATTTGGGTCTAGATGGTCAGAGTGCAAAAGTGCCATTGTATTACCTGTGCTGTTTACATAGTAGTCACATAGCTCATCTTCCTAGCCTCTATTTGACTTCAACTTGGCAAAGCTCAAAAACATTGGATGTTTTGCTAGGGATTTTCATCCTAGATTAATATGGAGGCCTTTCAGTAATGTTTTAGCTATCAAGTAGTGGTGATACTATGATTGCCAAACGCATAATTGAAATAAGGAGATTTGTGATTGTGAAACAAACATTCTATTTTTACCGTATTATATTGCTTAGAAAATACAGGGGCTTTTAAAAATTCCTTTACTTGGATACTGATTTGTAACTATATCTTGAAAAGCTTGTAGTATTATTCAGTGAAGTTACATAGAAAACTGTATATCGTTTATATTTTGAAGTAATTGGATAGTTCTTTTACACTTCCAACAAATGTGGCCAAAATATTTCATAATCTTGCCATATTTAAATCTTTATTTATGAGGAAATGTTACTTAGTAGCAAATTCAACAGAGTTTTCTTTCAATTATTTTCTCTTTCGTTATGTAACAGGACAATGGCCATGGCAGCCACTAAAGGTTGTACTAGGATCCTGGGTTCGAGCTCAGAATTATGCTTCAGATATCATTGAGGTATGGAACATCAGCAATAGTTGGAAGAAGGATAAGTACATTTATTATCTTACTTTTAAATTGATTAAATTCATAGAGTGCAAATTCATTCAATGGGACCAAACATTTTAAATGTTTCTGAATTATATTTATGAGAGTTATGCATTTTTGAAATCCAGATGCAGCTCAAATGTGGCATGTAAATTTCAGAGTTGCTCACGTTGGACTTATAAATTAGACCGAGTGTTATGTTAAGTGATTATATTTTTACTTTTATTTCAGAAAAGAAAACTGGCATGTCTCCCAGATCTTTGTATTCTTTAAGATTATTTAACCTCTTTAGACAAAGATAAAACTATTTCAGATGAGCTTCGGTGTTTGTGAATTATGTTAAATGAGGGAACAACTATGCTCCATTGTTGTTGGAGCAGTATCTGATGTGCAAAAACGATGTAATTACTTCTACACTGTATTTGTGTCCAATTTTGCACATGGATTGAATTGATAATGTTGTTGTTGAAATAGCCTTCAGAACTCAACAAAAGGGCACGTCAAGTAAAGGGAACCAAGAATCCACACATAGTCATTAATAAAACCCAAAGTATTATTAAAACTCACCGCTTGTTTAGGGTATCGATACCTCTTTCAAAGAGGAACAAAATGGGTGTTAAGTCCGTACCCTTCTTCCCCTTCCCCCTCACCATGTTGGTCATTTTGAATTTGTTAGTAGTTTAAACACTGGCGTAAGCCTCTTGAATAGGTGGGGGGGGGAGGTTTAAGAACCCCCTCCTCAATGACACTAGCTCCACAATCCCCTCCCTCCTTCCCCCACCTTGGCAGACCTCTTCTCTGCACAACTACTTTAATTGGGTCACACCATTCCTCCCTCTGAGGTAAGTCTCACGGGAACCTTATTTGCCATACCACACAGTGAACGCTATTTCTCATGAATATGCTCCTATCACTTCTAGGGAGCCTTCACGAGACAATGGTTGGACTTTGGGGTATTGTTATAACAGATGATCCAGCTGCATTGCCACATAATTCATCACTCCTATAAAGGAAATTAGTGACGGCCTTTCCATAGAGGTCTTGGTAGGGTGAATGCTTTCTCACTATCATCAAGATGGGGAATTCCTTCAACACGGTCCTAGGGTCCTTTTGTGTTAAATGAAGGGCATTAAATTCCTATGTCTTCAAATCCTCCAGTGTCCAAGGAACCCCTTCCATTTCCAACTTAAAAATGAAAGACCTGGTTTAATGTTGTTACTATTCTTACAATATTTTATTTTGATTGTTTATTACTTCTCTTGTAGTTGGTTTATTTCCTTGTTTCCTTTCCTCACTTGGCCATTTTTCTCTGTTGGAGGCCTTGGACTTATAACGTCCTGCTTTTCCAACTAGGGTTGTCACTTGCATAGTAGTGATAATAATAAAAGATATCTAACCAATTCAGCCGCAGCTCATGTTTTGGAATTAGAGATTGAAAACTAGAGGTTAATGTAATAGAGGAGGATTTAGATCCCCACCATGGTATTTTAACTAGTTGCCCCTTGTACCCATGATGTCAAGATGTGTGGAGACCACTTTTGGATTTGACAGTAATAAGTTTTATAAACATTTCAGAACTCAACAAAAGGGCACGTCAAGTAAAGGAAACCAAGAATCCACACATAGTCATTAATAAAGCCCAAAGTATTATTAAAACTCACCACTTGATTAGAGTATCGGTATGGGGATGTTCATTTCTATATGTGTATGTGCGCATGCACCTCCTTCAAAGAGGAACAAAAGGGGTGTTAAGTCCGTTCCCTTCTTCCCCTTCCCCCTCACCATGTTGGTTATTTTGGACTTTTTTTGTAGAGGAGAGGAGAAGATTGAGAGGTAGACAGAGAATTAGATGGCGAGATAATGTGAAGGGTGATATGAAAAGACATTTTGGTGTAAGAGTAGGCCTTTGATTGGGCAACCAACATCTTAATGTAGGATAACTGTGGGAAAGAAGAAATAATTAAATGTACACTGAACAAGAGAATGACACAAGACAGTGGAAGGCTAATTCAACCCCGAAGAGTATTAGCTGGATTTATGAGGATAATTATAGTAACCATCAATAAAAAAAAAATATGTTGGATTTATTTATTAGAAGAAGGCAATTACAGTAACTGCCCATTTTATTGAGCGAAGGTTGAAGTAGGCTTTGGGATATCATTTGTAGAAGAAAGAAGGTGTAAGGAATAAGACAAGTGATACATTGTATGTGTTGGAGAACCCAATGTCAAACTATAAATATCTTGTGATATTATATCAGTAATTGATATCTTGACCAGCCTATTACCTGCAAATAAATAAAAAATATTTCTTAGTTGGGAACAGTGCCAACATTCAAAGAGGATTAGGACCTGTGTGGTGAATTTCACCCATATGATAATGTGTTGACCAGAGGGGCATTATGGCTATTTATTTTACCAGGACACTCAAGGTAAAAGTAGCTTAAGAATGGAGAGTGGTCTCTCAGATGCTATAATATTTGTGTTACCAACATGATGTGGTGGAATGCAAAATCCATGGGAAGTCTCTACCAACGCAGCTTGCAGCAACTCCTGCTTCAATTTGGGGCTTTCGGGTCTCCCCGCTAAGGAGTGGTTCTGAGAGTGTTACAGTTTACTGCAGCACTCTGCCTCTGTTAACGTTCGTTTTTGCAGCTTTGGGGTAAGAACAAGAGCTGTGGCAGACTGGTTCCCTTTGGGGGTTTTTCAGTCAGGGTGATCCCCTCGCGGTGAACCCAGAAACGAGCTTCGGCTATGTTTCACTGGCAGCACTTGATGTCGACCTTCAACTTGAGTTCAGCTTGTTGACGGGAAGAGTTAACCTTCACCAGGTGTTGGGCAACTTTCCCTTCCGATGGAGAGTTACCCTCCACTACCCACTGTCCAGCAATCTTTCTGCTTGCAAGAATTGCCAAGACTGGCAACAGAGGCTGTCACCTCTCCCATGTGTGGGAAAGACTGCTTTCGCCTGTATGGTTTCCTGTTTTGGGAATTCCTCCGGATGGAATTGAATTCGTCCATGCCCCACTCTTATTCTTCAAAGCAAAGATCTTTGGATTGTGGCGACTAAGGAATTAGGTGAATGCTTGCAGTTGCTACTCATCGCTGCTGTACCCTCAGGGTACAAAACAAGTCTCGTTTGCAACTTTTCTTTGGGGACTTTGCCACAGATGTTGATAACTGCTGACCGCTTGCAGCCACTGCCAGTCCCATCTACGAGACATTAACTCTTTGGGGTTATTGCTGACATCGTGCCTTTGGGCACAACAAAGCTTTTGGAGCTTTGTGAGGTCAGGTTCTTTGGGATCTGTGCCTCATGGTTTCCACCTGTTATGAGGAAGAAACTACTTGTAGGGTATAAATTTTTGAGGTTATTTCCGACATCAGGCCTCATTGTGCATAACAGTTTCTACCGCTATGTGAGGCCAAGCCCTTTGGGACTTCCGCCTCATGGTTTCAACCTCCTAAAAGGGAGAAACGGCTGGTCTTCAGATTCAGCACCAGCATTTTCGTTCCATTCTGAGGGTATGACGTAAGGCTGCTCACCAGCTCCCCTTGTGCGGTAGGATGAGCATGAGTACTGAGCAAAGACCTTAGTTTTGCAGGGAATCATGCACAGTGTTGTACATCCATCCACTGAGCACTAGCCAGGTGGGTTGGCGAGCTCTTCTGCCTAACAAAGGTCTGCGAGCAGCCCAGGTTGCTCGCCTTAGTACCCATTCGAGTTTGTGAGACCCTAATCGCCAGCTTGCAAGTGCACACTACTTCGGTAGTGCACAGAGCTTCAGCTTACTGTTGCCACAAGTGCACACACTTACTCACATTACCTGTATCCATCATTACAGGTAAGAGTCAATTCTCTCTTCGCCAGTGTTTGTCAGCGTTCACTGTCACCCGATAGGGTTCACTAACATTCGCTAATGCTCGTCACTGCTCGTTAGCATTCACTAGCGCATGCTGGCCAGCTTGCCGGCGTTCGCTGGCAATCCTGAACAAACCTGCCCAATGTTTGCGTTCTTTGTATTCAGGGCTGACACACCCTTACATGTAAGACTACATTTCTTCAGGGAAAACTCACTTCCCTGAGAATGTTTACACAACTACAGGCGTTTGCTAACAACCCATGAACGCTGAATCAAACTACTTTGGTTGCACATGGTTGCTCGCCAAGATGAAACCGCAGGGTTTATGCAGCAAATACGGTTTACTGCTGATCACTTGTGGCAGCTGCATGCCACAACGAGTTCTTGTTAGACGCCGAGTTTTGGGAAGCGTAAATCTTTGGGGTTACTTTCTCGGGTTTGTTTCCCTGCAGAATGGAGGGCTCGCACAATGGACTTGAGAGACATATCTAGCAAGGTTGATTTTTGCAAGCCTCTAGTCCCAAGGGGATAGTGTCAGTTTCTGCTTACATTTACGAACAATAGCAATTAAGTATTTATTAGAGGACTCCTACCTTGACCATAAGGCAGGGCAGGCAAATATTTAATACCAACATAAGTGTGATGGCTACGCTAGCGGCATTTAATTTTTGCACGCCCACACTTGCTCAGGAACATGTTAATGATGCTACAGCTAGTCAACAATCAATTTCTTTTGGCAATAATGGGATTTGTTGCTCATACATTATTCCTGCAAACAGGCTCAGGCTCTTTTGAACACTTACCGAAGGCAAAGGAATTACGCATGCGCAACCGCATAAGAGCAAGACATCTGTTCTACCGACAAGGATTATGTACCATCATGCAATTAAAACTCCATTCTAATAGATCATTAGTTTCAGTGGCTATATATGGGAAGCCAGGTTATGCCTTATCCTCCTACCTTCCTGTAACCAGACGTAGGTGGGCTACCCTCAAGTAAACTTTGCCTTCTTTTTAGGTAGTTCCTTCCTAACTTTCAGAACAGCCGTCTTAGCTTTTAAAATACTTAAACTCTAAGACTCTGCATAAGTGAATTTGTTCCCGGTGAGGAAACATTTGAAACTTATGCCAGTTTTGCAGATCGAAAACGAAGTAATACAAATGTCCCGGACGCAACGAATCATTCGGGATGCGCCCGTATGTTTCTCCCGCCTCCTCGGTCTGTGTTTCTGGTTTGTAGATGGACTTATGCATACATTACCTGTCCAACAATAGATTGAAGATATATCTTAATCCTGCCTTTCGGAAGTACTTGCCTGTGATCGGTCATTAGCAACTGGTCTCTTGCCTGACGATAATTACTTAGGAGATTTGCTGTAATCCCATCTTCCTCTGGAGAGTACTGGCTATCCTGGTATTACCAATCTGTAAGCATTTTTACACGGCCAACTCTCACTGAATTCAAGGCAGTTGGAGGACAGGATTTCCCCCTACAACATAGCAGTTGAGTGCAACTTGTTGCACGTCTCGACATCAATCAACTTGAGATGTTTACTTGCTAGGTAATCTCTTAGCCCCTTGGGATTAACCGATGAGACTTGACCTTTTGCCTGAGAGTCAAGATTTCTTGTCCACCCAGTGGAACTTGCCAACCCTTCGTGTGGGGGTGGGGGGAGGGGGACCAACAGTCACAATCCCTGGGAAGTTTCAGCTACTGCGCTGGGTAATTGGCTGACCAGATAACCCAGAACCCATCCGATTTTCTGATATATCAGAGGGGAAAATTTTTTCCTTGCGGATAAGTTGCTGGTACAACTAGTGTCCCTCAGCCTTAATAGCCTTTCCCGAGTGAATGCCTACCGACCTCTAACGAGGTGGGTGAACGAGCTACGTGTACTTACTTTAAGGGCTGCTTTTCTGGTCTTATAGAGCATGGGAACCTTCCTCTGCAGGACCACAGTTATTTTATCATGTTCCTACCAAGTCATTCAACATTACACACTTCATATTTGTCGTTTATTGTCAAATCCACACTATCAAAGCACTTAGAGAACAAGAAAGTCTACAGTTTCTTCATGCAAGCCTTAATATCCTCAGTCTTTTGGCTGTCTAGTGGGAGATTATTGTATAGTATCAGGGCTGCATATATGAAGGTTCTAGCGCCTATAGTAGACATACTGTATATCTACGTTCTAATGATTTGAAATCATCTGTATCTGTTCTTGTGTGAACACAGTTTGTCGGCTGCACAATATGTAGTAATTCTCTTAGATATTTTGGGTGTCCAGCTCTAACTTGATGGGTTATTGTATTATTGTACATATTTTAAACTCAATTCTTGCTGTAATAGACAGCCAGTATAAATCACTTAATGTAGGAGTGATCTATTCTCGGAGTGGGACACCTTTTATCAGTCTTGCTTTTCAGTTTATTATGTTTTGTAATTTCTTAAGTTGCACTTTTTGGTAAATTGTAGTAGATGGAGTTAGTTTATCACATCTTTCTCTACAGAATGGTCATGCAGGTACTTCTTTGTAAAAGCAATGTTTCTAAGATGACAACCAGCAGTTTTTACTACATTATTTATTTATGCATTGAAAGACAAGTTACAGTCAAGTGATACACCTAGATCACAAACTTTGATATCGGCCAGAGTTCTTATTTATGTTAATTGAATATGACCCAAGTTTCTTATGCTGATTTTCTTTTCAACCACCACAAACTTGGTTTTATTTTCATTTTGTTTTAGTTATTTGAGTGTCATCCATTCCCTAACACTGGGAAGAGTTTGGTTTAGAGTTTCAGTATTGTCATCTATATCATTTATGGAGAAGCAAAATTGAGTATCATCTTCAAATAGTTAAACTTTCACTCCAAGCCTTTGTAGTATTTTCGACAGACCAGTAGTATATATATACAGAATAATATTGGGCCCAGTGCACTCCCCTGAGGTAACCCTCTGTTTAAAGGTTATTTGATGAATAAGAGTTTCCAATTTGCGCACACTAAGTTCTGTCAACCAAGTAATCTTTTAGGTATTCAAAAGCTTGATCTTCAATACCAATGGACTATAGATCATTTAGTAGCAGTTCATGCACAACTGTATCAGAAGAAGCACCAAGATCAAGCAATATTAAAATACCACATGGGCTTGTATCCATCATTTGCAGCATATGATTTACAGCGGAATAGGTAGCTGTCTCCGTAGAGTCTAATTTTCTGTAAGCAGACTGGTTGTCTGGCGAAGCTACTATTTCTTCTAAGTGACTAATTACTTGTTCAAGAATTACATATTTTACCACTTTTGAAATAAAAGATAGATTCGAAATAGGTCTATACAAGCTTAATTCTTGATAATCTGGAGGAATTTTCAGAACCAGTGTAACCGTAGCAATTTTCTCAGATTTTAGAAACTTACACTCATAGATGATTGTATTTGCTATTCTCGTAACTATATCAGCTAGACTAGAAACGTTTCTTTCTCCAGGTACTTCAGATAATGGTATTGGATCGATCTCACAGTTGGTTTTCTTTGCTCTCTTGATAATCCGGGTGACATCTTGTGTTATATTATTGAGTCTCGTTAATTTTATCTGTGTATCTGGTGTACCACTAATCCGATGTCGAGTATTTGTAAATTACCTCGTTATATTTTATATTTTGTTTTTAAAGAAGACTAGAAAATATTTTGCTGGTTCCTGGTAACCTTATTTTATTTACATTTCCCATCATACCATTTAGGAGACAATATAACTTACTTATGTCTGTTTCTCCTTTGTGTGCTTCTCTTCCACATTTATATCAGATACAATGATATTAATTCCATCACTTAGAACTATGTCGTGTATTGCTCTCTTGGACGATTCCTCCCATCAAGACTCGCGTATGCAAGAATCATTATCTAGATTAAAGGCGAGTTCTATCTTGCAAGTGCTCCCAAGGAGACAGATGCACACAGGTGAACTACACCTTACCTGGGCGAGCTGAGAAACATGCGTGCATAAATGCCCCTTATCAGCTCCCATCTCTCTAATGGTCTCATTGCAGACAGTTTACTTTGCGAGATGGACGGCAGGTTCTTTTGTATGGAAGGTAGCATTTCCGTCACAGGCCAATCTCTCGATCAGACATGTGAATGGCGCCCACTTCCTTGAAGAAGTCAAACACAAGGAAGGGGGCGAGGTGACATCCTATCGTGCCCTCCCTTTTCCTTGGCACGCCATCAAAGCCAAGGAAATGGGCTCATGGGGTTCAAGCAGGAACAGTCTCACTCTCAAGAGACACTCTGTGGTTCCTGGACCCTGTCCAGGCGGTGAAGCAGGCGGTCTCATGATCAACCGATCATCACCTGAAGGTTCCAACCTTGACCCACCAAACACCTCGGTACCATTAGGTTTGGAGCAAGAGATAGACCTGATTGGAGGTTGGTAGGCACCAACTGGCTCAGGGGAGGAGACCTTCTCTCTCTTCCCCCAGATTTATTGCTCTTCAAGAAAAGGAGGGGGCAGGGCTCACCTGTCACACGTCACAGCATCTAGGCTTTGGTCAGAATTGCAGCAACAGTCCAACATAAACCGCCTGTAATGAGGACAGCCTTTTTCACCCTCTAACAATTCCAACAGCTCATTCCAGGCACTCCGTAGTACTGATGAGCGACAACACTATAGGTACTTTTCATGGCACCTGTGCCAATTAGCTATGGAATCCTAAGAAGGATCTTCCTGTGTACTGCTCGCCAATCTGATAAGATGCCTTTCAACATGAATGGGACAGGACAGAAGTCTGCACGTCCCCCTCCTTCGGCATAATAAGGAGGCTTCTTAACAAAGTCAGGGCTTCACAAGATCCCTCGAAGACCCTAATAGCTCACTTGTAACAGCATGCAGAATGATTCCTAGGCCTTCTGCATCTTCTCACAGAAGCACCAAGAGGATTTCCTACACTTACCAATCTACTCAGACAATCACATGGAGCCTTCCATCTCTTCCTCTTCATGCCGAGAGGTTATCCAACAACCCCTCGGAAGGAAAAGTTTTCCAGACTGAGGACAAAAGAATGACAGGACACCTTCGGGGAAATATCTGCTTAGTAGACCAGGCAAAGTGGACCGTCCTATGGGGTTGAGGTATTAGACGGTGATTACTCCCCTCAGGTCACTATACCGATAATAGCGGAGCTCCTGTTGTTTTTCAGAGAGGAAAACTTTGTTTGGTATTGGCAATGAAAGGCTATCACTCAGTTTTGAGCCTCATTTTAAACTGCATGGAGTTACCATTCCCTCCTCAACGGAATGGTCTCTCCTTTTACGAAACTCTGAGCGCACCTGCCTTAAGTCGAGACCTCCTGGGAAAGTAGTGGAATACTGTCTTCGTCAAGCATCAAATCGTGACTTGACCCAGAACACGGTCTTTCTCCTAACTCTGTTCTCTTTAAAAAGAGTCAACGAGCCTCATGGTCAGTCTTATGATATCACCCATTCAAGGGAATGCGGGCAAGTCACACTCAGATTCGTCCCAGAGTCACAGCCAAGACTCAATACCCAGCTGGAGCGGATCCTAGAGTCAGGTTTTTCCAAACTGAGACTCTCCGTTCTGTAATAAATGACCCAGACCCACTGTTACACAGTGCTCTGCACTGTTAAGGCAAGGAGGAAATGCTTAAAAAGAACTTCCAGAGCCCGCCATCAGATTAGCAGGATCTTAGTGAGTACATTGAGGACCAGAGGAAGATTATAAAGAACTCAATATCTTCCGGGATAGACAGGAAAGTGAGAGAGCCATCCCCGTGCTCATGAAGCCAGGAATGTCATTACATTCCTGGAGTTCAAAAGAATTTCTCTGAGACGCAGTTGTTACAAGCGGGCGTGCAGAAACGGCAAACAGTTACCACCGCCCACTACCTGTAAGACATAACCCACAGGCACCTGGATATATTTACCTTACGTCCTGTGGCAGTTGCACAAAACGTGGTCAGTAACACCTCAGCTTCCATGTAGGACAAGTGGCAGTTGGTTGAGGGCAGATGTTACCTCCGAGTAAGCCTAGAATGAATGTGTGAGTGACTGACCACTTCCTATTTTATACTCCCTTCTCTAGGGGCTCAGCACTTGAGGAACTCTGCAAGGTGACCTCCTCTGACTACAGGTGGATATCATCCTCTTTGTGCAACCTGATATACTGTATATACACATATATATAAATAAATTATATATATATATATATATATATATATATGTGTGTGTGTGTGTGTGTGTGTGTGTGTGTGTGTATGTATGTATTTATGTGTAATTAACTCGAAATATATTATTGCCATATTAAACACACACTGCATAATTGAATGTTATTGACATGAGTAACACAAGCTTTGTTTTGATAATGAAAAATGATATTCTTAATGTGAATGTTGGAACCGTTTTGCCATCACCAATTTTCATCTCGCAGTGTTGTTTTAGATACAGCATAACATAGGTCATCTTGATTTTATGAAAAGTAAACATGAAAAGGTCACTTCACTTATGCATGTCGAAAGAAAAGGCTTGAGAATTTTAAGCTTTATCCATAAATGATTCACTGTTAGGGAATCAAAGTCAGTATTTGCACTGTCAGATGTGATATGATCAATAAATTCCTTTTGATATCTTTCAGAAACATTTAAAATTTTTGCATCAAACCGGTTGTTTTAAGTAAGGTATGGGGTAATATAAGCTTCTCTGATGAATATTGGCCAAAATTCTCTTTTAAGGTCTCCAAAATGTTGGATCAATAAACTATGAAAACTTGTTGAATGGAACATCAGTGCCATTTTCTTCAACAAATGCATTATATGTAGGAAACATGTACAAACTTCTCATTTTCATCCTTTACACCCATAGATGCAACTTTATTTGGTAGGCATTTAATTTTGTTTATGTTTTAGTTGTTGTTACTATGAGTCTGCAAAAAGGATATTCATCCTTAAAATCTCCATTATTTATGTAACGCTCATAAACTAATAACTTGGAAAGATTACCTATATCTGTTGGTTCATCAACTTGTAATGTGAATAGATCAAGTGAAAATGTCTTTATTTCACCATTAACTTCAGAAAGAATATCACCAGACATATTTTAATTATCCTCTGTCCAGTATTATTAGAAAGCTGTATACATTACTCTCCAAAGATTTCACTGCCTTAGCTTCGATCATGTGATGAACGATGTGTTTTGTGCAAGGAAAAAACAATTCCTCACTAATAACATTCGTTTTTTATTTTTTATAGCAATTCTCAGAAACACGAAGTAGGAACCCTGTAAACAGATTTATTTTGTCCTTAGGAAGTTCCATCACTTTCCAGATGAGATTTTTTTTTCAGATGGACAGACTTAATCTTATAAAACTCTTAAATTTTGGATGTTTCTATTCCAAATGATGTCTTAACCTATTCGACTCCATTGATTTTTCTGATAGATCATCATTGCACATTACATCTTCATTTGGTAGACATTGATTTTTTTTTTTTTTTTTTTTTGGCAAAATTAAGAATGGGGGAATTTTCTCCATGAAGTGAAATATTAAGGAAAATCAAATTGTGAGGAAGTCTACCAAGTATGCATTGTTTGCCAAATTATATTATACCAAAGAAATGTGCTAGTTTTGTCCTTCGTTGCTGAGATAAGAATTCTCTCATCTCAGTATTCAAATAAAAAGATCTCTGCAATATGTTTCCTTTTGAGAGCCACCAAACCTTAGTGTGCAATAGAAGAACTTCATGTTTTGAATACCTTTCTTTGGACAGATTAGCAAACGAGCAGTTGTTCGGTGCATTTCACTTTATAAAGTTAACTGCTTTAACAATTTTTTAAGCTAATACTTGACGATGTATCATGCAATAAACTCCAGCAGCTTGTGGAGAAACATTGTTTACCATCTGTTGAAACCCAGATCTACAACCTAGCTTAGAAGGGGCACCATCAGTACATATGCCACCAACATTATCCCACTGAAATATATCAATGCTGTAGTTGTTTCTAATAGTCTGCAAAAACGATATTCATCCTTGAAATCTCCATTATTTATGTATCCCTAATAAACTAATAACTTGGAAAGATTACCTATATCTGTTGATTCATCAACTTATAATGTGAATAGATGTCTTTATTTTACCATTAACTTGACAAAGAATATCTCCAGACATATTTGTAATTATCCTCTGTCCTGTATTATTCGAAAGCTATATACATTACTTTCCAAAGATTTCATTGCCTTATATTCGATCATATGATGAACGATTCCCAATTGAAAAATAATTTCTCACCAGTAACATTCGTTTTTTTTTATATCTTTATTTTTCTATTATAGCAATTCTCAGAAACAGGAAGTAGGACGCCTGTAAACAGATTTATATTGTCCTTGGTAAGTTCCATCACTTTCAAGACGAGATTTTTTTTTTTAGATGCATAAACTTAATCTTAAAAAACTCTTAAACTTTGGATGTTTCGATTCCAAATGACGTCTTAACCTATTCGGATTCATTGATTCTTCTGAGAGCACATCACTGCACATTGCACATTGATATTTTTCTTTTCCTGCTGATGGCTTCAAACTGTTGGAACCTAGATATATGTCTACTTTAGGCTTCAGAGCCTTTAAATATGCGGCCTCGAGACTATATAATAAGCTCCCATGAAACATTCGAATGATTGAAGACATTAAGGCTTTCAAGAGGAAACTGAAGGCTTTCTTATTTAATGAATCTTTTGACAGTTACGATTTAACAGTAAATGAACAATATGTGATATGATGAAATGTTGAATACTCTGAACGAACAAGGTAAAACGACAGTGGAGGTCCTGTAGAGAGTGGGGATCCCCTGCTGTATGGGTCCAGAAAAGCAGCCATCAAAGTAAGTAAAGAGATAATGCAAATAAAACCCAAGTTAATATAGTCCTCCTCATACTTCCCCCTTCTCTTGTTGTTTGTCATTGCCATTTTTGCAACCTCGTATTGTAAAATCAAGAGAAATTTTCTGGTTAATTGAGAGCCTTACCTTACCTTATTGCCTTAGTCTATGTTTCTGTTCCCCCAGGTCCCTCAGTGTGAGGCACCTCGTATATCCACCAGAGTTGCTAATGCATCTTCCAGTCTTGGATAGTCTGTGATGCATCTTAGGTATTTGTCGCGGTTATTCTTAAACACATATACTGTCACTCCTGATATGTTTCCTAGATGAGCTGGCAGTGTGTTAAATAGTCGCTGCATTATCGATGCTGGTGCGTAGTGGATTAATGTCCTGTGCGCCTTCCATAGTTTTCCTGGTATATTTTTGGCACTATTAATCTACCTCGGCTTGCTCTTTCTGATATTTTTAGCTCCATGATGTTTTCAGTAATTCCTTCGATTTGCTTCCATGCTTGTATTATCATGTAGCATTCTCTTTTCCTTTCTAGACTGTATAGTTTTAAAAATTATAGTCTCCCAGTAGTCAAGGTCCTTAACTTCTTCTATTCTAGCAGTATAGGACCTTTGTACACTCTATTTGTGCAATATCCTTTTGGTAGTGTGGGTACCATATCACATTGCAGTACTCAAGTGTACTATGTACCTAAGTTTTGTAAAGCATAATCATGTGTTCAGCTTTTCTTGTTTTAAAGTGTCTGAATATCATTCCCATTTTTGCTTTATATTTAGCCAACATTGTTGCTATTTGGTCGTTGCATAACATACTCCTGTTTAACATTACACCAAGGTGTTTAATTGCTTCCTTATTTGTGATTGTCTCGTTATTAGGTCCCCTGTATGCACATACCATTCCTTCTCTGTTTCCATTGTTTAAATTTACCGGAGTTAAATACCATCCTATTTATCTCCGCCCATTCATATATTTTGTTGGATCTCTTTGTAGGGAGTTCCTATCTTCATCACAAGTAATTTCTCTACTTATTCTTGTGTCATCGGCGAAACTTCTCTCTACAGAGTTTTTAACATCACAGTCTATGTCTGAGATCATAATAACAAACAGTAGTGCAGCTAATACCGTACCCTGTGGCACGCCAGATATTAACTGATCTTCATCTGATTTCTCGTCATTTGCAATCACTATCTGATTTCTCGTCATTTGCAATCACTATCTGTTTTCTGTTTTGCAGAAATTCTTTTACCCATTTTCCTATCTTTCCCACAGTATTATGCTTTCTCATTTTTTTTCTCTAATATATTATGGTCTACCTTGTCAAAGGCTTTTGCAAAATCTAGATAGATCACATCTGTGTCTTTTTCATTTATCATATTTTTGTATATGTTTTCATAGTGTGCTATCAGTTGGGTTTGTGTACTATTTCCGGGCACAAAACCGTGTTGACCTATATTAAATAAATTATTTTTAACCAAATATTTCATTATTTTCTTTTTTATTACCCTTTCATACACTTTCATAATATGTGATGTTAGACTATCTGGTCTATAATTGCTTGCCTCTAGTGTTGATCCACTTTTAAAAATAGGGGTTATATAAGCTAATTTATGTTTAACTTATATCTCGTTCATATCTACACTTGGTCTTAGCAGTATTGCAAGGGGCTTCGCGACAGTGTGTGGAGTTTTTTTTTTTTTTCTTAACAAAATCGCTGAAACTCCATCTGGTCCGGCCGCCGATCCATTTTTAATTTCGCTTATAGCCTGCACAATTTCTGCTTCATCAATATCTATATCCGTTAGATATTCAACATTTTCTTCTCTCATTTCTGTTTCATTATTCTCATTCGCAATTCTTGGTTTGAACTCACTCTTATATTTTTCTGCTAATATGTTGCATATTTCCTTTTTTTATATTCGTTAACCGTCCTTCAATTCTTAGAGGGCCTATTTCTAGTCTCCCTTTATTCATCTTTTGTGCATAGGAGTAAAGTACTTTGGGTTTTTTTTTTTATATATTTTGAAGTGTCCTTTCTTCTAAGTCCCTTTTTTCATTTTCTTTCGATTGTATAATCTTTTGTTCTGCATTTTTTTATCTTACTTTTTATTTCCATCATTTTCCATACATTTTTCTTTTGCAAGGTTTTTCTTCCACTTCCTAATTTTCTGAAATAAGATCCTTCTGTCTCTTGGTATGCATGTCTGATGTTTAATTTTTTTTTTTTTCGGTACATATATTGGCGTGCTACTGTCTTAAGCACACATTTGAGTATGAGTTGTTTTCAGATGTATTTAAATGGATTAACTGAATACATCTTAATAGTTTTTAAGTTTTATTCTATAAAACAACAGAGTTAAACATCTCCATCACTGGAGGAAGCTGTGTTGGTCCAGATGACCAATTCTGGTGAAGTTTAGATATGAACTGAATAAATTATCGATATCACAGATATCGTATGCTTGGTTTAATTTAGCCACGTGACGGAATCGGAAGACACCTGCATCCGGTGACGTCACAAACTTTCACACGAGGAGACAATGTGTTGACGTTAAGAAAGAATGTCAATTTGCCGAGGTTTGCATTATACGTCCTGTTTACAATTTGAATGACTACAGCAAATCCCAGGGTTAGCTCTTCCAACCAACATGACATATTACGTCATTCGTTTTAAACATGTAATATTAACTATTCTAATCATTACATTAGCTCGGCCAGCTATCTCAATTTTTTTTTTTTTTTACAAAAATTTAACAACAAGCCGAAACATGGTTATTAGGTGTGACTGGACATACGCATTATTCTTTGTTTAACTTTAGCCACAATCAACTGAGGACGAATGTCCAAATAGGCACATCAAAAAATAATAACAATAATGCATACAAAAAAGATATTACCAAAGCAAAAAGAAAAATGCATGATAAAACCAAGATCATATATATGGTACATTGCTAGCAAATGATTACATGGTACCAAAAAACAATAAATTCTGACTTACATATGATTCGGTAACTTGATAAAGAATAATTGTTACCTTTGTCAGAAACAAGATACTCAATTTTTAGTGCACAAACACGAATTCCTGGTATGTACACGTACCACGGTTTCGTACATATATATATATATATTTATAAATTTGGCTGATATATTTTATTAGATGCCCATAGATTCTGTTATATATTTTATTATATTTTTTTTTCTTTTTTTTTCTCTTTTCTTTTTTTTTTAACTTTCCGGCTTATATATTTTTATTAGATGCCGAGAGAAAAATGATTTATATCCTTTTTTATTTTATTTATTTTTTAAATGTTGTTTTAAATGTATTTTTAACAATGCAAATATAGAGAATTTCTTTAATTACATATTACTAGCGTACTAATCAGCTTTTCATACAAACATCTTCCCGACAAATTACTCCCTTAGCGAATGAGGTGGCCACTCAAACAGCTTTGAACTGGATTAAATAGGGGGTATTGTCAGGGTTATGCAACTCATTCCTTTTTAGCTGCTTGCTGTGCCGTAACCTACGCCAAACAAGGATGTTCACGGCGATAAATATCACCACCGTGAAACACAAACCAGCCAGTATTATGGGGTGAAGAATTTCTTCATAAGTCGGTGACAGGTGGTCCTTTTCGGTAAGTTTCATCAACCGCTTTGCCACATTTCCGTTGTATGGGAGAGGAAGTGCTGGCATTGTAGAGGTCCACGTGAAGTTCGCGAAGTAGGCTCGTTCTCTGATGATTGTCCGTAGACCAGTCACCATGGAATTCGGGGAAGTCCCGATACAACCATCTGCTGCGACGAAGATGTGGGTGAAGGATGTGGATCCGTCAGGGCATGATACATTGAAGCCGTCCTTGTCGTATCGTATCCACGAGCCATTATTCAGTCTGCAATTGAATTCTTTATTGTCAAAGGGATAAAGCTTATCCAGACAATTTTCACTTGTATGGGAGAGAGCACCGTCTAGCACTATACCTAACTCGCATGAATCCATTAAGTTTTTACGGAATTCAAATGAGTCAGCTGTACATATTTTTCTATCCATTGCGTCTGAACAGTGAGTTAATTGATTTAAGTCTTTAATGACCGTATATGTTTCCTTGTCTGGGGAAATCAATACGTGTCCTGTCAAACTGGATATTACTGGATTTGAGTGATTCGTCATGAAAGTCGGAAATGGTGATATCCTGTAAGATTGCCAGGCATCAGAAGAATCAAAGGGAATTGTAATCCTAATCTTGTTATTATCTACGTTTACTGTAATTAGGCTGTAATAAAATTCTAACCTATGTTCGTCTAACAAAGGAACATAGCCTAGTTTATCCCTTCCGTTCTCCAGAACTAATTTTAAGTAACGTATAGGCAACAAATGGGGCGACAATACACCTTTAGTTGCTAACGTGATAGCTTCTACATAATCCTTGGATTTCTCAATGAAATGTGCAATTCTGTTATGTATGTGATCTATCTTTGAATCATAATACGTTAATGTTGCCAACAAATCCTGTACTTCCATAATTTGAACGATATTATCTGAATGTTCATTTAACAAATCCATAATTTTATTGATTGAAGCTAACTGATCCCTTAGTTCTGACATAATCAATTCATCTTTATGAGTCAAGAACTCAATTTTCTTATTTTGATTACTAATTTTAAGACGATTGGAAATTCCTAAACCTAAACTTGCAACAGACCCAAAGATGCTTAATGCAGCATAAATGAACGGATTCCGTCTTTCTTTATGTTCGTGTCCTACAGTCCACATCAAAAGGTCATAAGCCAAAGATCCTGTCTCGCCAGTCTTATTTTTCAAGTCATCAGATAGCATCTCTGCAACTTTTAATGTTGATCCAAGCAAACTCCTAGTAGTCAAATGAAAATGTCTTCTATGCAACTCATCCAATGATGCAGAAAACCTTGAAATGGCGGTTCTTAAGCTAGTGACATCATTCTCTTGAAGAAAAATTGCTTGCATATGCACTTCCACAATTACGTTAGTTGACGTAATAAAAATGTCTTCTTGTCTTTCAACTATATTGCCACATTTAAAACACACACTCTTAGTCTTAGAACTCATCCCATACGAGAAAAATATCTGAGCGAACAATATCACTCCCAACAACAAAAAATTCATCTTGGAAACCTGTAACGAGAAAAAATATATGCAATTACTCCTGTATCAAAAAGAAAACTTTTAATCACACAAAACAGAACAGAATTTTCCCTCACTTCTTTTCCTCTCTTTTCTTTTTAATTTCTTATGTGAGACAATGGTACTATTCTCTCATCCGTGGGTTGGGCTACGTTTTGAATTCTAAACCTATTGGCCATTAATGTTTCCAAAATGTTAAATGGGCCTTCAAACTTAGGTGTTAATTTATAGTTGAGCCCTTTTCTGACATTGATTTGAATATAGATGTTATCACCCACGGTATATGTTTTAGTTGGTTTCGCTATTTTATCATGATTCCTTTTCATTATGATTTGTGATTCTTCTAAATTCTTTCGAAGGATATCATATCGACTTATACTTGCATTTATACATTCCTTTAAAGGATTTGATAGATTAGTTGTAGGCGTTAATACATGGAAAGGTGTTCTAACTGGGGTACCATACAATGCTTCATGCGGTGACATTTTAATTGATATATGATATGAATGATTCAGAGTACTCAGTGCCGCCGGTATTGCAATATCCCAGTTGGGGTCTGATCCCCCTAGTGTTACCCTCAATATATTTAATATCTTCCTATTTGCTCTTTCCACTAGCCCATTCGACTCTGGGTGATATATCATGGTATTAATCTTCTTTATGTTGAGGAATTCACACAATGAAGTAAATATCCCACCGCTGCCACCATTTATTGGCGTGCTACTGTCTTAAGCACACATTTGAGTATGAGTTGTTTTCAGATGTATTTAAATGGATTAACTGAATACATCTTAATAGTTTTTAAGTTTTATTCTATAAAACAACAGAGTTAAACATCTCCATCACTGGAGGAAGCTGTGTTGGTCCAGATGACCAATTCTGGTGAAGTTTAGATATGAACTGAATAAATTATCGATATCACAGATATCATATGCTTGGTTTAATTTAGCCATGTGACGGAATCGGAAGACACCTGCATCCGGTGACGTCACAAACTTTCACACGAGGAGACAATGTGTTGACGTTAAGAAAGAATGTCAATTTGCCGAGGTTTGCATTATACGTCCTGTTTACAATTTGAATGACTACAGCAAATCCCAGGGTTAGCTCTTCCAACCAACATGACATATTACGTCATTTGTTTTAAACATGTAAGATCCTTCTGTCTCTTGGTATGCATGTCTGATGTTTAATTTTTTTTTTTTTCGGTACATACTTTTCAACAATTTTCTCCAGTATTTTGTACAGTATATCCGTATATATCTGAATAATATCACTTACGAATACATTTTTCCATTCTTTGTTCAATTCTTAATTTATTTCTGACCATTTTATATTCTTACTATAAAAATTATATTTTCCAAATCCTACCCATCATTTTGTGCTTTGAGAGAGAGAGAGAGAGAGAGAGAGAGAGAGAGAGAGAGAGAGAGAGAGAGAGACAGAGTAATTAAAATCAGTAAAGTAAGACTTGTTAACGACAACTATGATTATAGCAGTGAAAATTATACGAAAAAAATAATTATAAACATAAATATGTTTCTGTATACATGTGTCTTTCTTTATGTATGTAGAGTACATACTCACATTCATGCTTATTCACTTACACACTTTTATCCCTTTCCACTTTTTCGTTTTCAATTTGGTTTTCACGGAATTTGATACTATTATTCTTTATCTGCCGTTTGAGAATTCACCAACAAATTATCATTTTCTACTTATATTTATGCATATCTTACGGCAACTTAGGTTTGTAAACATCAATATTTTCGGCGTACATGACTTTATACTGAGATTTCTAATTTACAGTTAAAATATCGTTATCGTTAAGGGAATATCATTATCTTGAACGTAATTGATAGATAATTCAAACATAAAAAGTTTTTTGTTACAAGCACACAAACACATAAAAAAAAGACAAATAATAAAATTCACAACAATGCTCCTTACCTATAACTTTCCAAGTACAAATTCAATGTTAGTTTAAGCTGACTGGTAGCAGAACGACATACCAGATGCAAACTCTTAAACTGACCCAAATGATCAGAGAGGCATATATAGCAAACAGTATATCAAAAACACTATGGATGGGACCAGGTATAAATACAGATTTGTCGGTTATACGAGTGAATTTTTTTTAAATCCTTCATATTAAACCTCCTCGGTATAAATTGTTATGAGAAAGGCAAACAGACAGCAATGTACAGAGTAACAGTACATGTGATCGGTCCAATTAATCATAGTATTAAAAAAGGTGCGAAGCAGGGAAACAATTAATTTGAGTATGGTCATTCTATCCTTTCTTTTTTAGATTTATATATACTGCCTCAGGTCAGAATAGGGAAAGGTTTTGGGAAAGCTTACCGGATCCTCTTAATCTACTGATATCAGCCAAGTCCTCTTAACCCTTGTGGTCTGTTAAAATGTTGGTAACACCTAATATGTTCCGGGTCAAAATGACCCGTCTTATAAATTATGACAGTTTCTTGCCATACAAAGTACTTTATAAGATTATTTTGCATGTCCAGGGTACACTGCAAGAATATTATTATCATTTGGGATCCAAAATTACCTCTACCAGCCAATTACTTTATTAGAAAATAGGTTTCAGTTGAAATTATCTCAGTTGAATATTGTGACACCATGGATTTACATCTAATTTTTGGGAAGATTGCTGTTACATTGCTAAAAATATTTGCACATGTAACAATACCCTCTTTTTGCATAACTTGTCTAAGATTTAGAATGGCCAGTGTATATAGAGAGCTTACAATTTTATTAATTAACCCGTTTTGTAACATTTAATCTGTTCCGGGTCAAAATGACCCGTCTCATAAATTCCGACAGTTCTCCACCATAGAAAGTACATAATTGATTGTCTTGTATACCCAGGGTCTACTTCGTAGAAGTGACTGTCATTTAAACCCCACACCTAACCCTCCCAACCACCCTACCTTATTAAAGATTAGGAATTAATTACATTTCTTGCACTTGAACATTACAACAGCATGCTGCTTACATGTAGTTTTTCGGCAGACAGAACATATTGTGGTTACTTTGTTGTCATTTTTACACATATGACAACGCTGTCTCTTTGCAGCTCTTTCTTGAGATTGAGAATTATTATATTCTATAGATGGTCTTGCAGCTTCTGCTACTCGTCGGGCATTTGGCGTCCTAGGCAACGATACCCTTGAAGACAATACAGGTTGGACTAAGGCCAATCCAAGTTCTTGAAGGAAAATTCTTCTCTTGAAGGTATCTTTTGCTCTCTAGTTAGGTTGCACTAGATTCCAAAGGACAAAAGCAATGTAGGCAGACACATCCATTATGTTATCAAACAAAGCCATAGGCCATCTCTTTGTCTGACGCTTTGACCTATAAGTTGCAACAAGTTTGTCTAAATTATCAACTCCTCCTTTAGTTGAATTATAAAATTCAATTATGTCAGGTTTCTTTTCTTCTTTATCACTACAAGTGACACTATCATGCTTGTTACTCAACAATACTACAGTTTTTCCTTTTCTGGGACAATATGAAATAATTATATTTTCTTCATAGTAACCTTCAAGGGTAGTATATCTGGTCCTTCCTTTAGGGTTCCAGAATTCAACTGGGAGTTCTTTTCGATTTTTTCTGATAGTTCCAACAATGGTTTGCTTGCACTTTTTCAGATCCTTAGCTAAATCTAAGCTACAGAAAAAGTTGTCACAAGTTACATTTCTACCTTTAAGCCCTTCTGTAAGTTGCAGAACAATTCTTTTACCTTGCTCACGTTCTGCAGATTCATCTTTACGCCCAGTGTAAACTTCAGCATTCCAAAGGTAACTATTCTTTGCATCACATGCTGCCCAAATCTTTATTCCATATCTATCAGGTTTTGATGAAATATACTGCCTAAATGGATACTTTCATCTAAAAGGAACCAGTTGCTCATCTACGGTAACAGTTGATGATATGTTATACATCAGAGGAAGTCTCTCAACCCAAATGTTCCAAACATCTCTAATAGGAGCAAGTTTGTCTGTGGATCTCCTTCGAGCTCTGGTTTCTTTATCATCAAACCTAATAAACCTAGAATATTACATAAAGGTTTCAAGAGACATTGTAGCTCGAAATATAGGACGTCCATATGTGTCATCCCAAAGACTCCTAAGAGACTCTCCATGGGATTTATAAACTCCTGCTAAAAGATGTAATCCATAAAATGCTCTCAGGTTTTCTAGGCTAATTATATCTGAACCCAAGACGCGATTAGCTTCTTTGTTTGTCATTTTCAAAATGATATTGAATAATTTTGGAGATTATGAATAATTCAAATGCAGACAGTATATCAGATATTCTTGAAGCTGCCTAACGAGTGATACCAGGAGTTTGATCAATGATATTTCTTGCACACTTCTTTCCTAATGACCATACAATATTTCCCTTTTTGGATGTGAAATTCAGAGAGGAAGGTGGCTGTTCTTCATCATTATAGTCAGTATCAATGGATGTAGAATTTGAGGTGGTAGATGTTTGATCATAAGGTTCATTGCCATTATCCATACCGGTATTTCCCTTTCTGGTTGAATAATTTGGACCGGAAGAATGCTGTTCTTCAGCTTCATCTTCATAGTCAGAGTCACTGAGATCATCATGAACTGAAAGATGGTCCTTTTCACCATCATCACTTTCTGAAGATATACAATCACTTTCTTCACCGGATTCATGACCATAAAACTTGTTTACAGAGAAAACTGTACACTTTCTGGAACACAAACAAAGAAAACTGCTTGTGTTAGTGTCCAAAACATGTGACCTAGACTATTGCTGGTAATAATTTTCATAATATAATATTATACTTAGCATTTTTCTAGCCAATATTTCCTCTGAATCATTATAAATCAAAGACAACAATCTTACAATGATGTAAAGACTTACTTATCCATGGTTGATGAATTTTACTAAGAGATATCTTATGGAAGTTCTCTCACTTTTTATCTATACCTTGTAAACAAAGAAGATCAATTTTTTATGAATACAATAATTAAAGAAATTGTATATACTACATTTGAAGGGGTAACTTCAATAATCATACCATCTTTGATACAGATAGAAAATAACTGTGAAAAAATACAGCAAAAAGTAGGTACGGGTCATTTTGACCCAAACAGATTAGATGTTACTTTTTTTGCTGCTCAGTAACTATTGGGAAAAATTTTACCAGGCTTAGGCAACACTATAACCTCTTTAAGTCAGGAGAATTCAAGGAGTATGAAGCTTCAATCTCTAAAAACAAGAGATATATGGTAATGTAAAAAAATTTTCGGGTCGAAAAGACCCCTAACAGTGCAGAAGGGTTAATATTATAATCATGTCTTCACGACCCCAAGAAAATTGCTTGCCTACCCCAATTGGGGTTGTGACCCCAGAGTTGGGAACCCCTTCCCTAAACAGCTTGTGCGTAACCAGTTGGTTTTGGGGACTTTCACCCACCATGGATAAAGGGTAGTTACACCTGGCAAACACTTTAATGGCTGGTTTCAGCTATTGTCATTCCTATGTAAAGGGCTTCAGGTTTGTATAGTTAGGAAAATTACAAATTATTCCAAATTTGTCATATTCCTTACAACTATAGTCATTCACCGATTACTTACACGATCAGGAACTTGAACATTCAAAGTAGCAAAAACAATATATATATATATATATATATATATATATATATATATATATATATATATATATATATATATATATATATATATATATATATATATATATATATATATAATATTATATATATATAATATATTATATATATATATATATATATATATATATATATATATATATATATATATATATATATATATATACATATTATTATTATTATTATTATTATTATTATTATTTATACCTAAACTACAACCCTAGTTGGAAAAGCAAGATGCTATAAGCCCTAGGGCTCTAACAGGGAAAAATAGCCCAGTGAGAAAAGGAAGTAAAGAAAATGATATAATAAACAACTGAAATAAACTATTTAAAAAAAAGTATCAATATCAAAACATATATTTCATAATAAACTGTAAACAGACTTATGTCAGCCTGTTCAACTTGAAAACATATGATGCAAGTTTGAACTTTTGAAGTTCTGCCGGTTCAACTACTCGATTAGGAAGACCATTCCACAACTTGGTCATAGCTGGAATTAAACTTCTAGAATACTGTGTAGTATTGAGCCTCATGATGGAGAAGGCCTGACTATTAGAATTAACTGCATGACTAGTATTACTAATAGGATGGAACTGTTGGGGAAGATCTGAATGTAAAGGATGATCAGAATTATGAAATATCTTAAGCAACATACATAACGAACTAATTGAACGACGGTGCTAGAGATTAGTACCTAGATCAAGAATGAGAAATTTAATAGACTGTAAGTTCCTGTCCAACAAATTCATATGAGAATCCGCAGCTAAAGACCAGAGAGGAGAACAATACTCGAAACAAGGGGCACTAAAAGAATTAAAACACTTCTTCAGAATAGATTAACCACCGAAAATCTCAAATAACTATCTCGATAAGCCAATTTTTTGTGCAGTTAAAAGTAAATTTCCTGTCAAAAATCACATCTAAAATTTCAAAAGGGAGTAATACAGTTTAAAAAAAAAAAAAAAAAAAAAAAAAAACATCAACGCTGAGATCCAGATGTTGAGGATCCACTATCCATGACCTACTTACAATCATTCTTTGAGTTTTAGGATTCAAATTCAGGCCCAATAATTTGCACCATGCACTAAATTTAGATATATCTGCTATTAAAGGATTCAGCAATCAGAGATCTACATGCAGGTATGGAATTAATTCAGAGTGTAGCATCATTTGCATATGCAACAAGCTTGTTTTCTAGGCCAAACCACATGTTGAGGAAAGGTGCCCACTCCTGAATCCATGTGTCGATGTACTTTGGAAGTTTGGCAAGAAGTACAGGCGCGGACCCAATCCTTAGCATCCTTAGAAATGCCGTGCAAAATGAACTTTGTCTTCAGCAGCTGTGCAGTAGAACGGCACGAGGGATGTGAAAGGCCGTGAATGAAATCAAACACCTGTCGGCACATGGGAGCAGGAATCCAAGGTCATGGTCTATCAGTACTGACATCACAGAGGAGGGTGGTGGGAGTCACCAAGGGGGATGTCTTCCCAACGGAGGGATGTGCAGGATGTCCTACTTGATTGATACTCTGGATCCTGTCGTTGGGCTTCAGCCAAGGCATTGTAATCCAATCCCAGTTGAACGGCAGCCAACGTGTTTCTTGACAGGGCATCGGCAATGGGATTCATTTTCCTAAGGACTTATTGAAGGGTGCAATTGTATTTAGTCACGGCGGAGAGATGTCGCCGTTAACGGGCGTACCAGGCGTCAGACTGTTAAGTGAAGGCGTGCACCAAAGGCATGTGGTCTGTGCGAATGACAAAGGTCGTACCTTCTAAGAAATGGCGAAAGTGACAGACAGCCAAGTGCTCTGCCAGCAACTCGCGATCGAAGGTAGAATAACCGATTCTGCCTTGGACAGTTTTCTGCTGAAGAAGGCCAATGGGTGGGGCGAGCCATTGACCACCTGTTCGAGTACTGCACCAATAGCGACGTCGCTGTCATCGATGGAGAGAAGGAGAGGGGCATGGGGGATGGGAAAACTGAGAGCACCATCGGTTGATAGGGCTCTTCTTTGCATTGCAGAAGGCCGCTTCTTGAAGGGGACCCCACTTCAGGTCTTTTGGCTTGTCCTTGAGAGAGGCGTAGAGAGGAGTAAGAGTGGCGGCAATGGCTGGCAGAAAACGGTGATAATAGTTGATCATGCCCAAGAATTCCTGCAGAGCTTTGACAGTCAAGGGCGTGGGGAAGTTCTGAACGGCTGCTACCATCTCAGGGAGGGGATGAACTCCTTCAGGAGTGATGCGGTGCCCTAAGAACGACACTTCGTTGGCGCCAAAGGTACACTTGTTGTACCGGACTACAAGGCCGTTTTGTTGCAGGCAGTCAAGCACGATGCACAGGTGACAGAGGTGTTCCTATTTCGAGGAAGAGAACACAAATACAATATGTCATCCACATAACATACACAGAAGGGGAGGTCCCCTACGATGCCATCCATGAGACGTTGAAAAGTGGCCCCAGCATTACGAAGGCCAAAACAGGAGTAATTGAAGGTGTATGTACCAAACGGAGTGGTGATGGTGGTCTTGAGGATGTCTTCTGGGTTGATAGGCACCTGATAATACCTCTTCAGGAGATTGAGCGTGGAGAAAACCTTCACTTTGTGCAGGTAGGAGTCACTTTGGCGATGTTTGGGAGGGGGTAGTGATCCGGTTCTGTTTGCATGTTCAGGCGCCTGTAATCCCCGCACGGGCGTAGGAAGCCAACTTTCTTCAGAACGATGTGTGAGGGTGACGACCATGGGCTGGGGGCCTTTTGGCAAAGGGCCATTTCCTCCATTTCGGCGAACGTTTGTTTGGCGGCTGCCAATCGATACGCTGCCAGATGTCTAAATTTTGCGAAGACTACGGGTCCCGTCGTCTTGATATGGTGATAAACACTGTGATTGGCAGGAGCCGTGGGTGTTTGACGAAGTTCTGGACGGAAAACCTCCGGGTAAGACGTGAGGAGGTGGGTGTAGGCATCCGTGGGTGCGCTGATGTGGAGGACGAGGTTGGAGGGGGCGGGTTGAAGAGGTGTCGACAAGTACAAGTCTGCGTTGACCAATCGTCGGTGGGCGACATCGACCAGAAGGTGGAAATGAGAGAGGTAATCTGCACCGAGGATTGGCAATGTGACGTCAGCAACGAGAAACTTCCAATTAAATTTAACATTTCCAAACGATAATGGGAGGTTCTCGTAACCGTAGATGGGTATCGCAGATCCGTTGGCAGCTACCAGTCGGACGTCGGCTGACGTAGACAGACTACGTCGTGTCCTGAAGAGTTCCCTTGGCAAATGAGAACGACAAGCACCCGTGTCTACCAAAAATCGCATGCCCGTTCCTGCATCATGTAAAAAGAAATGATTAGAAACACGGGAGGCCACCGCTACGAGCGATGGCCTACTTACACGTTTTTTGGCCACTGACAATCCTTGGCACATTTCTTTGTGGCTGCCCCGAATCTGTAGTGGTAGTAGCAAAACTGCGGCCGATGGGCGGCAGTAAGTGGCTGTAGAAGTCGTTGGTTGGGGCGCGAGCGAGGGGTGGGTGATGGGTGGCTTTGTCACCGCTCCGGCACGTCATGGGGTAGGCGTGTATGTCAGCTTCAGTTGACGTTGAATAGGCGTCCTCTTTGTCAGGAGTGGAGGCGTTGATGGAGGTCTTGAAGGTCGTGATGTGGCTGTCCATAAGGGCGTAGGCTTTGGTCATCAAGTCCTTTATGGGTAAACTATCGACATCGGGTATGGCAGCACGTACAGGTTTGGGTAAACGGCATATCCAAAGGGCACAAAGTAGGTTCACCTCATGAGGAGAGCCGTCTGCAGCAGGTTGCAGGCGAGTGATACGGGTCATTTCCTTGAGGGTGAGGGAAGCCCTTTGGTCCCCGAACGGTTGTTGGGAGAGCTGAAAACGCTTTGCTATACGAGCGGCTGGCGACGGCGAGTACTGCTGCAGAAGGTATGTTTTGAGGGTGTCATACGCTATTGGGGTGTCTCCGGGAAGGTGTCCTCGTGTATTGCTGCGAGAACATAATCTGCTTTGGTGGTCGAGCGAGTCACGCCCTTGATGCAGAACTGAACTTCTGCGCGCTGAAACCAAGCAAACGCCTCTCTGCTGGCGAGCGGCGAAAGTTTCAATGGGGCGGCACCAACTTCCGTGGAGTCAGCCATAGTACCAAATTTTTTTTGGGGTGGGGGGTGGAAGGTGGGAGGAGCGAGTCGACTTCCGGGGTCACCAATGTAACAGGCCAAGAGAGGCTGTGACTAAGAAGGCAGGATGAAAACAACTGAGTAACTTTATTACAGAACATTAACTTATATATACATAAAGTCCAGGTAAAAAGGACATAAAAACATAACAGGCAATTTCATGTTCAACCGACAACTGGTTCTGTTGAAAGTTAATGGTGAGAAAAACAGACATGTTTATTCAGGTCCCTATCAGTGCGATGGAGAGAGAAGATACAAAGTAAAATATATAAAAAAAAAAAAATGTCGTTACTATGTACGATCGTGTGACACGCGGTTGGTACACTATCAACAACAGGTCTTTGCGATATATTACTCATAAATTCAGTAATAATGGTAAGAAAAGATCCTCCCACTCTCAAATATAAGTTAAAAAACAAGGACCTCATGATTAGCATGGTCAAACGTAGCATAGACATATATATATATATATATATATATATATATATATATATATATATATATATATATATATATATATATATATAAATTTATATATATATATATATATATATATATATATATATATATATATATATATGTACATAGATATATATGTATGTATATAATAAACTTTTGAATTAGATCAAAATTTTCCCCTTGTGTATTTATTGAAATGATGCTATCAGCATTCCCTGGGATCATGATAACCAAAGTTTTTTGGGGTCTATGTGTGTTGACTGCCTCATAACCATAAATAATAGGGTGAGTAAACGTGAATATGATACTGTATGTCCACTGATGGAAAAGACTATAATTGTTAAAGACTGATCTTGGTTTGATAGTAAACATTAGCGAGAAAAAAAGGAAAAGAAGTAAAGAAAGAAAGTGGAATCGGTTAAAAACTGAAAGAACATAGGTAGAATACAAGACTGCAATATGCTAATATAATTACCTATTAAGAAGGGAAAAAATAGAATACTATAAGAGAAAGATCCACAATGGAGAAACAGACATAAATAAGTTATATTGTCTCCTAAATGGTATGATGGGGAATATAAATAAAATAAGGTTACCAGGAACTAGCATTTTTTTTTTTTTTCAGTATTCTTTACAAACAAAATTTGAAATATAACTAGGTAATATACAAATATTCAACATCAGATTAGTGATACACCAGATACTGTACACAAATAAAATTAACGAGATTCATTAATATAACACAAGATGTCCCCAGGATTATCAAGAGAGAAAAGAAAACCAACTGTGAGATCGATCCAATACCATTATCTGAAGTACCTGGAGAAAGAAACGTTTCTAGTCTAGCTGATATAGTTACGAGAATAGCAAATACAATCATCTATGAGTGTAAGTTTCCCAAATCTGAGAAAATGGCTACAGTTGCACCCGTTCTGAAAATTTCTCTAGATTATCAAGAATTAAGCTTGTATAGACCTATTTCGAATCTATCTTTTATTTCAAAAATGGTAAAATATGTAACTCTTGAACAAGTAATTAGTCACTTAGAAGAAATAGAAGCTTCGCCGGACAACCAGTCTGCTGTAATTCTTGAACAAGTAATTAGTCACTTAGAAGAAAAGAAGCTTCGCCGGACAACCAGTCTGCTTACAGAAAATTAGAGTCGACGGAGTGACCTACCTATTCTGCTGTAAATTATATGCTGCAAATGATGGATAAAAACAATGTGGTATTTTAATATTGCTTGATCTTAGTGCTGCTTTTCATACAGTTGTGCATGAACTGCTACTAAATTATCTATTTTCCATTGATATTGAAGATCAAGCTTTTGAATACCTAAAAGACTACTTAGTTGACAGAAATTACTGTGTGCAAATTGGTCACTCTTATTCATTATATGACCTTTAAACCGAGGGGTACCTCAGGGAGTGCACTGGGCCAAATATTATTTTGTATCTATACTACTGGTCTGTCATACTACAAAGGCATGGAGTGAAGTTCTAACTATTTGAAGATGATACACAATTTTACTTCTCCATAAATGATATAGATGGAAATAAAACCGAGTTTATGATGGTTAAAAAAAATCAGCTTAAGAAAGTTGGGTGATATTCAATTAACATAAATAAGAACTCTGGCCAATATCAAAGTTTGTGGTCTAGGCATATCACTTGACTGTAACTTGTCTTTCAATGCATAAATAAATAATGTAGTAAAAACTGCTGGTTGTCATCTTAGGAACATTGCTTTTACAAAGAAGTACCTGGATGACCATTCTGTAGAGAAACATGTGATAAACTGTTATTACCTGGACAGACTATTGCAACTCCATCTACTATAATTTACCAAAAAGTGCAACTTGAGAAATTACCAAACAGAATAGTAAGACTGATAAAAGGTGTCCCACCCCGAGAATAGATCACACCTACATTAAGTGATTTATACTGGCTGTCTATTACAGCAAGAATTGAGTTTAAAATATGTAAAATAACCCGCCAATTTATCAGAGCCAGACGCCCAAAATATCTATTGTGCAGCCAACAAATCGTGTTTGCACAAGAATAGATACAGATGGTTTCAAATTATTGGAATGTAGATATACAGTATGTCTACTGTAGGCTCTGGAACCTTCATATATGCAGCCCTGAGACTATACAATAATCTCCCACTAGACAGCCAAAAGACTGAGGATATTAAGGCTTGCAAGAAGAAACTGAATACTTTCTTGTTCTCTAAGTGCTTTGATAGTGTGGATTCGGCAATAAACGGCAAATATGCAGCGTGAAATGGTGAATGCCTTGTAATGAACATGATAAAATTATTGTGGTCCTGCAGAGAGGAAGGTTCCCATGCTCTATAGGACCAGAAAAGAAGATCTTAAACTAAGCACACGTAGCAGAAGTGAGGTGCCCACCTTCGTCAGGGGCGAGCTTGGCCACCCACCTCGTTAGGTGGTAAAGTGCGCCATGCTCCATAAGATTCGTCCGCTATATTCTAGATAGGGTGCTACCTCGCAAAGGAATCTGACATTGTCAAATGTAGAGTTAGAGGATTGTGAGAGAGAGTGAACGTAACAATGTATCCCTCTTTGAACCCAAAGACTAACTAAGGTTAAGTCCCATGAAGTATCCACCTTTACTATTAAAATAGCGGGTGACTTAGATCATACGCAGACCTCCGTCAGTCAAAGGAGCTCGTCCACCCACATCGTTCTTGCTCGGTAGGCATTCACTCTGGAAAGGCTATTAAGGCTGAGGGACACTAGTTGTACCAGCAACTTATCCGCAAGGAAAAAATTTTCCCCTCCGATATATTGGAAAATCGGATGGGTTCTGGGATACTTGGTCAGCCAATTATCCAGTGCAGTAGCTGACACTTCCCAGGGATTGTGACTGTTGCTCCCCTCTGCACAAATGGTTGGCAAGTTCCCCTGGGTGGAACAAGAAACCTTGACTCGGGCAAAAGGTCAAGTCTCATCGATTAATCCCAAGGGGCCAAGAGATTACCTACCAATTAAACATCACAAGTTGATTGATGTCGAGACGTGCAACAAGTTGCACGCAACTGCTATGTTGCAAGGGGAAATCCTGTCCTCCAATTGCCTTTAATTTTGTAAGAGTTGGTCGTGTAAAAATGCTTACAGATTGGTAATACCATGGTAGCCAGTACTCCTTAGAGGAAGATGGGATTACAGCGAATCTCCTTAGTAATTGCCTTGAGACAAGAGACCAGTTGCTAATGACCGATCCCAGGCAAGTACTTCCGAAAGGCAGGATTGAGATATATCTTCAATCTATTGTTGGACAGGTAATGTATGCATAAGTCCATCTACAAACCAGTAACATAGACCAAGGAGGCGGGACAAACATACGGGCAAAGCCCGAATGATTCGTCGTGTCCGGAACATTTGTATTACTTCATTTTTAATTGGCAAAAGTGGCTTAAGTTTCAATTGTTTAATCACCGGGAACAGATTAGCTTATGCGAAGTCTCAGAGTTTAAGTATTTTAAATGCTAAGGCGGCCAATCTTCATGTCAGGAAGGAACTACCTAGAATGAAGGCAGAGTCTACTTGAGGGTAGCCTACCTATGTCTGGTTACAGGAAGGTAGGAGGATAAGGCATAACCTGACTTCCCGCAAGGCATACTGTATAGGCATCGAAACTATTGATCTATTAGAACTGAGTTTTAATAGTATGATGGTACATAATCCTTGACGGTAGAAAAGATGTCTTGCCCTTATGCGGTTGCGCAAGCGTAACTTCTTTGCCTCTGGTAAGTGTTCGAAAAAAGAGCCTGAGCCTGTTTGCGGGAATAATGTATGAGCAACAAATCCCATTATTGCCAAAAGAAATTGATTGTTGACTAGCTGTAGCATCATTAACATTTTCCCGAGCATGTGCGGGCATGCAAAAAGTACATGCCGCTAACGTAGCTATCACACTTATGTTGGTATTACATATTTGCCTGCCCCGCCTTTTGGTCGAGACAGGAGTCCTCTTCAAGTAATTACTTACTTGCTATTGTTTGTAAATGTAAGCAGAAACTGACACCATCCCCTTGGGACTAGAGGCTTCCAAAAATTAATCTTGCTAGGAATGTCTCTCAAGTTTGTTGTGCGAGCGCTCCGAAGAGCTCTCCATTCCGCAGGGAAACAAACCCGAGAAAGTAACCCCAAAGATTTACATTTCCCAAAATATGATGTCCAACAAGAACTCGTTTTGCACAGGGGCACAATGATGGCATGCAGCTGCCACAAGTGATCAGCAGTAAACCATATTTGCAGCAATAACCCTGCAGTTTTGTCTCGGCTAGCAAGCGTGAGTTCGTTTCAGTGTTCATGGGTTGTTTGCAAATGCCTGTAGATGTGTAAACATTCTCAGGGAAGAGAGTTTTCCCTGAAGAAGTGTAGTCTTACATGTAAGGGATTTGTCAGCCCAGAATGCAAAGAACACAAGCATACACAAATACTCTATCTGAATTGTTCATTACTTCGCTTGTAGATTATTTATTTCCTCATTTCCTTTCCTAACTGGGCTATTTTTCTCTGTTGGAGCCCTTGAGCTTATAGCATTCTGCTTTTTCAACTAGGATTGTATCTTAGCTAGTAATAATGATAGTAATAGTAATAATAATATTTTAGGCATTTGGTGAAGAGTTGACAGATGTCTGGGTGATATTTGTTAATGGTGTTTATCCTCCCAATGTTAATGACATCTTTGAAGTGCAAGCATCGGCTCCCTGCTAATCTCTTTGATTTGATTAAGGCACTTTGTTTTGATTTTCAGTAGGGATATTGGTTTGTGTTGATGTTATCCAGGTATCGGCCATCTACTCTCGCTTACCAGAGGCTTCTCCCAGATGTTAACAAGGGGGAAGTGATCTGTAACAAAACTGAATGCCCAATAAATACCAATCCCAAGGCTTTTCGGTGTTGCTTTAGTCAGTGTCTGTTTGGGCAAGGGATTTAGTTGTAAATACAATTACTCTTCCATTTTGTGTTAGGGCTGCTTCTAGACCTTTCATAAACATGTTAACTTCTTGAGTGAGAGATTCTATGGGGTTGTAATGCGCTAATACCCTGCTAACTGGGACCAGGTGTATTATCATCTTGAAGAACATTTGATGATTTGCTTCCCATAGAAATGGAATGTTTGCTCTCATTAGGTGTTGAAGGTTCTTGGATTGGTTCACAAAGTTTAGGATAAATGAGCTTGGGTAGATCATGAGGTCAAGGATACAATAAATTTCTTTATACTTTGGGATGTCCATTTTGCAGAAGTCAGTAATTTTCTTGGTTACGGAAAGAGGATATTTCGCTTTGGGATATACAGCATTTCAAGGAGTTTGATTGCTTTGTTGAGAAATTTCAAGAGGTGGTCATTGTGTTGTGCTGTGTCTTGCCACCTAGTGTCAGATCATCGGCGATGCAGGCGACACCAGATAATTCCTCTGACATCTCATCCATCCTGGATTGGAATATAACCAGGTTTACATTTAGTAAAAAAGGCAGTCTTGTCCAGCAGTACCAGCTGAAGGTTGTCTGAAATGTGGTGAGCAGCTGAGAATCTTCATGGAGTGGGTTACTCCAGTATCCTGCCTTGGCTTTGAGTTTTGAGATTTGGGCACCTGCAAATGTGGCATTGCAATTTTCAAGAGTAGGTATCTTCTTGGGTTATCGCCTGAGACTCTCCTTCAACTTTTTTTGGTCGAGATAGATGCAAAGGCTGCTGTCTGGCTTAGTGACTTAGATCAGGTACTGCACCAGTCAGGGTAGTTTTTCACTCAGTACATCACACCCTCGTTTTTCATTATATCCAATTAAATCTTATTTTGTGCTTACTATATGGGGGGGGGGGGAGTCACAGAAAGGCCTTGTAGTTTTGCATTTTAGCAAAAGGCTAGGCGCACTCCCAATAACTGTGGAAACTACTGCCTTGCAGTTGGACTATTTTGCCAAAGGCTAGGCCCACCGCCAATAACTGTGGTTGATGACTAGAAGGGCATGCAATTGTGAAAATCCTCTGCTAAATTTTAAACCATGCCCTTTGCTATTAGAAATGTGGATACATCTAAGGCGTCCCTTGTAAGTAGCGCATGTTGGGATACCCCTACTGGCTTCATAAATGAACAATGTCCTGAAGGTTTCACGACGGTTACCAAAGAAGCTGGCGACAGATTGAAAGATCAGAGCAAGTACTTGGAATGTTGGTACACTAACGGGAAGATTGAGGGAGATAGTGAATGTGATGGAGAGGAGGAAAACATATGTCCTGCAAGATGGAAGGGAAATAAAACTGAAGAGATCGGAAATGGGTATAAGCTCCATTACAGCGGGTCAGAAATGCAGTTGGGGTCATAATAGGTGTTAGAAGTAAAGAGTATAAATGATAGGTTTTCAGAGGGGGGTCAGATAGTAAATACAATTTCAGCATATGTCCGTCAGATGGGTTGCCAAGAACAAGAAAAAGAATTATCTAGACAAGAGTTAGAGGCAGCTATTAGAACAGTGAAAGATGAGGGGAAGGTAATCATAGGAGCAGATATGAATGGCCGAGTGGGGAAGAGAAGGGATGGATATGAGAAGGTACATGGAAGCCATGTGTTTGGAATGAGAAATGAAGATGGAAAATATATATTGGAGATGGCTCAGAATTTTGAATTGGGTTATATGAACACCTGGTTTCAGAAGTTGGATGAATACCTGATCACTTATGAAAGTGTAGTGGAAAACCAAATAGATTACATCCTGATGAGAGGGGCTGATGAAAGCAATCTGATGGACTATTAAGTTATTTTTTGGGGAAGTATATGGTAAACAACATAGACTAGTAGTGATGGATTTGAAAATGAAAGAAACACAAGAAGAGAAGGAGATCTAGAAGTAAGGTTTGGGACCTTAAAGTAGAAAAGGTGAGCGAATTAGGAATATTGTGAGAGAGAAACAACTGGGAAGGTTGAACTTGAGAGAGTGGACAGGGTAATGGAGTGGAAAACATCTTGGCGTTTATAAAAGAATATGAGCAGGGGAAACAGTAATTAGTGGTAAGAACCAGCAGATGCGGTGTGCCAAAAGGAGAAACGTGTTGGTGGGATAAATTAAACAAGAGAAGTAAAAATAGATAGCTATAAGATTTCAAACTTGAAGAAAAGACAAAGACAGAATTCGGGGAAACTATGGGTTATCAAGAATCAAGAAGGGAATATGTTGCATAGGGAGGAAAACATTAAGAGGACATAAAGAGAATATTTTGAACAACTATTGAATGCTGAAAATGTGAGGGAGGAACTGGGAGAAGCACAATTGGTGTAGGGGCCAGCAATAGAGATATGGAATACAGAAGTGAAGCAGATATTGAGTTAAATGGTAAAAAGCCATTTCCATCACTGTTTCGAATTGAAATTATCAAGATAACTATAGAGGAGGAAGACTGGATGCTGGATTTATTATAACCAATATGGGAAGAAGAAATAATGCCTAAAGACTGGGGGGAGAGTTTAATGGTATCTGTATTTAAGCAGAAAGGTGATATCATGGAATGTGGTAACTACAAGGGGTTTAAAGTAACAGAGCATGGTTTGAAAGTTTTTTTAGAGAATACTAGATGAGAGATTGAGATAGATTGTAAAGATTGGAAAACAGCAGTAGGGATTCATGAGGGGGAGAGAGACTGTGGATGCCATCTTTATAGTACGGCAGCTACCGGAAAAGAGGCTATAGGGAAACCAGAAGCTCTTCTTGCTTTTGTAGATCAAATGAAAGCTTATAGTAGCATACTAAGAGAAGTGATGTTTTGGTGCTTAAGGGAGAGGAAAATCCCAGGGAAGTTGGTCAGAATGAATAACAGCTGTTGGAAAACAGAAATTTTTAAGTTAGTGCTGGATTACACCAGGGGTCAGCCTTAAGCCTATTTTCATTTGCAGTGGTCGTGGATGTGTTAAATGAATAGATCAGGAAAAAATGACTAATGGGAGTTAATATATGCAGATAATTTGATGATTACCGCTGAAAATTAGGAAGACTTACAGAAAAGGGTTGTAAAGTGGCAAAAGACTTTGGATTGGGGTGGTTTGAGAGTAGATGTGAATAAGACTGAAGCATTGGTAAACAGTGAGGAAGGTAGGGACAGGATAGCTATACAGAAAGTAGATGCTTGGTTATAAAACAGGTGGAAAACTTTAGATACTTGGGATCTACTATAAGTCAGGCGAGAGGATGTGAGGCTGAAACAGAAAATAGGAAGCAAAGCTTGAGAGAACAGAGATGATAATGCTGATATGGATTATGGGAATATCACTGGTTGAAAAATTACAAAACCATGAAATAAGAAGAATGGCAGACTTAGTGAATATTACAGAAATAATAAGAGAGTCTCAACTGAGATAGTGTGGGCACATGTTTAGCACGTATGGTAGGGAGGGAGTAAGGAGTTTTTTTGAGCAACCTTGGGGGGTGGGGAGTTTAAAATGGACACAGAGAATTAGATGGCGAGATAAGGTGAAGTATGATATGGAGAAAAGGAGTGTGCGACATTATAGCTAGGTCCAAAAGAGCTAGGCCCAAAAGAGCTAGTACAATTGAGCTAGTGCGACAAAATAGCTAGTTCCATAATAGCTAGTACCAAAATCGCTAATGTGACAAAATAGCTAGTTATATATTTGAGCTGGTACAAAATGAGCTGTTAACCAAAAAATAACTAGCTATTTTGTCGCACTAGCTCAATTGTACTAGCTCTTTTGGGCCTAGCTCTTTTGGACCTAGCTCTTTTGGATCACTCCCGGAGAAAAGAGGTTTGCTGGAAAAAAAATGACTTTGATAGAAGGCATTGGAGAAGGCTCATCTGACCCATAAATGTAGGAATATCGATGGGAAAGAAGACAGAAAGACATCACATCAGCTTTAAAGTGGAGTTGTCCTGGGTCTCTTAAATTGCTTATAGTGTGAAAGGAGTTCTTTTGGGAAGATTTCAGCTTCTCTATAGATGCTAGAGGCATAATTTCTTCCTGAAATGTCGTTGCTAGTGTATGCAGGATAAGAATTACTTTACCGAATGCCCAGCAGGATCAGACAAGAATTGCTGGGCTGGACATATCTACAACATAGAACTTTGCTGCTTGACCTGTTCGCTGAGAGTTCCTTCATATGGGAAGTTTGATTGAGAAAATCATTTTATTTGGTCTTCACAGTACAAGCTAGGGCACATGGTTAATTCTTGTTGGAAGACCTCTCTGATCGTAGAATCACTGAGCATCTGCTTGTATATATGCAGGAGCTGAGTGTAACCAGCAGAGGCAATGTCCGCTTTGATGCATAGCAGACCGCGGACAATTGTAAAGTGGAGAAGCCATTGTTGTCAGAGATTGAGAGAGTTGCAATCCCAGTGTCTGAGGTTGTTATATAAAAGAATTCAGTCACAAACTCATCTTCTACAGGATTTTTGCCTTTGAGATCCATGTTGGTCTGGGTGAAGTTCTGTTATTTATTTCAGTACACTAGATGATGTGGATTTTCCTCCCTTTTTTGCCTTAAACCTTACTCCAGTGACCCTTGGCTTTGCATGTGTTGCAATTTTCATTATATGCAGGACTAGAGCGCACAGCATTTTGGCTTCGTTTAGGTCTTGTCCTATGAAAGGGAAGTTGTTGACCTTTCATGTTGCGTCAGTGCTGAAGCTCATTGACCTGGCAGTTGCATTTGGTTGCAGGGACATGTTCTTTAGAGATGTGGAAGCATAGATAGCTTGGGACTCTCTAACCATTTTTAGGAATTTGCTAACTGGGTACCCCTTTTTGGTCAATAAATCTTTACTGAATTCATTGTATGACGTATGAAGGATCACTATTTTGATCAGTCTCATTGAGCTCATCCTTTTGAAAATAGCACTTGGTTGCCTTTTCTCAGTGATATAATTGAAGCTGGCAGATGGGTTCTTCAGCTTTCTGTTTTGAGCTGGTGAACTATAGGCGATGGACTCGGAGGTTAATCTGGTAAGAGGCCTTTACTTCTCTTTTAATCAGAGACCCCACTTTGCACGATTCTCCCTGCTCTTCGTGAGTGAGGCCACTTGCAAGGATAAGCCACATATCTTCATCACCAAGGGCAGTTTTGATCTTGGTTGCTGCCTTGTTCAGGTCCTCATCTTCCAAATCCTCGATGTAAAGGGTTATTCGTGCTCTGAATATGCTAAATAAGCCCACCAGTAGCTCATAATTCCAGTCTATCTGAGGGAATTTTCCACTGGTGATGCCAATATATATAGTGCTTAGCACAATCAAGATAGTTTAAGATAACATAACATATTTTGGTTTAAATACACAAGATAGTTCAAGACACAATACATTTGACAAGTGGGGACTGGCACCTGTTATTGTTTTATTCTATCTTTTCTGGGTCGATACTGTTGCTTGCAAATGCCGGGCTGAAGCACAGGTGATAGCAAATACTGTAGTTCGTAAGAGGATAAGTTCTGATTATTAGTTATTAACTCACTATATTGTTATCATAAGTATGTGTAATGTTCATCGTGTGAATGCAGATATCTGTCGTCCTACGAATTGACAAGGTGTCATGGCTGACCCTTGAACAGTTGGCTGTAATGTAGGAAAATTTAAAATATCTAATAAGAATGGTGCATATGAGGTTATTGTATCATAAGTATGTGTATTGTTTATCGTGTGAATGCAGGTATCTTTTGGCCTAAAAATGGACAAGGTGTCTTGGCTGACACATGAGCAGTTTGCTGTAATGTAGGAGAATATAGAATATCCTACCGTTTTTGGAGGAGTGTACTACTTTTCTTGGTTCCTTATACAGCTGCCACCATGTCTTCCCAGTAGGCCAGCATGAAATATAACTTCTATGGCAATGAATAAGAGTAGGTTAGAGAGATACATGTTAATGAAGGAAATAAACATGGAACTACTTTTATTATATTCATCAGCTACATATTTATATATGACAAAAAGTGTTCCTCAAAGACTTTTGATACTGATTTAAGTACTGGCTCTCAAGAACAGTGCTTCCACAAGTGCAACTCGTGAACCAGATTCAGTTGATGCTGCTGATTGGGAGTCATATACACCTTATGTGTTGTACTAGAAGAAATTGCTAAGGTCTGCCCACAAAGAACTTAGTGTTTAACTTGAATAAATTGCTAGGCTATACCCATAAAGAATTTCAGTGTTACATCACATAGAGCCAGTCTCATGACGTTTTAGATGAATGGTTAGGTACAATTTAGTGCTTCTAATTAGTTTTATGAGAGTAAATGAGGTTGCAGGGGCCTTAACACCCCCTCCCCCGACCAGTCACACCAACGTAGGTAAATTTATACCGAGTTACTATACTGTAGGTTAGGTCATATCTCTCTGACTGTGGAAGTGAGCTTGAAGTTCCCTTTTTTATATCTGAGGGGACTCGTGTCCACTGATCTATATCCCTGCATTTCAACCTGGACAAGACTATGAGTCTTACTGTATGCTATACAAGCAAAATGTCTCTAGTTGTATTCTAGAATTCTACTTACTGTATAGTGTGTTTCACATTGTGCAAGATTCTGCATTTGCTTTCCTGGGAATTGTTGTTATTCTAGATCTTCAATAGATAAAGAATTGTCTTAATCTTTTGTGATCCCAAAAACAGACAGATACAAAAAAAAATAATAATAATAATTAACCCCTAGATGGGTAGACCTCTTAGATTTAATTGTGGGACAGCTGTAAATGGTTTTCACAGGGATCAAGTCTAGGCTCCGATGGGGTTGGCTTCATTATAATTACATAGTTCCTAAATATTGAAATAATTCTACCCCATTAATCCTTTCTCCTTTAATGATATTTCATCTTTGATTGCATATTCCTTTCGCAAAATCTCTGTCTTTCTTTTATTTATCTTGAGCCCAACCTCATATATTTCTTGCATTCTGGTAAGTAAACATTGTAAATCCTTTGATGTTGTGCTAATAAAGACAGTTTCGTGAGCATGCTCTAAGTCAGCTAATTTCCTATTACCAAACCAGTCCAATCCTTCTCCACCATCCCCAACTATTCTATGCATTATGAAATCCATGAGAATGATAAACAACATTAGGTGACAACACATTGCCTTAGAGTACTCTTCTGTTCACTGCAAATTCATTTGCTTAGACTCCACTAACATTAACTTTGCACTTGCTATGTTCATGAACAGACTTAATCAAATTAACATAATAACGCAGAACTCTGAGAATTGGCTTTTTCATAGTCCACAAATGCTATCAAAATTAGATTTGCATATTCTACACATTGCTGTACAAAATGTCTTAAAATAAACATTTGTTCAGTAAAACTTCTACTTTTTTTAAATCCTGCTTGTTCATCTCGGCTTTTCGTCAATCTTTCTCTCTTGTCTCTTTTCAATAAGCATACTATATATTTTCATAACAACTGATGTAAGTGTGATGCCTCTGTAATTATTGCAGTCACTCAGGTCTTTAAAATTAGAGTTTAATGGAAGATTGAAAAAAGCAAATCAGACAATGGCTAGGTTAAGTAAAATTTGGAAATCAAATTACCTGAAGTTACACAAATTCAGGCTTAATATCAATTTAGTGAGATTGGTGATACTGTATGGACATGAGTCGTGGTATGACAATGAAACAGTATTCAACAGATTTTGTAAAGTTGAGAACAAAGTCCTCAGAAGAATATTGGGAGTTAAATGTCAGGACAGGATTAAAATGAAACTATAAGAGTACCCGCGATCATGATTCGGGCCCAACTCTCCTCACCCTGCTTCCAAGGGTGAGTTTTAAGGCACCTGTCCTTATGGGGATAAGGTGCATCCTCCAGGGAATAGGTGGTAGCCGTTACTACATGACATTCTCTGCGATCTAGGTTACCCCACATCGAATTCCCCAGTGCTTATCCGACCTCCGTCATACGTTATCATGGGGAGTAAAAGAATAGCAACAATTTGTGGCCTACATGCATGGTGTCAATTATTTACGAGCAAACTCTCTCCCAGGCTGGAGGTGACTGGATCACAGGTCATGAACCTTGTGACTTGCTTCCTAACGATTTACATTAATATTTATAGATTATTTAAATCCCCAACCCCTACTAAATTACCGACTTCTCCGAGTCTGAGAACAGCTTACTGTAAGACAGAAATAATAGCGTTAGCTTTCAATAAATATTAGACTTTTCTTTTCAAATGTCTGTCTCGTTTTTTTTTGCGTGCGTATTCTTCTTATTTCATCACTGTTCACACTGTTGCTCCTTCAGTTTGTTTTCGGTAATTGTGGCCGTATTTTCTTTCTCTAATCTGGGCACGATATATTTTGATAATTTTTAAACATTTCTGTGTTTTTTTCTTTTCGTTCAGCTATATCCCACCACTGTCACCAGTTGGGGAAAGGAGATGAGGGAATTAAAAGAAGCTGTTACACTTCAGTAGCAGATGTATTTTAAAAGTATTTGTACAAGATATATGCAGAACATTTTACTGATAATCATATTCAATCCATAAAAGATCACTTTGTCTCAAGTCTCAACTCTGACTTATCAACTGAACATTACAACATTAATTTTAACCAAGTCAAGCTAGATGGAGGGGGCACACAGGCTACTTATATCACATTACAGACATTAGGCAAATGAATTTTAAGATAGAAAAGAAGCACAGTGTCATTTTGGTTGTAATGGGAGCCCAGCGGAGATGAGGGCACGCAACTATGGTTTGCGCCCAACTCTACTCACCCTACTTCCAAGGGTGAGTTTAAGGCACATGTCTCTTTGGAGATAAGGTGTTTCCTCCAGGAGATAGGCGGTAGCCATTACTACGTGACATCCCCTGCGATCTAGATTACCCCACATCAAATTGCCCAGTGCTTATCCAACCTTCCTCTTGTGTGGACCTGGGGAATAAAATAATAGCAATAATTTACATCCTACATGCATGGTGCCATTTGTTTACAAACAAACTGTCCCCCAGGCTGGAGGTGGCTGGATCACAGTTCATGAAACTTTTGACCTGCTTCCTAATGATTTAAGTCAATAATCAGAACTTACTTAATTCCCCTCTCTAACTGTGAAATGTTTCCTTTATCAAATCATATATAATGCTCGGTAATTCTGGGTTAACAATTTGAAAGGATATAAGTTGACTTTATGGTAAGGTTCTCCTTTCTATTTTCCATATTTTACAGGTATTTGTTTAGGCACAGGCTTGAATAAAATAGTCTTTGACTTTATTCATGAGATGTAGGTCTTGGTTTATATTGTTTTCTTGCTTCGCCTCTTGTATGCCTTGGAAGTGTATTATTCATCTCGTTCTATTCAGTGGTAAGATTAATAGAAATTTCAGAATTCTTAAATTAAAATCTATTATTTCTGTACTTACCTCTGAATAGAACTAGTGACCCACCCTCCCTATTTTTGAGGAGATACTAACCTTTGGTGTTAATTCTACATAAATCTGACTGTAAAGAATAAAACCCAATGAGTAAAGTTACCTCATACTTCAAGCTAAATTGACAATAATGATATAAAACAACTATACAGAATAAAGAAAAAATAGTAATCCACACACGAGGTAGAAAATGCTTGATAAAACTGGTGAACATTTAAAGGCTGATGTGCATAGTATGCCAAGACCGTCTTTTCTAGCCACTGTGATTAAAGGAAGGTCATTAATGATGCATTTAATAATGAAGTGATGGTCAAATATTAAGATAAAGAAAAATATAAGGAATATGAAACCTCTTGATAAACCGTCAGATATCCTTAGCCCTTCTCCTAAGCCTGCTTAACTCTCCCTAAGGAAAAATAAGGGGACCAAACAGACATTAGAGTTTGCTTGTGTTTATCCTAACTAGAATTAAATTAACTATTTGTAGTTTTAAAAGCTAAAGACCTTGTCAGTCTTTGCCATCCTATAACAGTAAGATAGCTATAACCTAAGACGGCAAAACCATAGTACAGATTATGTGGCTCTAGCCAAAGCTAGAGAACATTAGCTATATGCAGGAGTGTTATTCCCATAGAAGAAGTGATTATCTAAGGTAGAGAGTCTCTTCTATCCTTAAAATGTGATCAAAGTAGCTGCGAATAGTTGGCCACTTAAATGAGAATGAGTACTGAAGCATGTTTAGTGTTATCAGATGTGTGAGGAAAGAAAATGAGTGAGGAATATGTTAGAATATTTAATATATGTATATACAAGGGAAATCTGTTACTACAGAGAGAGCCAACCTTAAGCTGTCTAGCTGGTGAATACAATAAAGTATCCTGTATTTATGTAACTGCAATATCTCAACGTTGCTTTGCGCTTGATATAATTAAGGATTTTCCATTTTTTTTTCTTTTAGTTATTTGTTGCCTTTCATGTCATTTTTATACGTTTATTAGATTGGTCAGTGTATTATATCTAGATGTGTAGCTAGTGTTGGTAAACCTCGGTGCTCTTTGTTAAATTATAAGAAGAGTAATAAAAGATTCTCAAGTACCGTTCTCCTCTAACAGGTTATGAAAGGGCAAGCCATTTTTTTATTTTAGAAATGAGACTGTGGTTTCATTAAACTACTATATGATTTGTTTGTTGATGATCCGAGAAGGGGCTTTACACATGATGTTGGCATAGCAATACCTGCAACTCACTGTAGATAGTATCTTGAAATGGGTAAAAATTAATGGCCTAAATATCTCTCCATTTCTCTCACACAACGATCCATCATGATCTAACTTTACAAATGAATGAAAAAAAAAAATTCCCGGTGTTATAGCAACCAGGATTTTTGGCTGCTTTTTTTTATTTATTTATTTTTTTTTTTTTTTTTTTTTTTTTTTTTTTTTTTGCAAGTGTTTTAGCATAATTGGAAGCTAAAGACAAACCTTTAGATGCAACTAAGTATGTTACTTATAGATCAAAACTTAACAGGGGACTATTATATCACAGAGTGTATGAAGGAGAAATGTATATTCCTGATTACAAGGGACAAGCTTTAACAAGGAGAAGACTGATGTCACATAGTTTGAAAAATGAATTAGGAAGGTGGAGTAGGATTTGTGTATATACGGAAAATCAGGTACAACATGAGGAACATGTACTATTACATTGTCCGCTTAGCGCACACATTCATGCGAAATATCCTAACCTTGATTACTCGGACACTGTAAACTTGTTGAATGAAGGAAACCCTATAGATCTTTGTAATTATGTATATGAAATCCTGGATTTCTGTAAGACCTTATGATAATAAATAGATTTGGAGTGGTATAACTATGCTATTAATCGGAATTTGTTTGTTTGTTTATGTACTTTTGTGGACATAACATTTTCACTAAAGCAAATCTGTCTTGTGCAAGATTATTATATACAATTTATATAGTAAATGATGTATCTTTACCTTTTTAAGTTTTTTGTAATATTAAGTCAATAAAGTATATATATATATATATATATATATATATATATATATATATATATATATATATATATATATATATATATATATATATATAGTTTGATATTTGCTCCAAATCTTACCATGGAGAATGTGCTGAAGGAAGCTGCCCTCAACATATCTAATTTAGAACATATAAGTGTGGGACATGCCAAAAGACTATTAAATAAATCAAGTACCTATGCTAAGGTATTAAAATCATACCCACTTAGTATTGCCAATAGCTCTAGGAAAAGAGATATACCATCTGACAAAATGTCAAATGATGAGGTAAGCATATTAACTCCTGAGGCTTTACCACGGTGTATTAACACTAGGGCATTGCCCATATCTGTACAGCCTTCGTCCCCCCCCCCCCCTCCATTACAAAAGCTAGTACATACCTCTCTCAGGCCATGTCCTTGCCTAATATGATGAAGGTTCCACTTGAAACCAACTTACCTGATGCACATGCAGTGGGAAAGGTGCAAAAACCTAGAATCCCATCACCTATTAATCGTAAAAGAGAGACCTCCATCTCTCTCAACCCCCTCTACTAGAAACATTAAAGTTATGACATCAAATAAATTTGATGTTTTGTCTGTTGATATTTCTAATGAGCCTGAAGATAAAGTAAATAAATCAGAAATTCAAGTTGAGGTCCACCATTCGCCTCAATAAATAGACCAAAAGGACATAAAGAAAAATACAAACGTAAAACCCAACATATCAAGACCATCTCTGAAGAAACCTAAAGGTATTAATGTTAGATTAAAAACTGCTAATGGGAAGAAATATGAAGAACTTAAGCTCCTAATTCATGAACATTCCCCCATAATTGTATGTCTACAGGAAAGTAAGCTTGATGCTAACACTTCTAGTCCTCGAGAGTATGTTAGCTATAGAACACCATATAATCATCAAGCAGGGAGCCATGGCGTAAGTCTCATGTACGTTCATCGAGATGTCCCCCAAATACCTTTGTCTATTCGTACACCCCTGCAGGCAGTGGTTATACAAAATGATGTAGGGAGAAAATATACAATATGCTCTCTGTACTTACCTCCAAATGATAATATTTCATATGATAATTTAGCAGAGGTTTTTGGGCTCAAGCCATGGCGTCCTGATGGAAGGTTCCTTTTTGGTAGCTTCCTTGGGTATAAGACTACTAAGATATTCCCAGAGAATTTAACCACAGGTTATCACAGAATTCTAACTTCTGGAGCGAGTATCTCAAAGGTTTCCCTTTAAGACATCGTATATCAACAGGGGACGCATGTCTGAACGCGCCACATAGCTATCTTCACCCCGAACAGAGTTAATGCTTCGGTGTGTAAGGGCTGAGAATAGCTGGGAGCCGCTCCACAGCCAATCTCACTCGTGGCTACTACTGATACTCGAGACGTAAACAAACGGGCGCCATTGCTCAAATGACGTCACGCCCGTCTTCATCCTTTGTTTAGTAGCTGCCCTACTTAGACGGATTTTCCCTGTGTTACCTTTATCGTTTTGCATCTTCGTTATGTCGTTACCTTCAGCCTCGCCTTCTTCTGGAAAGTTGAGTACAAGGTTCCAGTATTGTTTAATTAAGCTCTGGCCGTAAAGTAAATATTACTTTCCGAGATAATTGCTGTTTTGTGGCAGAGCTGTGCCTCTACCGGACCCGCCATTTTATGGCGTCGTTGTTGTTATGCATGCCTTATTTAGTTAGCCACAACAACGCTTCCGGCCTTATTTACTAATCGAATACATTAGTTTATTTAGTCTTCATAGCTAGGAACTTTTATATCGTGTTTCAACGCTTTTTATCGGTCATCGATTGACCTCATACCAGTCGGCTACTATAGCCCCCAGGCCAGGAGCCTACATACAAGTGTTCATGCATGATTTATTAGTGATCCTAGGCTAAATTATGAAGATAGTGGCATTATTTTACAATACTTTTGACAGTGATGCAAATGTTTTCGCCTTCAGGGACCATATAGGGGATAGGCTAGCCAGTGACTCTTTCTAGCCTAACCTACTTGTAGGACCCCTATATGCTTCCTTCTTCCCCTGCCTTGGCATTCCCTCTAATTAGCCTTGATTCCTTTTCTGAGTAAAGGGATCAATTGTCTAATAGAGTATATATCGCCTCTCTGTCCTCCCTAAGGGAATGAACCTCCCTTAGGGTTGCGTCCGAGAGTGAGGTTAGGCTAGCCCTACCTCTATGGCTAGGATTGTCTATGACTTTCCTGCGATAGCGATATGTCTTCTTCCTTTCCTAGTTCAGGACTTTTAGCCCTGCTCTAGGTTGGGTTAGGAAGGTTTCTCTGTTCCATGCTGAAACTGTACTCATGCACCGTTTTAGCCGATCTGCCTTATCTTAGGTTAGGGAGTGTCCTCCCTTTCCCTAGTGGCCGCTCTGGTACAGAAACCCTTCCTTGGAAGACTTCTCTCTTCTCCCTCCCCACCTATCTCTTGTATAGCCTAGCCTATGCTTAGGTTAGTCTATACCCATCTGTCCCCTGTCCTACAACTCCTCCCTAGGGTGGAGTAGTAGGGCTACCCGAGCTTCCATGTGCAGTCCGCTCTGGTACATATACCTTCATAGTGTCCTATGGGGTTAGTTGCTAGAATAGTTCTGCATATGGGAGTCTCCCCCCCCCCTTTTTTTGGGTGTCCCCTAGCCCTCCCTTGGGCTACCTTGCTCCCGGTCCTCAGTGACCCCTGCTCCTGGATGTTAGAGCCTGCCTCTATCATGGGTACACCCTCTCAGGGGAGGGGGGGATGTCCGGAGTCCATGACGGAACTTCCTGCATTCCTTCCCTCCCCCCTGTCTCTCTCCCTATCCGGGTGCCGGTCTCTTGCCGCCTCTATTGTCGGCAATACCTGCCTCCTACCTTGGTGACTCTCCCTAACCTTGCCGCCAGCCCCCCGTGTACCGGGGGACTGCCGGCTGCCGCCGGCTACTACCGGTGGCTCTCCTCCTCCTAGCTTGTCGTCTGCTCGCCGGTCGGCCGCCGGAGTGCCGGCATCTACTGCCGGCAACCCGGTACCGCTTTAACCATCCTTATCCCAGTCACCAATCCGGCATCCTCCGACTGCCAGAGCCGCCGCTCCCCTGCCGGCGTGCCGGCGTTGTACCGGCGGCCGCCAACCTGGAATATGACTGACTTTAAACATTGTCTGTCCTAATGCCAGAATCTCTGCTGGAGCGAACTCCGGCATGCCGGCGGCTTGCCGGATACCCCCGGAGGCGTCAAGAATACTTGCACCCCCTTCTTCTAGCTATCATATGACAATGATAGCCCTATACCGCAAACAGATAGACTGTTTCTACTATTAAGATCAGTACCTTGGTACTGTTCTGTTAGTGATCATGCTGTCTCTTTGCATTCTTCTAAATTCCAGCATGCTGCGTGCATCTTAGCACGGCTGGTTACCAGAAGCAGTTACCTTAAAAGGAGGCCTTCTAGCCCCTAGCTTGGGACCGAATGATCTCGGTCCCAATCTTGCCCTTGGGTTTTTTCCACGGAATTCCAATATCCTATGGAACTCTAAGGAATTATATCCGGTGCCTTCGGTCGCTCGGATTATCCAAGGACCAAGCTTACGGTAACCAGCCGGGCGAGATGCATGGAGTATGTTCTCCTTTACTATTTCAATCTCTATGCATCACACCCTTCCTTAAGTTAAAATTAATAATTAATATTAACTTAGTTTAAGAGCCATTCTTATGACTCCCCCATACTCATTTTCTCTTTCTTCCACAGGAGGAGCAGATGAAGTGTGATTTCGCCTTCTGCGCTGTGAAACGCCCGCAGTTTTACGGGCATACGGCTTGCAGGACTCACGCCCCTTGTGCAGACAAGAAAGGGGATTTGAAGTTTTGGAATCCACTGAACTGTACGGTCTGTCAGGCTCACCTAGTTGAAGCCTTCCATAACCCTCCCTCAGCGGAGGTCAGAGACATTTCTCGTGAAAAGCTACGCAAGTGGGTGCGTGGCTTCCAGAAAAATGCCACCGGACCTTACCTGGCCACCGAAGAATTGAGGTCACTTTTGTTCCCTAAGGCCTCCCCTGATTCAGTGGTACCCAAAGACGTGATCCCCACTGTCCAAATTACGGTGGAACCTGATGTAGTCATGGCTCAGTCCATGCACGAGTGCCGTTTGGATTCCGAAGATGACGAACAGATTTCGGATGTCTCGGAAGACACGGAGAAAACGCTTATGGCTCAAGGAGCCGAAGATGACGAAGACAAGGTGGAATACGCCGAGTCGGAGCAAGAGGTCGCTCCTCCGTCTATCCCCCCTCCTACTCCTACACCGACGGAAGTGTCTATTCCGTCTACCTCCTCGACCCCGGATCCCTCTTCTTCCACTCAAGAATTGATCCGACTGATTAGAGCCGTCATGGACGACAGGTTGAAGGAGAATCAGGAGTCCATCAGGTCCATGATAGGATCCAGAGAACCGAAGAGGATTTCGGTTAAGGATCTCCCCGCTTGCTCACATGCCAACCCGTGGAGGTATGCTGAGCATATGGTTATTGCGACCGGCAGGATCTTCGTCAGTGATAAGATCGGCACGGTCCCTTTGGAAGACGTGGAGTTCTTCCCAAACTTTGAGGCCTACCCGGACTGTTACGTCCGTCTTCGTTCCGAACCTGCCTCGAAGGAAGAGACCGAACCTAAGGAAGAGATAGTGTTCGATCTCGCAAAGGCCCAGGCTATGCTAGCCGCCGCATTCAAGAGTAGAGGCTTTACCTGCTCTAAGCTTCCGGCCCTGAGCAAGAAGCACCCTACTTATGTCGCACCTGAAAGTGCGGTTCTTCCATTCTTGGAAAAGGCCTTAGCTGCATGCCTTAAAGCTGCGGATGAAGGGAAACCCTGCCCTGCATTGGAGGAGTGCAGACCCTTCTCCATAGTGACCCCCCCTGACGCTCGACACTGGAAAGATGTCCAACATACTTTCGTCGTGGGAAGGCTCGATCCTGACGTCGCCGGACGTCAGTTTAATGAAGACCTCCCTAAGCTCAACGATCACCTCCTTCGTCGGGAACAAGATACGAAGGAGAGGCTTGCAGCATCCCTATCTCATCAAGTCCAACTCGAAGTTATGGCCTGTGACACCAGAGTACCAGACCACTACATGGTACTCTCCAAATCCCACTTGTTGACCGTAATGAAGGACTTGTACCACTTCATAAAGGCTCGAAGAGCCTGTCGTGAATTCGTGTTTGCTGGTGCCACCGTGAAACACGAACCCCGGAGGCTGATTTCCTCCAACATCTGGGGAAAACACCTCTTTCCTTCTGACCTTGTGAAGGAAATCACTGACAGAGCCGCCACGGAGAATAGGAACCTTCTCCACAAGTGGGGCATGTCCAGAAAAAGGAAACCCTCTCAGGACGACGGACCTCAACCTAAGAGGAAATCCCAAAAGCAAAAACCCCAGCAACGTCAACAAAGACGTCAGTTTCCGGGACCCGCTACCTCCCAAGTGGTTGCCCAACCACAACAGACCTTTCAATTGGTCCCCCAACCGGTGTTGTCACAGTCACCGGTCTTCACCCCTGCCTTCGAGCAACAGTCAACTACCTTTCGTGCCAAAGGTAGAGGCTCATTCAGGGGTGCAAGCAAAGACGCCTCTCGCCGTCCCTCCAGAGGCAGAGGAGGAAAGGGAGCTAGCGGCCGAGGCAGCAAGCCCTCGGGACACCAGAAGCAATGAAGTGCTTCCGGTGGGAGGAAGACTCCGCCAATTCCAGGATCGTTGGACCTTCGATCCCTGGGCGCACAGCATCGTCAAGAAAGGTCTAGGCTGGAGTTGGACTCAACCACCCCCAATCTTCCAGCAATTCTTCCAACAATCAACCCCCCTTCTGGAAGAATATGTTCTAGACCTCTTGAACAAGAAGGTGATAAGGAAGGTAAAGTCCACCAGGTTCCAAGGGAGACTGTTTTGTGTCCCCAAGAAGGACTCAGACAAACTCAGAGTCATTCTGGACTTATCCCCCCTCAACAAGTTCATAGCGAACGACAAATTCAAGATGCTGACGCTTCAACAAATAAGGACCCTTCTGCCTCGAGGTTCCTACACGGTCTCCATAGACCTGGCAGATGCCTACTGGCATGTTCCAATGAACCATCACGCTTCCTCCTACCTAGGATTTCGACTCCAAAGGAAAAGCTACGCCTTCCGGGCCATGCCCTTCGGCCTCAACGTGGCCCCTCGGATCTTCACAAAACTGGCGGATGCCATAGTACAACAACTCCGCCTACGAAACGTCCAGGTGATGGCCTACCTCGACAACTGGCTAGTCTGGGCTCCATCGCCCGAAGATTGTGCAAAATCTTGCAACGAAGTCACCCAGTACCTAGAACACCTGGGATTCAAGATCAACGAGAAAAAATCTCGCCTCTCTCCAGCTCAGAAGTTTCAGTGGTTGGGAATCCACTGGAACCTTCAGTCACACCGCCTTTCCATCCCCCAGAAGAAAAGGAAGGAAATAGCAGGGTCTGTCAAGCGACTACTGAAATCCAAACGCATTTCAAGACGACAGCAGGAACGAGTTCTAGGCTCTCTACAGTTCGCCTCAGTGACAAACCCAGTGCTTCGCGCACAGCTAAAGGATGCCGCGGGAGTCTGGAGACGTTCGGCATCCATCGCTCGAAGAGACCTCAAGAGACGGCTTCCAAACAGACTGCGACGTCTCCTAAAGCCGTGGTCGGAAGAAAAGGCCCTGAAAAGGTCCATTCCTCTCCAACACCCTCCTCCATCACTCAACATCCACACGGATGCTTCACTGGAAGGTTGGGGAGGTCACTCCCACCAAAAACAGGCTCAAGGCACCTGGTCTCCCCTGTTCAAGACGTTCCACATAAACATCTTGGAGGCCATGGCGGTCCTTCTAACACTGAAGAAGTTATCCCCGCCGCCCTCGATCCACATCCGTCTAACCCTAGACAACTCGGTGGTAGTTCGTTGTCTCAATCGCCAAGGCTCAAGATCGCCCCAGATAAATCAGGTGCTTCTCCCAATCTTCCGTCTGGCAGAGAAGAAGAAGTGGCACCTGTCTGCAGTTCACCTACAAGGATTCCGCAACGTGACAGCGGATGCTCTATCTCGGACAAACCCGATAGAGTCGGAATGGTCTCTAGACGCAAGATCGTTCTCCTTCATCTCTCACCAAGTCCCAGAACTTCAGATAGATCTCTTTGCAACGAGCGACAACAATCAACTTCCTCTGTATGTGGCCCCGTACGAGGACCCCAAAGCAGAAGCAGTGGATGCCATGTCACTGGACTGGAACAGATGGTCCAAGATCTACCTGTTCCCCCCCACCAACCTTCTGTTGAAAGTCCTCTCCAAACTGAGAACCTTCAAAGGGACAGCGGCCCTAGTGGCTCCCAAGTGGCCCCGGAGCAACTGGTACCCCCTGGTCCTGGAGCTGCAGCCCAAGCTGATCCCTCTCCCGGGCCCAGTTCTCTCTCAACAACTACAGAAGTCGACTGTCTTCGCTTCATCATCGAAAATCAAGGACCTTCATCTCATGATTTTCTCTCCCTAGCCGCAAAGAAGAGGTTTGGGATCTCGAAGAAAAGTCTGGACTTCCTAGAGGAATACAAGACCGAATCCACGAGACGGCAATATGAATCATCCTGGAGGAAATGGGTCTCCTTTGTCAAGACAAAAAATCCTAAAGAAATCACGATTGATTTCTGCATGTCCTTCTTTATTCACCTTCATGGACAGGGATTAGCAGCCAATACGATATCAACCTACAAATCAGCCTTGACTAGACCAATTCTATATGCTTTCCAAATTGATCTGTCCAACGACATCTTCAACAAACTACCGAAAGCATGTGCTCGCCTACGCCCAGCACCCCCACCGAAACCGATCTCCTGGTCACTAGACAAGGTACTCCATTTCGCCTCCAACTTGGACAATGATTCATGCCCTCTCAAGGATCTGACTCAGAAAGTTATATTTCTATTTGCTCTCGCTTCAGGAGCTCGAGTCAGCGAAATAGTGGCATTATCAAGAGAAGAAGGACACATCCTGTTTACCGATACAGGAGAAGTTACCCTCTCCCCTGATCCGACGTTTCTCGCCAAAAATGAATTACCCACCAAAAGATGGGGCCCTTGGAGAATATGCCCCCTGAAGGAGGATGCCTCTCTATGTCCAGTAGAGAGCCTCAAGGTCTATCTTCGCAGAACTTCAAACTTTGGTGGAGGCCAACTCTTCAAAGGAGAAACATCGGGCAGCGACCTGTCACTGAAACAATTAAGAGCGAAAATCACCTACTTCATTCGCAGAGCGGATCCGAACAGTACACCCGCTGGTCATGATCCTAGAAAAGTGGCATCATCTCTGAATTTCTTTCAAAGCATGGACTTTGAAAGCCTTAAGAACTTCACGGGCTGGAAGTCCTCGCGAGTTTTCTTTAAACATTATGCGAAACAAGTGCACGAAGTCAAACATTTTGTGGTAGCCGCAGGTAGTGTTATGAAACCTGCACCTAACTCTGCGTAGAACAGTGAGTTACTTGGGACTCTAACTCTTCGGGTGCCTATGTTGACCCTCGAGCGATTCATAGTGATGTAGAAAAACACTTAGTGCTTTTATAACTGTTCTTATCCCAGGTGAAATGTCATAGTGTCACACAAGTGCCGCATGCCCTGAGCATGATGTGTTTTTAATCAAAGACTTGCGTTCCTCGAGAACGAGTACCTACTATAATCTTGAAATTCCTTTTCAGATTCAAGAGCAAGCCTTTATTTCTATGTACATTATAATTACTGTAAATGAACTTTACTTATTGCTGTAAATTAATCAATTTCTGCATTTGTGAAATAAAATTTCTATTTTATTACTTGTGCGTCTCAATCAGCTCCTACTTACTATGAAATACATACCTGTCATAGTTTTATTTATTCCCCCTTTTCCTTATGGTTATGAAGAAATTAAGATGCTTAATCTTAATTTATATTCACTCTGATTATGTAAGGTTCCAACACGAATACTTACTTTTGATACCCGGGAGATGAACTCAATACACAGTGCCCAACCACCACTGGTCTAATTTCAGAATATTCCTATACAAATACCAAACATTCAGCTTCATCTCTAAGTTCTTCAAGTTCTTCTATCAGGATGAATAGCCCTTCAATACCACTTTGACGTCGGCATAGCCCATGGGAACTTCACTGCCAAGGGGGGCAGGATGCTTCTTCCCTATGGTTCTTATCAAAGATTACTATGCTGTTTTGTCAATGCCTTGGCACTTACTACTAGGGGAAAATCTACCACGATACATTGATTCTCTGGTACTCTTCCATCAGGACGCCATGGCTTGAGCCCAAAAAACGGATTTTGAGCGAAGCGAAAAATCTATTTTTGGGTGAGATAGCCATGGCGTCCTGATGGACCCTCCCTACTACTTCGTCCAGTTTTTGTTCCCACCCTGTGCTACTGTATCATGGTGATGGGCAGCAACTGGCTTCAGGATGAAGACGGGCGTGACGTCATTTGAGCAATGGCGCCCGTTTGTTTACGTCTCGAGTATCAGTAGTAGCCACGAGTGAGATTGGCTGTGGAGCGGCTCCCAGCTATTCTCAGCCCTTACACACCGAAGCATTAACTCTGTTCGGGGTGAAGATAGCTATGTGGCGCGTTCAGACATGCGTCCCCTGTTGATATACGATGTCTTAAAGGGAAACCTTTGAGATACTCGCTCCAGAAGTTAGAATTCTGTGATAACCTGTGGTTAAATTCTCTGGGAATATCTTAGTAGTCTTATACCCAAGGAAGCTACCAAAAAGGAACCTTCCATTAGGACGCCATGGCTATCTCACCCAAAAATAGATTTTTCGCTTCGCTCAAAATCCGTTTATTCAACAACTCCCTCAACCTTTTCTCTTACTGGGAGATATGACTGGTATACATCCTTTATGGGGGGATGTGTATTGCAAACACAGAGGGCAATATTATCTCATCATTTGTGGAGAATGAGGATGTCGGACTCCTTAATACAGGAGAGCCCACGCACTTCCATGTTTAGACAGATACCTTGTCATGCATTGACCTTTCAATTGCAAACTCTAACTGCCTTCTTGATTTCGGTTGGAAGACATTGGATTATTGGCATACTAGTGATCATACACCAATCATTATAAACACCAACAAGGGTCCACCTTTACAAAGATCGCCAGGATGGAATCTTGACAAGGCGTACTTTGTTAAATTTCGTGGGCTAAGTGAAATTGAGGCGAGTGCAGAACAGTTTGAAAGTATTGGTGATGCCATAGACCTACTGAATGGAACTCTCCATACAGCAGGAATCAATTCGATTCCCAAAGCCACGGGATTATTTAAACGACGACCAGTCCCGTGGTGGTCTTCAGAATTGACTGTCTTGCATAGAGCCACCAGAAAATCTCTGGCTAGATTTCGTAGACGCCGTACTAATGAAAATTTGATAACATCCAAAAAGTGTAGAGCACAGTTCCGTCATGCCATAAAAGAAGCTAGATGCCAGTCTTGGGTGTACTTTGTTTCCTCCATTAACAGTCGAACACCACAATCTTCTGCATGGAGGAAAATAAAAAAGATTGCAGGCGAACTTACCCAAAACCCACCAGCAGTGTTGAAGGTGAACGGTCAGTATGTAACTGAATCAATTGATGTTAGTAATGCACTGGCTGACCATTTTTCAAATGTATCATACAAGTGTGAAGCAGCTCCTGATCACCAGTATAGGAGCATTGAAGAAAAGAAAATTTTAAATTTTGTAACAAGAAGGGAAGAGTCATATAATTCTCTTTGTATTAAAAGAGAATTTGATTCTGCACTTGCTAATTGTAGCGATACAGCCCCTGGACCCGATGGAATCCCGTATGCAATGATTAAACATGTGCATTTTAATACAAAGTTATTTATTTTAAGCATCATTAAAGTAATATGGCATGATCATAGTTATCCAAGTGTTTGAGAACTAGCCATTATTTTAGCCTTTTTAAAACCCGGTAAGGACAAATTTTTAACAGCAAATTATCGGCCAATCGCATTACCATCTTGTTTATGTAAAATCATGGAGAAGATGGTCAATGCAAGACTGAAGTGGTACCTTGAAAAGAAAGGTATTTTATCACCTCTTCATGTGAATTCAGAAAAATGCACTCAACGACTGATGTGTAGATACGACTTGATTCCTCTATTTGTGAAGCGTTTGGTTTCTAACACTACCATTTGACAGTCTTTTTTTATCTTTAAAAGGCATATGACACTACATGGAGATAGATATGGTATACTTGAAACCATTCATGAATTGGGATTAAGAGAAGAACTACCACTATTTAAATAGTCATTTCTTTCACATAAAGTTTTTCAAGTGAGAGTGAGGGAAACTCTATCAGAGATGAAATGTCAGGAAGAAGGAGTTCCACAGGGTAGTGTGCTGAGTGTAACCTTGTTTGCACTAGCAATTAATGGGATACCCTCAGTTATTCCCCCGGATATTCTCTCAACATTATCTGTGGATGATCTCTCCATATCATTTGCTGGAGCTAGAATGGTAATGGTTGAGAGTAAACTACAACTCGCAATTGACTGATTGATTTTCGATTCTAGGCTTACATGGGTTCCTCACTTAAAGGCATTGAAAGCTAAATGTCTTGAGGCTCTGAATCTTTTAAAAGTATTGTCCCATACATCATGGGGGCCAGACTGTAAAACTATTTTAAAATTATACAAGGCCATAATTTTTTCCAAAATTAGTTATGGGTGTGAAATATACTCCTCAGCCACCCCAAGATGATTAAAGATATTGGATTCAATACATCATGCTGGTATTAGATTGTCCACCAGAGCATTTAGAACCTCACTTATCCCAAGTCTCCTTGTTGATGCTGGAGAGTTACCTATAGACCATTACCGAATGTCTTCCATTATTCGATATTGGTTTAGGTTACAAAGACTCCCTAACTCTTTAGCCTTTGAGACTGCAAGCCTTGTAAGGCAGTCAACATACTTTGAGTTGCACCCAAAATCTCCTCAACCTTATTTTGATATGTTGGTTGAATATTGTCAATTTGATGCAATGTTGCGCTCAATACATGTAACATTTGAGGTAATACAGTACATTATTACAGCAACATATATCAGTCTCCTCCCCCTTAACTTGACATTGTAAAAATCTTTATAAATCTAATCTCTCAGGGGGGCTTTCCTCTATTAATCCTATTGGGAAGCACTCTAACCTCATCTTGTACTAGTACATGAATTGATTCTGAATCTACATTTGATGTTGGAGCATCTTGGTTAATATTTGACTCATTTGATCTAACTACTTCTGAAAGTTTTCCATCTTTAACATTCACATGCTCTACTGTATTTCTGTTTAATGACTGTAATTGATCAACATGACGTTTTACAATGTTTCCACCAACTTGAACATCATAATGTAAATTTCCCATCTCTCTTACAATCTCTCATGGTACCCACTTCCCTGGAGTGTTGTACGATCTTACCATGACATCAGATAAAGGTAAAAAATGTCTTACTTTTGGAAGATTTTCTACTTGTTTATACCCTTTATCTTCTAAAGTACTTAGCAAATTTGGATACAACAAATCTAACTTACACCTAATCCTCCTCCCCATCAACAAATTTGATGGTGTCACCCCCTTTTGTGCTGTGCGGCGTTGTTCTATAAGATATTAAAAACTTTGATACATGTGAAAATATGTTACCCGAGTTTGCTTTTCTACACTTCATATTGTGTTTAAATGTTTGAACAAACCTTTCAGCCTCTCCATTGATAGAGGGATGATACGTTGCTGAAAATGTATGTTTTATTCCATTGACGTTACAAAGTTCTTTAAACTCTTGTGAGGTAAATTGTGAACTATTATCGGTAACAATTCTTTCTGGAATACCATGTGTAGAAAAAAATTGCACTAACTCTCTTATTGTGGCATAAGACGTTGTTGTGTTCATTGGAATTACTTCTGGCCACTTACTGTAAGCACTACGACTATCAAAAACAAATAATTTGAAAAAGGACCTGCAAAATCTATATGCACTCTTTGCCATGAATACCTGGGTAACTCCCATGTGTGCATTCTAGCAAAATGAGGATTGTTCTGTTGCATAACACAATTTATGCAATTCCTTAAATAAGATTCCACATCTTTATCTACACCTGGCCACCATACAAAAGTTCTTGCAATTGACTTTGATCTTACAATACCTTGGTGATCAGCATGTATTTCAGTGAATTAGGAATAACTACCCTTGAACCTCTCATCACTATTCCTTGTGTTACACTCAGTTCATACCATATATCCTTATAGGGTTTACAATTTTCCTTTTTTCCACATAAGTCCTTACCTGTCATTAAACTCTCTAAAACCTTACTAAGTACTAGGTCTCTCTTGGTACTGTGTGCTACATCTTTTGCAGTTATTGGTACATCATATACAGAAATTAACAGAACACTGTCATCATATTCCTCTGGAGCTTTGTCTACGGGTAATCTGGATAAAGCATCTGCATTACCATCTTTGATGTTGGACGGTATTCTATATCATAGTGGTACGCGGATAACGTAATTCCCCAACGTTGTAGTCTTGCAGCTACCAACGTAGGTAAACTTGCTTTTGTACCCAATATTGCTAATAAAGGTTCATGATCTGTAACAAGTGTGAACTTTTTCCTATCATAAAGATACATATGAAATTTCTTAACTCCATACACTAATGCTAAACCTTCTTTTTCTATTTGAGAGTAATTCCTTTCTGCCTTTTTTCAATAATCTAGAAGTGAATGCAATTGGTTTTTTTGTTCCATCTGGTATTACATGAGATAATACTGCACCTAAACCTATGTTTGATGCATCACATACTAATTTAACTGGTAAATCCATTTGATAATGTACTAGGAATGTAGGTGATGTTATTTCCTGTTTGATTCTTTCAAAAGATTCCTGACACTTTTGTCCACTTCCATTCTACACCCTTATTCAACAAATAATACAATGGATGTGCAATTGTAGACAAATTTTGAATGAAATTCCCATAAAATGTTACTAAACCTAAAAATGATTGTAATTCCTTAACACTTTATGGTACTTTTGTTGATTGTACAGCTTTAATCTTCTCTTTACTTTTGTGAATACCTTTGTCATTAATTACAAAACCTAAGTATTCCACTGAATCAACTTCTAAAATACATTTGCTCTTATTTACTCTAATATTATGTTCCTTCAACTTCTTCAGAACTGTTCGCAATCTTTCTCTATGTCCTCTTGTGTCTTTACCAGCAATTAAAATATCATCTATAAATATGAATACTCCTTGCATTCCTGAAAAAATCTTATTCATAGTTTGTTGCCATATAGCTGGACTACTTGCAACTCCATAAGGTAATCTCTTTGGCGTAAACAATGCTAAGGATGTATTTACTCTACATAATTCTTGTGAACTTTCCTCCATGGGAAGCTGTTGAAATGCTTGTCTTAAATCTAACTTAGAAAAAAACGGTGCATCCTGATATAGTTGCAAACATGTCTTTTGGATTTGGTAATGGATGTTGAGCTACTTGTAGTTGTGGATTCAACGTTACTTTATAATCTCCACATAACCTAACCTGACCATTTTCCTTCACAATAGGTACTAATGGAGTAGCCCAATCTGAATATGTAACCTTTTCCCATGAACCTTCATTTTCTAATCTCCTGGTTTCTATTTCAACTGCACTTTTCAATGCATACAGTACTGGTCTGGGAGCACAAAATCTAGGAGCACTGTTAGGTTTCAAAACTAAAATCGCCTTTGCCTTCTTTACTGCACCTACTTTATATTCAAATACGTCTTGAAACTCTGATATGATATTATCCACAGACATTTCATTTTTGTGTTCATCTTGTCTACCTGTAACCTTCAAAATAGTAGGCCAAACTAATTTTAAATACTGTAGCCAATCCAAACCTAGCAAAGTTTGTCCTTTACCTTTTACTACTGTTAATGGCATTCTCTCTAATTTCTGTTCTTTGTACTGTACTTCTACGTTCGAAGCACCTATTACCTGAATATCAAAACCATTATAACCTTTCAAAACTCTATTTGTACCTTCTAATAACAAATTAGGAATGCTTTTAGCTGTTTTCTCAGACATACATTGGCTGCTGTGTCAACTTGCATCAAAATTGGTTTACCATTTATGATTACTTCTACCATGATATGTTTCTTTGCATTTTTGTTGATAGAATTTATGCGAAACGCAAAATCAGTTTCTAACTTATCCTGATTATCATGAACATTTTCCGCATTATTCTCTTGACCAATAGTATCAACTGTAGCATTTATGTTCTTTGCGTACTGTTTAGGGAATCTACAAACAGTTGCAATAGACCCATCTTTCTACAATTCTGGCATGTTTGTCTAGTAGCAGGGGATTTCTTTGCTTACTATGCAAGAGGATCAGTTTTACCACACCTATAACACTTGGGTTTTTCCTGTTGTTTCTGTGTATAGGCCTAATTCTGATATTTATGAACATTAGTGTTAGGCACTTTTCTATGACTAGGCTTTGACATATTCCTTCTCTGATTATTATTGTTTTCCACTTGGAACCTATTGTACTAATTTTAGAATTTTCCATTCTATTGCTTGTAGAACTACCTATTATGTTACTTTGCCTATTTGATGTTTCTAAAGCTCTGCCTATTATCAATACCTTTTCTAATGTTAAATCTTTATCTTACAATAATTTCCTTCTTAGCTTTTGTGGTGTGCAATGGGCAATAACTTGATCTATGATAAAATTTTCTAACTCTAGAAATTCACATGAAAAAGCTAAATTCTTTAGTCTAGTCAAAAATGCATCTAAACTTTCATTTTCTTTCTGATATGCCTGTACTGTAAATTGATACCTTTCAAAAAATTTATTGACCTGAGGAACAAAATATGTGGTAAGAGCCTTAATTGCAGCTTCACTTGTGTCATCTGTAGGCTGCAATGTCTTAAACACTTCCCGAACTTCTCTACCGGCTGTATGAAGTAATAATGCCTTCTTTTGTGCATCCTTCCTATTACCTAATGCTTCTAAATAAATCTTAAACTCCTCACACCACTGTTACCATCGTGTTGCAACAGAATTGGGTTTAGCTCTGATGCTAAATTGTTCAGGATGTTCAATGTCAAGAGGCATTTTGAATTCTTACCTGGATTAGGTTAGGCTACTGTTCTAAAGTCACCTTGTAACTTCCTACCTTTTTTGTATCCTACCCAATTTTAAATATCACCTTGTTTTCTTGTTTTGTTTGCTTGTATTTGATGAAATTCTTCTGGTCGGCTGCACGGGGGATCCTCACTGAGCTTTTTCTTCTGTTTCTCTATGATCTCTGCGAGTATTCGTCATCAGGTCTTCGCCAGTTTGATATGTTGGTTGAATATTGTCTGGTGATTTCAGAATACCACATAGTGTACCTATAAATGAGTGAATAATTATTAGTAATTATCCAGGTTTATCCCATTCTGCGTTGTCAGTTTGATATGTTGGTTGAATATTGTTTGGTGATTTCAGAATGCCACATACCTTTAAATGAGTGAATAATTATTAGTAATTATCCAGGGTTATCCCATTCTGCGTCGTCAGTTTTTAATGTTGATATGTTGAATCAAATGCAGGTGTATATGTAACACTTTAATGTATAATAAGAGGCTACATTTCTCTGTGGCTCTGGGCTTCCAAACTAAGCGTTGAACATCTCGTAAACAATCTTACAAACCAAAACATAAAAGTTACATATGATCATCGCTCTCAAAAAACTTAAATCCTACTGCAGTACAAAAGTGTAAAAGAAACACATCCTATCTTTGAGGTAATTAGTAAATGCTTGAACCCTAATATCAAAATACATTATTTCACCTATGAACAATGCTTAAACATGTTTTATCAATGCAATATGATGCAATGTTGCGCTCAATACATGTAACATTTGAGGTAATACAGTATATTATTACAACGATACATAAGACTTATGGATTTTGGATAAAACAATTATTAAATAGTCTTTTTATAATTAGAGGTAAGGTGCTTCCATTTAAGATATCATCAACCCCTCTGTAGAAATTACGAGAGATATCTTTATGTAAATATTTTATTGGTGTTAGAAAAAAAAGCATGACTGAATTAAAAGCTAGGTCTCTTTTTTATGGAACATGTTGAAGAACATAGGAAATCAACCTTTATATATACCGATGCCTCCAAATATGATGATGGCGTTGGATTTGGTATATATAGTAGTTCTTTTAACTGTAGAGGTGCACTTCCTCCAATATCTTCCATATTTACTGCTGAATTATATGACATACTAACCGATATTGAGAAAATAGAGTAAAAAGAGGGGGGCAATTTTACCATTTATAGTGATTCAAGAAGTGTCCTTCAAGCTCTAGAAGGTTTTATTCTTGTAACCCTTTAGTTTTAAAGCTTTTAGAGTGGCTTTTAATTATTGGCCTAAAAGATATAACAGTTCGATTTTAGTGGGTTCCAGCACACGTAGATGTGTCTGGAAATGAAGAGGCAGATTCACTGGCAAAGAATGCTGCAGCCAAGTTGCTACCAAGAAGTTATCCCATTCTTTGTAATGTTTTATTACCAGCAATTAAGAATTCTATTCATAACAATTGGCAACAGCATTGGTATAGTTTGACTGAAAATGAGATGAGAAAAATTGCGATTGTTATATCCCCTTGGAGGTATAATGAGATGCCCCAAAAATGGGAGACTACTCTTTAACGTTTCCACATTGGTCACACGCGGATAACACGAGTTTCTGCTGGCTGACCAACACCAACCATATTGCGACGACTGTTTGATACCCTTGACAGTGAGGCATTTTTTGACTGAATGCCCCACTTATAGCACAGAAAGAAAGAGATATTTGTTTGAGGCTCGGGGTGAGGATGGCAGGTTCATCCTTTTTAAGATCCTTGGACATGATGTGTCGTACAATGCTAGTGGCATTTTTTAATTTATATCAGAAGCAGGTCTTCTTAATGGTATTTAACATTTATGAATATTTACTTTTCTGGTTTTAATTGAATATTCTTTTAATCTGTATTTATAATAAACGATATCGGCATCAATGACCTTCGATGTCAGGATGCAAGAGAACTTCAAATCATTCATTCATTCTTTCTCCACTACCAGTATTGCTAATTGCACAAAACATTTAGCACTTGTTGGAGAATTTATAATGTTACTCTACTATGTAAATGTGTTTATGGTAGCTCAAGTCCAACTGATTACTGCCCGATTTCCATAACTCGCATATTATCTAAAGTTTTTTAGCGTCTTTTGGCAAAACGTCTTAATAGGTTTGCTGAAGGTAATAATCTTTTCCCTAATTTGCAATTTGGGTTACGTAAAGGTCGTGGAGCATGTGGTGCCCTTCTTACAATCTCCAGTGCTATACAGAAATCCCTTGACTGTGGTCAGGAAGGTTTTATGATTGGCCTTGATTTTAGTGCTGCCTTTGACTGTGTTAATCATGAGGCCCTTGTTTTCAAACTCAAACAGTTGGAAGTGGATGGGTCGGTTCTTAGCCTTATTGTTGAATTTTTTACTAATAGATCTCAAAGAGTTGTTGTCGATGGGCACCATAGTGAGGTAGTAATGTGATATCTGGTGTTCCACAAGGTAGTCTTTTTGGTCCATTACTTTTCAAACTATATACACATGACATGTGGTTTGGTCTAGAAAACAAGTTTGTTGCATATGCAGATGCTACTCTCTTTGCTTCAATAGCATCTCCTGAATGTAGATCTGGGGTTGGTAAATCCCTTAATAGAGATCTAGCTAAAATTAGAGCATTGTGCAAATTATAATGATAATGTTTCTTTGGATCTTGTCAAGATTAGCGAACCCAACATTTCCATGTCAAGATTAAGGAACCCCATTTTCTACATGTAAAAAATAACGAACCCAATTTTCCACTTGTAAAGAATAGCGAACCCAATTAACCTCCCGTCAAGAATAACGTGGTTCACGGGTCTGTACTGGCAGTTTTGATTATTAGCTATATTTCTATAGGCTCGCCATTCATCGTTGTGAATAGTTGATCCATGTCTCACTACTTTTTCTATTATTGATAGAAATGTCTCATGGCCCCCAAAAACCCAGACTTGGCACGTAGGGGATCGTCCTTGACGGACTTTAGGTTTATGTGGAAAGCACGATTTATCAACCTGAACTATTATCCCAGGCCCACCAAGTTTTATAGGATTAAGGTCAAAATGTCTCGTACACACCTCTCTAAATAAACTGTAAAATCCACTATGGTCTGCCGAGACATATTTCGAATACGATAAGTTTCCTGTTCCCGCATTCCATTGCAAAAACAATATACGACATGAATCCACAGCTGCAATTTTACTTTTTAATTAGTCCTTCCTTATTGATGAGTTTCGTTTACACCGTGAACAATCTTTTACCTGGCACTTCCATACATAACCGTCTACAGAGGCCCAGCACTTTATCCAGTTCATGAATATGCCGCTTGATTCACATTTTATTTCTGGTCGAATAATTGATTTGTTCTTCATCCAGTCAATCATAGGTAACATTTCCTTCCCAACTAATGGTTTCACAGCCTCCGTGAACGTAGACCTATTCATTTTGAGGGATAATATCTAAATTAGTTTTTCTTTTATGTTATATACATGAAAACCATTTTTGAAGGATTTGGGTAAATTTAAGTAAGTAGGAAAAAATTTAACTAGCTGATTAAGTGAATAGAAAAAGGTTTAACAAGTAAATAAAAGCTTTAAGTAGCAATTGAAATGCTTGGACTTATTTAATTACTTATCAGCTGTTTAAGTAAGGACAAATATGTTTAACTAGCAATTTAAGTGAACAAAGAAAGTTCAAAAAGTGAATAGTAGCTTTAAGTAGCAACTGAAAAAGCTCGTGTAAAGATTAACGAATCCCATTTTCACATGTCAAGAATAGGGAACCAAATTTACCACATGTCAAGAATAAGGAACCCAATTTTCCACATGTAAAGAATAGCGAACCCGGTGATGGTTGGGTTCGCTAATCTTGACAAGATCCGTTTCTTTAACTGTATGATTTTTATAAAAAATTTCGTGTGATTCTCGACAGCAAATTTACTTTTGAGAACACATTAGGTCTGTGTCTTCTTCAGTTGCACAAAACAATTGGCTTATTGAGAAAGTCTTTTAAGATATCCGGTGATCAATCTATGCTGAAGAAGTGTTTTAATTCTTTGTTCTAACTTGTTTTGAGTATTGTTCTCCTGTCTGGTCTTCAGCTGCTGATTCTCATCTTAATTTGTTGGGCAGGAACTTACGGCCTTTTAAATTTCTTATTCCTGATCTAGATATTAATCTTTGTCACCGTTGTTCAATTAGTTCATTATGCATTTTTCATAAGATTTTTCATAATTCTAACTATCCTTTACATTCAGAACTTCATGAACAGTTCCATCCTGTTCTTAATACTAGGCATGCAGTTAATTCTAATTGTCAGGCTATCTTCATCATGAGGCTTAATACTACACAGGATTCTAGAAGTTTTATTCCAGCTGTGACCAAGTTGTGGAATGATCCTCCTAATCGGGTAGCTGAATCAGTAGAACTTTAAAAGTTCAACCTTGCAGCAAATATTTTTTTTATTTGGAACAGGCTGACGTAAGTATTTTTATCGTCTATATATGAATTATCTATTTTAATGTTGCTAATGTTTTTTAAATATTTGAATTTTTCATTACTTATATCTTTTATTTATTCCCTTGTTTCTTCTCGTCACTGGGCTATTTTCCCTTTTGGAGCCCTTGGACTTATAGCATCTTGCTTTTCCAAGTAGGGTTGTAGCTTGGCTAATAATAATAATAATAATAATAATAATAATAATAATAATAATAATAATAATAATAATATGTTAATGCTTCCAAATCTGAGTTGAAGGTGTTGGGTATTTTCCTAATTATAAAACTCATTAAATTCTCTACTAGTACAAATATTTTGGCGGATACTGACCAGATTCCTTTAGATCATTATTTGTAAACTTGCTTTGGCAATTTTTCAAAAGTACGACGATACATAGATGTAAGTATATTTTACATGAAAATAAGGGTTTTCATTTACTGTTCGTGATGGTGACCTCTTATCCCACGAGCAGGATTGGTGACCTTGTATTTTTCCTATATAATTTTTTGGTTGACTAGGTAATTGTATCTTCATAGACCCAATTCCTTTCATAAATCATTCTTCCACTCGTATTTAACCTCCTCAATATCTTTGAAAAATTATTGACCCTGACTTTTGACAATATGTAAAGTTCTGGACAGTACAAGAATATACTTTATCATTTTTGATATTGTATGAATACACTAGATATGAAAATAAACCCTGGAGTTTGATTTAGTGCCCAGTTTCCAGTTCTTTTTCTTCTTCTTCTTCTTTAGATTGCCCGGAGCTTCTCTCCGGACAGGGGCTTTTTGACGGTGCGCCTAGCCCCTAGGTGGTTAAAAGTTTCCAGTGATTCCTATTAGTGCTCAGCGTCAATGACCTCAAATATTAGGGTGTCAGAAAACCTCAAATCAATCAATCAATTTCTATTAGTGCTAACTTTTGAACTGAAGATGAAGGTTTCCACTATTCAATGAATTGCTTCTATGACTTGACTCAGTCTCAGTTTGTTTAGTAATCAAGTTTAATTAATTGAATGAAGCCATAGATTTATACCTATCAAAATTTTTTTACAATGTTTTATTTCTTATTTTTATCAATTACAGAATTTACAACATTGGGTATCTGGTTGGACCGACTGGAATTTAGCCTTGGATATGAAGGGAGGGCCTAACTGGGTCAAGAATTATGTTGATTCGCCTGTCATAGTCAATGCGGTATGTATAGAATTATCTATAAATTGAATAAATTGCAACAATAAGGTATTTCAAGACAAAATATTGATTACACATTGATATAAAACCCAGTTAAAATATTGATTACACACTGATAAAAAACACAGTTGTAATGGAAATTACTGGTTATTTGTATATTGATGTTCAGTTTAAATTTCTACTTATTATGATATTTTTGTTAACGAATTGACCTTAATACATGATATTGGTAAAGGAAGGTGAAATTCTATCTCCTATTGGACTCCATTGTTCATATAAATCACATCCTCATACATTAATGAAAGTAGGTAATGCTGTTAACTTATCTCTGGAAAGGACATATGATGCATCTAGAGTTTCTCATTTCTCTGGTTAAAGTACTGTTAAAGAATGAGCCTCATCATGCCACATGGGATGCATTTTCCCTTTTTTGATAGTTAATTTCAAAGCTATGTAGTTTAGGGAAAGGAAGAACTATTGAGTTTACACAAGAGAGTACAGATTTTAGGGTTCCCATAACAATTATGTTCTAGATTTAGACAAGAAAGGAATTCTCTTGGCATGAACTCCTTGAGATGCCACTCTTAGTAGAGAATAATTATTCAAAGCAATTATAATCTCTTCTTTGAAAAAATATAACCCTGCCTTTTATTTGAATAAACGTCTACAGTCTTCACAAAACCAGGTTTTAACATTCAACTAGTATAATAGTTCAACTCTTGGGAAGGAATACTCTTACCAATTGTTGACAAAATTTTACCCAGGACAAGAACGTTCAACTTATGAACTAAAGAAATAGGAACCTCTACTGGTAATAACTAAAGAAGGTCTTCACTTCTTTTATGTTTTATAAATATTTCAATATGCAGAAAGAGAAATAGCAATTTTTATACATTATGTAAGATAGGTCCCTGGTGTTAAGAAAAAAAAAAAAAAAAAACAATAAGACTGAAAACAAAAAAGTGGGTGGTTGAGGTTTATGTGTTGGTTGTTTTCCAAAATTAATCATTTATAATTTCAGAACTTTTCAGTTGTAGAACTTATTCTTGAAACGTATCGCATTCATATGTTGTTGACTGTTTGTGTGTGAATATATATATATATATATATATATATATATATATATATATATATATATATATATACACACATATATATATATATATATAAATATATATATATATATATATATATATATATATATATATATATATATATATATATTTATATATATATATATATATATATATATATATATATTTATACTGTATATATATATACCTACCATTTTATATATATATATATATATATATATATATATATATATATGTATGTATATATATATATGTATATATATATACATATATATATATATATATATATATATATATATATATATATATATATATATGTGTGTGTGTGTGTGTATGTGTACATACTGTACATATATATATATATGTATATACATATGTGTATATATATATATATATATATATATATATATATATATATATATATATATATATATATATATATGTATGTATATATATATATATATATATATATATATATATATATATATATATATAAATATATATATATACAGAGAGAGAGAGAGAGAGAGAGAGAGAGAGAGAGAGAGAGAGAGATCCATTTTATGATGCAACGGAAGTGGATTTTTTTTATTGTAAATGGTATTTATATACATAACATACAGTACCTTTATAAATCTATCTATCTTCTAAGGCACTTCCCCAATTTTGGGGGTTAGGTGACAAAAAAAATGGGGACTATGCTTCTCTTCACTCCTCCCAGCCTGACAAGGGATTCAGCTGAGTTTGGTTGGTACCGATAGGGTGCCAAAGCCCACCCTCTCCCGTTATCCACCACAAATGAAGCTTCATATACTGAATCACATACTGCTGCTAACTTAGCGGTCACCAAGGTGACCGGGTGAAACAGTAGTGCTTATCGGAACTGCATCACAATTACTTGCCATTCATTTCTATTTCTATCACGCTCTTTTGCCTTTCACACATCATTCCAGTCACCTAGAGGTTTCCTCACTTCTTCCATCCACCCAAGCCTTGGCTTTCCTCTTGTACTTCTCCCATCAGCTCTTGCATTCGTCACCATCAGCAGACAGCCATATTCCATTCTCTCTACATGGCCAAACCACAATAACACACATTCATACATACAACTGTATACAATATGTATATTATACTATAAAAAGTGAGAAAACAATCCCACACCAATCATAAATTACTGTACCCTACAGTATATATACAAACACTTTTACGATATATAATAGTGTACATACACTAGTACAGTACTAGTTGACAATATGTAATACAGTACATTTAAGAGTTCCTTACTTTTTTCTAGAGGTTAACATGCACATTGAAATATTGTTGGAAGTGGTGGAGAGACAAGCTTATTGATAGGAGGAAGTGGATGATGCTGGAGAGTTAGGATGATATGCTGGAGAAGCTGGTAGAAGAGCTGGAGAGTCATGACGAGTTCCATGAAAGCTGGAGAATCAGGACAAAGTACTTGAAAAGCTAGAGAAAGAGAACAAGGTGCCGTAAAAGCTTGAGAATCAGAATGAGATGCAGGAGAACCTGGAGATGGTGTTGGAGAAGTTGCATAGGTAGAGGGTTGAGGTGCAGATGCAGGAATCTCTTAAATTTTTAAAGTATAAACTGTACACAGGTTTGTCTGCTGGGATTGTAGTATCTTCTCATCTGAGATGTTGTAACACCTCAAAGCATCCATGACCCCCTAGGACACCTTCATAAATCTTTCCTTGGTAGGATCCTGTTCTCAAACTGCCATTCATCCCTCCAGTACGGCAAAACCTTTTCCCAAGGCCTTGGCTGTAAATTTCCTGGGCTCTGCGTGCGATTGAGGTCCTTCTCCTCTGCAATCATCTGGCTCTGCAGCTCAGTGAGGTCATCAACAGGCAACTTCTCTTCAGGAGTGGCCAGGAGCTTGGTGATATCATCAGCATCCACCTCAATATTTAGATGCTTATCACCTTCTTGTTGACAGCCTCAGCTGTCTTGCCAAAGCCAAAGAAATTGTTGACAAACTGGGGGCTCGAGCAAAGCTTTTTCCAGACACCATTCTTGTTGGTTTGTTTGACCTCATCCCAAGATTTAGCAATATTCTTAATTACATCTCGGATATTTGGGCTTACAGAACATTTTGAGGGAGTGTCCTTCTTCTCTGTAGCTTCCAAAGCCATAGCAATTATCCAGCAGAGGTAGCTGCCCATGAAGCGAGCAATCACCCCTTGGTCTATAGGTTGTAACAGGGAAGTAGTGTAAGGTGGTAAGTAAGCATTCTGATGAAAATCAGCAGTGTGACCATGGGCACTGTCCAACAATAGCAGTGCCTTCCAAGCACAGGCCCTTCTTAGCACAATACTGCTCAGCCTCAGGCACGAAGTTATTGAAAAACTAGTCCTCCCATGCCTTTATATTTGATTTTCAGATGATGAGCAGGTGAGTCTTTCAAACCCATCAAGTGCACTGGAATTCTCGGCCTGATGCACCAGCATGGGCTTCACCTCACAGTCACCAGAAGCATTACCCCCAAGAAGCAAAGTCAGTCTCTCCCTGCAAAATTTGCATCTTGGTGCCGTCTTCTCATCCTTAGTGTTGTAAGTCCAGTTTGGAATACACTTTCAGAATAATCAATAGCACTAATATACAGAAAAAGAGCAACATGTATACGAGAGCAAGATAAAGTCGAGGATAATCTAATAGGTAAGGAAAAGAAATGAACACGAGGAGGATATATATTGAGAATGGCAGCTAATAGATGGACATTAATAATAACAGAATGTGTCCCCAGAGATTGCAAGAGAAGGAAGACAGGACGATGAATTGACGTGCTAAGACAATTAGCAGGTATAGACTGACTTAGAAAGACCATTAACACATGAAAGTGGAAGGACACCCTGAGGCCTTTGTCCTGTAGTGGACTAGTCACGGCAGATGATGTTATATATATATATATATATATATATATATATATATATATATATATATATATATATATATATATAAAATAAAGAGGATAGCAAGAAGACTTTTAATTATCGTAGATCTTTATTCTATTAACCAACGTTTCGAGAATCCATTTCCATCATCAGGGCTATATAAAACAGGAGGTTATGTTCACATTAGGAATCAATCAGATATTACAATTTTGGCTTAAAATGCTTCTGTAGTAATATAAAATTTAAAAAAATTAAAAATATTTAGTAAAGCAAATAGCACAATAAGATATATAACATAAATAACTGGTCTCTAATTGAGGTTCTTTACAACTAAAGCACCAGTAAAAACACTTGTGATAAATACAGGAATGTCAAAGCAATATCTACTGAAGCCCTTTGCAAGTAAAACTCTAGTAAAAACATTTACAATAAAGAAAAGGAATGTCAGTGTAATATTTACTTAGATATATGAGTAGTTGGACTTACTTTCAAAAGGTGTGGTTTAAAACTGTAAGAACTTAAGAAAAAAAAAAATATCGAAGGAAATGCTGTAAGTTCTAGGAACAAGAAAAGAAAAACAGATCAACAAAGGAGGAGAGGAGTTGGTAATGTACAGTTAGGCAATATGTAATGGTGTGGAGGTGGTTTGATTGTTCTACGGGCCGACCAAGTGAAAGGCCCGTGCCAACAAGAAGTGTTGGCTTTAATACAAACCGACCGACCGATCGTT
>NC_090729.1:138106833-138251833 GCF_036898095.1 Palaemon carinicauda
AAAAGTTGAGAAATAAGCAGCCATGGCGGAGGTCACAATTTTACTCTTAGAGTAGGGCAACTTTTAGGGGTTAATTGTCATGTTCAGATATGGAAAGTGATTCCATTTTGAAAGTCCTAGCTCAAAGGTCAAGGTCAAGGTCGAGAAAAAAGTTGAGAAATAAGCAGCCGTGGCGGAGGTCACAATTTTACTCTTAGAGTAGGGCAACTTTTAGGGGTTAATTGTCATGTTCAGATATGGAAAGTGATTCAATTTTAAAGTCCTAGCTAAAAGGTCAAGGTAAGGTCGAGCAAAAGGTTGAGAAATAAGCAGCCGTGGAGGAGGTCACAATTTTACTCTTAGAGTAAGGCAACTTTTAGGGGTTAATTGTCATGTTCAGATATGGAAGTGATTCATTTTGAAAGTCCTAGCTCAAAGGTCAAGGTCAAGGTGAGCAAAAGGTTGAGAAATAAGCAGCCGTGGCGGAGGTCACAATTTTACTCTTAGAGTAGGGCAACTTTTAGGGGTTGATTGTCATGTTCAGATATGGAAGTGATTCAATTTTGAAAGTCCTAGCTCAAAGGTCAAGGTCAAGGTCGAGAAAAAGGTTGAGAAATAAGCAGCTTTGGCGGAGGTCACAATTTTACTCTTAGAGTAGGGCAACTTTTAGGGGTTAATTGTCATGTTCAGATAGGAAGTGATTCAATTTTGAAAGTCCGAGCTCAAAGGTCAAGGTCAAGGCCGAGAAAAAAGTCGAGAAATAAGCAGCTGTGGCGGAGGTCACAATTTTACTCTTAGAGTAGGGCAACTTTTGGGGGTTAATTGTCATGTTCAGATATGGAAGTGATTCCATTTTGAAAGTCCTAGCTCAAAGGTCAAGGTCAAGGCCGAGAAAAAAGTCGAGAAATAAGCAGCCGTGGCGGAGGGTCACAATTTTACTCTTAGAGTAGGGCAACTTTTAGGGGTTGATTGTCATGTTCAGATATGGAAATGATTCAATTTTGAAGTCCTAGGTCAAAAGGTCAAGGTCAAGGTCGAGCAAAAGGTTGAGAAATAAGCAGCCGTGGCGGAGGTCACAATTTTACTCTTAGAGTAGGGCAACTTTTTGGGGTTATTTGTCATGTTCAGATATGGAAGTGATTCCATTTTGAAAGTCCTAGCTCAAAGGTCAAGGTCAAGGTGAGAAAAAAGTTGAGAAATAAGCAGCCGTGGCGGAGGTCAATTTTACTCTTAGAGTAGGGCAACTTTTAGGGGTTAATTGTCATGTTCAGATATGGAAAGTGATTCAATTTTGAAAGTCCTAGCTCAAAGGTCAAGGTCAAGGTCGAGCAAAAGGTTGAGAAATAAGCAGCCATGGCGGAGGTCACAATTTTACTCTTAGAGTAGGGCAACTTTTAGGGGTTAATTTCATGTTCAGATATGGAAGTGATTCCATTTTGAAAGTCCTAGCTCAAAGGTCAAGGTCAAGGTCGAGAAAAAAGTTGAGAAATAAGCAGCCGTGGCGGAGGTCACAATTTTACTCTTAGAGTAGGGCAACTTTTAGGGGTTAATTGTCATGTTCAGATATGGAAGTGATTCAATTTTGAAAGTCCTAGCTCAAAGGTCAAGGTCAAGGTCGAGCAAAAGGTTGAGAAATAAGCAGCCGTGGCGGAGGTCACAATTTTACTCTTAGAGTAGGGCAACTTTTAGGGGTTAATTGTCATGTTCAGATATGGAAGTGATTCAATTTTGAAAGTCTAGCTCAAAGGTCAAGGTCAAGGTCGAGAAAAAAGGTTGAGAAATAAGCAGCCGTGGCGGAGGTCACAATTTTACTCTTAGAGTAGGGCAACTTTTAGGGGTTAATTGTCATGTTCAGATATGGAAGTGATTAATTTTGAAAGTCCTAGCTCAAAGGTCAAGGTCAAGGCCGAGAAAAAAGTCGAGAAATAAGCAGCTTTGGCGGAGGTCACAATTTTACTCTTAGAGTAGGGCAACTTTTAGGGGTTGATTGTCATGTTCAGATATGGAAGTGATTCAATTTTGAAAGTCCTAGCTCAAAGGTCAAGGTCAAGGTCGAGCAAAAGTGAGAAATAAGCAGCCATGGCGGAGGTCACAATTTTACTCTTGGAGTAGGGCAACTTTTAGGGGTTAATTGTCATGTTCAGATATGGAAGTGATTCATTTTGAAAGTCCTAGCTCAAAGGTCAAGGTCAAGGCCGAGAAAAAAGTGAGAAATAAGCAGCTTTGGCGGAGGTCACAATTTTACTCTTAGAGTAGGGCAACTTTTAGGGGTTGATTGTCATGTTCAGATATGGAAGTGATTCAATTTTGAAAGTCCTAGCTCAAAGGTCAAGGTCAAGGTCGAGCAAAAGGTTGAGAAATAAGCAGCCATGGCGGAGGTCACAATTTTACTCTTGGAGTAAGGCAACTTTTAGGGGTTAATTGTCATGTTCAGATATGGAAGTGATTCATTTTGAAAGTCCTAGCTCAAAGGTCAAGGTCAAGGTCGAGAAAAAAGTTGAGAAATAAGCAGCTTTGGCGGAGGTCACAATTTTACTCTTAGAGTAGGGCAACTTTTAGGGGTTGATTGTCATGTTCAGATATGGAAGTGATTCAATTTTGAAAGTCCTAGCTCAAAGGTCAAGGTCAAGGTCGAGCAAAAGGTTGAGAAATAAGCAGCCATGGCGGAGGTCACAATTTTACTCTTGGAGTAGGGCAACTTTTAGGGGTTAATTGTCATGTTCAGATATGGAAAGTGATTCAATTTTGAAAGTCCTAGCTCAAAGGTCAAGGTCAAGGTCGAGCAAAAGGTTGAGAAATAAGCAGCTGTGGCGGAGGTCACAATTTTACTCTTAGAGTAGGGCAACTTTTAGGGGTTGATTGTCATGTTCAGATATGGAAGTGATTAATTTTGAAAGTCCTAGCTCAAAGGTCAAGGTCAAGGCCGAGAAAAAAGTCGAGAAATAAGCAGCCGTGGCGGAGGTCACAATTTTACTCTTAGAGTAGGGCAACTTTTAGGGGTTAATTGTCATGTTCAGATATGGAAGTGATTCAATTTTGAAAGTCCTAGCTCAAAGGTCAAGGTCAAGGTCGAGAAAAAAGGTTGAGAAATAAGCAGCCGTGGCGGAGGTCACAATTTTACTCTTAGAGTAGGGCAACTTTTAGGGGTTAATTGTCATGTTCAGATATGGAAGTGATTCCATTTTGAAAGTCCTAGCTCAAAGGTCAAGGTCAAGGTCGAGAAAAAATTGAGAAATAAGCAGCTTTGGCGGAGGTCACAATTTTACTCTTAGAGTAGGGCAACTTTTAGGGGTTGATTGTCATGTTCAGATATGGAAGTGATTCAATTTTGAAAGTCCTAGCTCAAAGGTCAAGGTCAAGGTCGAGCAAAAGGTTGAGAAATAAGCAGCCATGGCGGAGGTCACAATTTTACTCTTGGAGTAAGGCAACTTTTAGGGGTTAATTGTCATGTTCAGATATGGAAGTGATTCAGTTTTGAAAGTCCTAGCTCAAAGGTCAAGGTCAAGGTCGAGAAAAAAGTTGAGAAATAAGCAGCGTGGCGGAGGTCACAATTTTACTCTTAGAGTAGGGCAACTTTTAGGGGTTGATTGTCATGTTCAGATATGGAAGTGATTCAATTTTGAAAGTCCTAGCTCAAAGGTCAAGGTCAAGGTCGAGCAAAAGGTTGAGAAATAAGCAGCCATGGCGGAGGTCACAATTTTACTCTTGGAGTAGGGCAACTTTTAGGGGTTAATTGTCATGTTCAGATATGGAAGTGATTCCATTTTGAAAGTCCTAGCTCAAAGGTCAAGGTCAAGGTCGAGAAAAAAGGTTGAGAAATAAGCAGCTGTGGCGGAGGTCACAATTTTACTCTTAGAGTAGGGCAACTTTTAGGGGTTGATTGTCATGTTCAGATATGGAAGTGATTCAATTTTGAAAGTCCTAGCTCAAAGGTCAAGGTCAAGGTCGAGCAAAAGGTTGAGAAATAAGCAGCCATGGCGGAGGTCACAATTTTACTCTTGGAGTAGGGCAACTTTTAGGGGTTAATTGTCATGTTCAGATATGGAAGTGATTCAATTTTGAAAGTCCTAGCTCAAAGGTCAAGGTCAAGGTCGAGAAAAAAGTTGAGAAATAAGCAGCTGTGGCGGAGGTCACAATTTTACTCTTAGAGTAGGGCAACTTTTAGGGGTTAATTGTCATGTTCAGATATGGAAGTGATTAATTTTGAAAGTCCTAGCTCAAAGGTCAAGGTCAAGGCCGAGAAAAAAGTCGAGAAATAAGCAGCCGTGGCGGAGGTCACAATTTTACTCTTAGAGTAGGGCAACTTTTAGGGGTTAATTGTCATGTTCAGATATGGAAGTGATTCAATTTTGAAAGTCCTAGCTCAAAGGTCAAGGTCAAGGTCGAGAAAAAAGTTGAGAAATAAGCAGCGTGGCGGAGGTCACAATTTTACTCTTAGAGTAGGGCAACTTTTAGGGGTTAATTGTCATGTTCAGATATGGAAGTGATTAATTTTGAAAGTCCTAGCTCAAAGGTCAAGGTCAAGGTCGAGCAAAAGGTTGAGAAATAAGCAGCCGTGGCGGAGGTCACAATTTTACTCTTAGAGTAGGGCAACTTTTAGGGGTTAATTGTCATGTTCAGATATGGAAAGTGATTCAATTTTGAAAGTCCTAGCTCAAAGGTCAAGGTCAAGGTCGAGCAAAAGGTTGAGAAATAAGCAGCCTTTGGCGGAGGTCACAATTTTACTCTTAGAGTAGGGCAACTTTTAGGGGTTAATTGTCATGTTCAGATATGGAAAGTGATTCAATTTTGAAAGTCCTAGCTCAAAGGTCAAGGTCAAGGTCGAGAAAAAAATGAGAAATAAGCAGCCATGGCGGAGGTCACAATTTTACTCTTAGAGTAGGGCAACTTTTAGGGGTTAATTGTCATGTTCAGATATGGAAGTGATTCAATTTTGAAAGTCCTAGCTCAAAGGTCAAGGTCAAGGTCGAGCAAAAGGTTGAGAAATAAGCAGCCGTGGCGGAGGTCACAATTTTACTCTTAGAGTAGGGCAACTTTTAGGGGTTAATTGTCATGTTCAGATATGGAAGTGATTCATTTTGAAAGTCCTAGCTCAAAGGTCAAGGTCAAGGTCGAGAAAAAAGGTTGAGAAATAAGCAGCGTGGCGGAGGTCACAATTTTACTCTTAGAGTAGGGCAACTTTTAGGGGTTGATTGTCATGTTCAGATATGGAAGTGATTCAATTTTGAAAGTCCTAGCTCAAAGGTCAAGGTCAAGGTCGAGCAAAAGGTTGAGAAATAAGCAGCCATGGCGGAGGTCACAATTTTACTCTTGGAGTAGGGCAACTTTTAGGGGTTAATTGTCATGTTCAGATATGGAAGTGATTCAATTTTGAAAGTCCTAGCTCAAAGGTCAAGGTCAAGGCCGAGAAAAAAGTCGAGAAATAAGCAGCTTGGCGGAGGTCACAATTTTACTCTTAGAGTAGGGCAACTTTTAGGGGTTAATTGTCATGTTCAGATATGGAAGTGATTCAATTTTGAAAGTCCTAGCTCAAAGGTCAAGGTCAAGGCCGAGAAAAAAGTCGAGAAATAAGCAGCCTGTGGCGGAGGTCACAATTTTACTCTTAGAGTAGGGCAACTTTTAGGGGTTAATTGTCATGTTCAGATATGGAAGTGATTCATTTTGAAAGTCCTAGCTCAAAGGTCAAGGTCAAGGTCGAGAAAAAAGTTGAGAAATAAGCAGCTTTGGCGGAGGTCACAATTTTACTCTTAGAGTAGGGCAACTTTTAGGGGTTGATTGTCATGTTCAGATATGGAAGTGATTCAATTTTGAAAGTCCTAGCTCAAAGGTCAAGGTCAAGGTCGAGCAAAAGGTTGAGAAATAAGCAGCCGTGGCGGAGGTCACAATTTTACTCTTAGAGTAGGGCAACTTTTAGGGGTTAATTGTCATGTTCAGATATGGAAGTGATTCCATTTTGAAAGTCCTAGCTCAAAGGTCAAGGTCAAGGTCAGAAAAAAGGTTGAGAAATAAGCAGCCTTTGGCGGAGGTCACAATTTTACTCTTAGAGTAGGGCAACTTTTAGGGGTTGATTGTCATGTTCAGATATGGAAGTGATTCAATTTTGAAAGTCCTAGCTCAAAGGTCAAGGTCAAGGTCGAGAAAAAAGTCGAGAAATAAGCAGCCATGGCGGAGGTCACAATTTTACTCTTAGAGTAGGGCAACTTTTAGGGGTTTTGTCATGTTCAGATATGGAAGTGATTCAATTTTGAAAGTCCTAGCTCAAAGGTCAAGGTCAAGGTGAGAAAAAAGTCGAGAAATAAGCAGCCGTGGCGGAGGTCACAATTTTACTCTTAGAGTAGGGCAACTTTTAGGGGTTAATTGTCATGTTCAGATATGGAAGTGATTCAATTTTGAAAGTCCTAGCTCAAAGGTCAAGGTCAAGGTCGAGAAAAAAGTGAGAAATAAGCAGCCGTGGCGGAGGTCACAATTTTACTCTTAGAGTAGGGCAACTTTTAGGGGTTAATTGTCATGTTCAGATATGGAAGTGATTCAATTTTGAAAGTCCTAGCTCAAAGGTCAAGGTCAAGGTCGAGCAAAAGGTTGAGAAATAAGCAGCCATGGCGGAGGTCACAATTTTACTCTTAGAGTAGGGCAACTTTTAGGGGTTAATTGTCATGTTCAGATATGGAAGTGATTCATTTTGAAAGTCCTAGCTCAAAGGTCAAGGTCAAGGCCGAGAAAAAAGTGAGAAATAAGCAGCTTTGGCGGAGGTCACAATTTTACTCTTAGAGTAGGGCAACTTTTAGGGGTTAATTGTCATGTTCAGATATGGAAGTGATTCAATTTTGAAAGTCCTAGCTCAAAGGTCAAGGTCAAGGTCGAGAAAAAAGTGAGAAATAAGCAGCTGTGGCGGAGGTCACAATTTTACTCTTAGAGTAGGGCAACTTTTAGGGGTTAATTGTCATGTTCAGATATGGAAGTGATTAATTTTGAAAGTCCTAGCTCAAAGGTCAAGGTCAAGGTCGAGAAAAAAGTTGAGAAATAAGCAGCGTGGCGGAGGTCACAATTTTACTCTTAGAGTAGGGCAACTTTTAGGGGTTGATTGTCATGTTCAGATATGGAAGTGATTCAATTTTGAAAGTCCTAGCTCAAAGGTCAAGGTCAAGGTCGAGCAAAAGGTTGAGAAATAAGCAGCCGTGGCGGAGGTCACAATTTTACTCTTAGAGTAGGGCAACTTTTAGGGGTTAATTGTCATGTTCAGATATGGAAGTGATTCCATTTTGAAAGTCCTAGCTCAAAGGTCAAGGTCAAGGTCGAGAAAAAAGGTTGAGAAATAAGCAGCCGTGGCGGAGGTCACAATTTTACTCTTAGAGTAGGGCAACTTTTAGGGGTTAATTGTCATGTTCAGATATGGAAGTGATTCAATTTTGAAAGTCCTAGCTCAAAGGTCAAGGTCAAGGTCGAGCAAAAGGTTGAGAAATAAGCAGCCATGGCGGAGGTCACAATTTTACTCTTGGAGTAGGGCAACTTTTAGGGGTTAATTGTCATGTTCAGATATGGAAGTGATTCAATTTTGAAAGTCCTAGCTCAAAGGTCAAGGTCAAGGCGAGAAAAAAGTCGAGAAATAAGCAGCCGTGGCGGAGGTCACAATTTTACTCTTAGAGTAGGGCAACTTTTAGGGGTTAATTGTCATGTTCAGATATGGAAGTGATTCAATTTTGAAAGTCCTAGCTCAAAGGTCAAGGTCAAGGTCGAGAAAAAAGTCGAGAAATAAGCAGCCATGGCGGAGGTCACAATTTTACTCTTAGAGTAGGGCAACTTTTAGGGGTTAATTGTCATGTTCAGATATGGAAGTGATTCAATTTTGAAAGTCCTAGCTCAAAGGTCAAGGTCAAGGCCGAGAAAAAAGTCGAGAAATAAGCAGCCTGTGGCGGAGGTCACAATTTTACTCTTAGAGTAGGGCAACTTTTAGGGGTTAATTGTCATGTTCAGATATGGAAGTGATTCAATTTTGAAAGTCCTAGCTCAAAGGTCAAGGTCAAGGCCGAGAAAAAGTCGAGAAATAAGCAGCCGTGGCGGAGGTCACAATTTTACTCTTGGAGTAGGGCAACTTTTAGGGGTTAATTGTCATGTTCAGATATGGAAGTGATTCAATTTTGAAAGTCCTAGCTCAAAGGTCAAGGTCAAGGTCGAGCAAAAAATGAGAAATAAGCAGCCGTGGCGGAGGTCACAATTTTACTCTTAGAGTAGGGCAACTTTTAGGGGTTAATTGTCATGTTCAGATATGGAAGTGATTCATTTTGAAAGTCCTAGCTCAAAGGTCAAGGTCAAGGTCGAGAAAAAAGTTGAGAAATAAGCAGCCGTGGCGGAGGTCACAATTTTACTCTTAGAGTAGGGCAACTTTTAGGGGTTGATTGTCATGTTCAGATATGGAAGTGATTCAATTTTGAAAGTCCTAGCTCAAAGGTCAAGGTCAAGGTCGAGCAAAAGGTTGAGAAATAAGCAGCCGTGGCGGAGGTCACAATTTTACTCTTAGAGTAGGGCAACTTTTAGGGGTTAATTGTCATGTTCAGATATGGAAGTGATTCCATTTTGAAAGTCCTAGCTCAAAGGTCAAGGTCAAGGTCGAAAAAGGTTGAGAAATAAGCAGCCGTGGCGGAGGTCACAATTTTACTCTTAGAGTAGGGCAACTTTTAGGGGTTGATTGTCATGTTCAGATATGGAAGTGATTCAATTTTGAAAGTCCTAGCTCAAAGGTCAAGGTCAAGGTCGAGTAAAAGGTTGAGAAATAAGCAGCCATGGCGGAGGTCACAATTTTACTCTTGGAGTAGGGCAACTTTTAGGGGTTAATTGTCATGTTCAGATATGGAAGTGATTCAATTTTGAAAGTCCTAGCTCAAAGGTCAAGGTCAAGGTCGAGAAAAAAGTCGAGAAATAAGCAGCTGTGGCGGAGGTCACAATTTTACTCTTAGAGTAGGGCAACTTTTAGGGGTTAATTGTCATGTTCAGATATGGAAGTGATTCAATTTTGAAAGTCCTAGCTCAAAGGTCAAGGTCAAGGCGAGAAAAAAGTCGAGAAATAAGCAGCCGTGGCGGAGGTCACAATTTTACTCTTAGAGTAGGGCAACTTTTAGGGGTTAATTGTCATGTTCAGATATGGAAGTGATTCAATTTTGAAAGTCCTAGCTCAAAGGTCAAGGTCAAGGTCGAGAAAAAAGTTGAGAAATAAGCAGCGTGGCGGAGGTCACAATTTTACTCTTAGAGTAGGGCAACTTTTAGGGGTTAATTGTCATGTTCAGATATGGAAGTGATTCAATTTTGAAAGTCCTAGCTCAAAGGTCAAGGTCAAGGCCGAGAAAAAAGTGAGAAATAAGCAGCCTTTGGCGAGGTCACAATTTTACTCTTGGAGTAGGGCAACTTTTAGGGGTTAATTGTCATGTTCATATATGGAAAGTGATTCAATTTTGAAAGTCCTAGCTCAAAGGTCAAGGTCAAGGTCGAGCAAAAGGTTGAGAAATAAGCAGCCGTGGCGGAGGTCACAATTTTACTCTTAGAGTAGGGCAACTTTTAGGGGTTGTTTGTCATGTTCAGATATGGAAGTGATTCCATTTTGAAAGTCCTAGCTCAAAGGTCAAGGTCAAGGTCGAGAAAAAAGTTGAGAAATAAGCAGCCGTGGCGGAGGTCACAATTTTACTCTTGGAGTAAGGCAACTTTTAGGGGTTAATTGTCATGTTCAGATATGGAAATGATTCAATTTTGAAAGTCCTAGCTCAAAGGTCAAGGTCAAGGTCGAGCAAAAGGTTGAGAAATAAGCAGCCGTGGCGGAGGTCACAATTTTACTCTTAGAGTAGGGCAACTTTTAGGGGTTAATTGTCATGTTCAGATATGGAAGTGATTCCATTTTGAAAGTCCTAGCTCAAAGGTCAAGGTCAAGGTCGAGCAAAAGGTTGAGAAAAAGCAGCGTGGCGGAGGTCACAATTTTACTCTTAGAGTAGGGCAACTTTTAGGGGTTGATTGTCATGTTCAGATATGGAAGTGATTCAATTTTGAAAGTCCTAGCTCAAAGGTCAAGGTCAAGGTCGAGCAAAAGGTTGAGAAATAAGCAGCCATGGCGGAGGTCACAATTTTACTCTTGGAGTAGGGCAACTTTTAGGGGTTAATTGTCATGTTCAGATATGGAAGTGATTCAATTTTGAAAGTCCTAGCTCAAAGGTCAAGGTCAAGGCCGAGAAAAAAGTCGAGAAATAAGCAGCTGTGGCGGAGGTCACAATTTTACTCTTAGAGTAGGGCAACTTTTAGGGGTTAATTGTCATGTTCAGATATGGAAGTGATTAATTTTGAAAGTCCTAGCTCAAAGGTCAAGGTCAAGGCCGAGAAAAAAGTCGAGAAATAAGCAGCGTGGCGGAGGTCACAATTTTACTCTTAGAGTAGGGCAACTTTTAGGGGTTAATTGTCATGTTCAGATATGGAAGTGATTCAATTTTGAAAGTCCTAGCTCAAAGGTCAAGGTCAAGGTCGAGAAAAAAGTTGAGAAATAAGCAGCTGTGGCGGAGGTCACAATTTTACTCTTAGAGTAGGGCAACTTTTAGGGGTTAATTGTCATGTTCAGATATGGAAGTGATTCAATTTTGAAAGTCCTAGCTCAAAGGTCAAGGTCAAGGTCGAGCAAAAGGTTGAGAAATAAGCAGCCGTGGCGGAGGTCACAATTTTACTCTTAGAGTAGGGCAACTTTTAGGGGTTAATTGTCATGTTCAGATATGGAAAGTGATTCAATTTTGAAAGTCCTAGCTCAAAGGTCAAGGTCAAGGTCGAGCAAAAGGTTGAGAAATAAGCAGCCGTGGCGGAGGTCACAATTTTACTCTTAGAGTAGGGCAACTTTTAGGGGTTGATTGTCATGTTCAGATATGGAAGTGATTCAATTTTGAAAGTCCTAGCTCAAAGGTCAAGGTCAAGGTCGAGAAAAAAGTTGAGAAATAAGCAGCCATGGCGGAGGTCACAATTTTACTCTTGGAGTAGGGCAACTTTTAGGGGTTAATTGTCATGTTCAGATATGGAAAGTGATTCAATTTTGAAAGTCCTAGCTCAAAGGTCAAGGTCAAGGTCGAGCAAAAGGTTGAGAAATAAGCAGCCGTGGCGGAGGTCACAATTTTACTCTTAGAGTAGGGCAACTTTTAGGGGTTAATTGTCATGTTCAGATATGGAAGTGATTCAATTTTGAAAGTCCTAGCTCAAAGGTCAAGGTCAAGGTCGAGCAAAAGGTTGAGAAATAAGCAGCCGTGGCGGAGGTCACAATTTTACTCTTAGAGTAGGGCAACTTTTAGGGGTTGATTGTCATGTTCAGATATGGAAGTGATTCAATTTTGAAAGTCCTAGCTCAAAGGTCAAGGTCAAGGTCGAGCAAAAGTTGAGAAATAAGCAGCCTTAGGCGGAGGTCACAATTTTACTCTTGGAGTAGGGCAACTTTTAGGGGTTAATTGTCATGTTCAGATATGGAAGTGATTAATTTTGAAAGTCCTAGCTCAAAGGTCAAGGTCAAGGCCGAGAAAAAAGTCGAGAAATAAGCAGCTTGGCGGAGGTCACAATTTTACTCTTAGAGTAGGGCAACTTTTAGGGGTTAATTGTCATGTTCAGATATGGAAGTGATTCAATTTTGAAAGTCCTAGCTCAAAGGTCAAGGTCAAGGCCGAGAAAAAAGTCGAGAAATAAGCAGCTGTGGCGGAGGTCACAATTTTACTCTTAGAGTAGGGCAACTTTTAGGGGTTAATTGTCATGTTCAGATATGGAAGTGATTAATTTTGAAAGTCCTAGCTCAAAGGTCAAGGTCAAGGTCGAGAAAAAAGTTGAGAAATAAGCAGCTTTGGCGGAGGTCACAATTTTACTCTTAGAGTAGGGCAACTTTTAGGGGTTAATTGTCATGTTCAGATATGGAAGTGATTCAATTTTGAAAGTCCTAGCTCAAAGGTCAAGGTCAAGGTCGAGCAAAAGGTTGAGAAATAAGCAGCCGTGGCGGAGGTCAATTTTACTCTTAGAGTAGGGCAACTTTTAGGGGTTAATTGTCATGTTCAGATATGGAAGTGATTCCATTTTGAAAGTCCTAGCTCAAAGGTCAAGGTCAAGGTCGAGAAAAAATTGAGAAATAAGCAGCCTTTGGCGGAGGTCACAATTTTACTCTTAGAGTAGGGCAACTTTTAGGGGTTAATTGTCATGTTCAGATATGGAAGTGATTCAATTTTGAAAGTCCTAGCTCAAAGGTCAAGGTCAAGGCCGAAAAAGTCGAGAAATAAGCAGCCGTGGCGGAGGTCACAATTTTACTCTTAGAGTAGGGCAACTTTTAGGGGTTAATTGTCATGTTCAGATATGGAAGTGATTCAATTTTGAAAGTCCTAGCTCAAAGGTCAAGGTCAAGGCGAGAAAAAAGTCGAGAAATAAGCAGCCGTGGCGGAGGTCACAATTTTACTCTTAGAGTAGGGCAACTTTTAGGGGTTAATTGTCATGTTCAGATATGGAAGTGATTCAATTTTGAAAGTCCTAGCTCAAAGGTCAAGGTCAAGGTCGAGAAAAAAGTTGAGAAATAAGCAGCCATGGCGGAGGTCACAATTTTACTCTTGGAGTAGGGCAACTTTTAGGGGTTAATTGTCATGTTCAGATATGGAAGTGATTCAATTTTGAAAGTCCTAGCTCAAAGGTCAAGGTCAAGGCCGAGAAAAAAGTCAAGAAATAAGCAGCTTGGCGGAGGTCACAATTTTACTCTTAGAGTAGGGCAACTTTTAGGGGTTAATTGTCATGTTCAGATATGGAAGTGATTCATTTTGAAAGTCCTAGCTCAAAGGTCAAGGTCAAGGCCGAGAAAAAAGTCGAGAAATAAGCAGCTGTGGCGGAGGTCACAATTTTACTCTTGGAGTAGGGCAACTTTTAGGGGTTAATTGTCATGTTCAGATATGGAAGTGATTCAATTTTGAAAGTCCTAGCTCAAAGGTCAAGGTCAAGGTCGAGAAAAAAGTGAGAAATAAGCAGCGTGGCGGAGGTCACAATTTTACTCTTAGAGTAGGGCAACTTTTAGGGGTTAATTGTCATGTTCAGATATGGAAGTGATTCAATTTTGAAAGTCCTAGCTCAAAGGTCAAGGTCAAGGTCGAGCAAAAGGTTGAGAAATAAGCAGCCGTGGCGGAGGTCACAATTTTACTCTTAGAGTAGGGCAACTTTTAGGGGTTAATTGTCATGTTCAGATATGGAAGTGATTCCATTTTGAAAGTCCTAGCTCAAAGGTCAAGGTCAAGGTCGAAAAAGGTTGAGAAATAAGCAGCCGTGGCGGAGGTCACAATTTTACTCTTAGAGTAGGGCAACTTTTAGGGGTTAATTGTCATGTTCAGATATGGAAGTGATTAATTTTGAAAGTCCTAGCTCAAAGGTCAAGGTCAAGGTCGAGCAAAAGGTTGAGAAATAAGCAGCCGTGGCGGAGGTCACAATTTTACTCTTAGAGTAGGGCAACTTTTAGGGGTTAATTGTCATGTTCAGATATGGAAGTGATTCAATTTTGAAAGTCCTAGCTCAAAGGTCAAGGTCAAGGTGAGAAAAGGTTAGAAATAAGCAGCCGTGGCGGAGGTCACAATTTTACTCTTGGAGTAGGGCAACTTTTAGGGGTTAATTGTCATGTTCAGATATGGAAGTGATTCAATTTTGAAAGTCCTAGCTCAAAGGTCAAGGTCAAGGTGAGAAAAAAGTCGAGAAATAAGCAGCCGTGGCGGAGGTCACAATTTTACTCTTAGAGTAGGGCAACTTTTAGGGGTTAATTGTCATGTTCAGATATGGAAGTGATTCAATTTTGAAAGTCCTAGCTCAAAGGTCAAGGTCAAGGTGAGAAAAAAGTCGAGAAATAAGCAGCCATGGCGGAGGTCACAATTTTACTCTTGGAGTAGGGCAACTTTTAGGGGTTAATTGTCATGTTCAGATATGGAAGTGATTCAATTTTGAAAGTCCTAGCTCAAAGGTCAAGGTCAAGGCCGAGAAAAAAGTCGAGAAATAAGCAGCTGTGGCGGAGGTCACAATTTTACTCTTAGAGTAGGGCAACTTTTAGGGGTTAATTGTCATGTTCAGATATGGAAGTGATTCCATTTTGAAAGTCCTAGCTCAAAGGTCAAGGTCAAGGCCGAGAAAAAAGTCGAGAAATAAGCAGCCGTGGCGAGGGTCACAATTTTACTCTTGGAGTAGGGCAACTTTTAGGGGTTAATTGTCATGTTCATATATGGAAATGATTCAATTTTGAAGTCCTAGGTCAAAAGGTCAAGGTCAAGGTCGAGCAAAAGGTTGAGAAATAAGCAGCCGTGGCGGAGGTCACAATTTTACTCTTAGAGTAGGGCAACTTTTTGGGGTTGTTTGGCATGTTCAGATATGGAAGTGATTCCATTTTGAAAGTCCTAGCTCAAAGGTCAAGGTCAAGGCTGAGAAAAAAGTCTAGAAATAAGCAGCCGTGGCGGAGGTAACAATTTTACTCTTGGAGTAAGGCAACTTTTAGGGGTTAATTGTTCATGTTCAGATATGGAAAGTGATTCAATTTTGAAAGTCCCAGGTCAAAAGGTCAAGGACAAGGTCGAGCAAAAGGTTGAGAAATAAGCAGCCGTGGCGGAGGTCACAATTTTACTCTTAGAGTAGGGCAACTTTTTGGGGTTAATTATCATGTTCAGATATGGAAGTGATTCCATTTTGAAAGTCTTAGCTCAAAGGTCAAGGTCAAGGTAGAGCAAAAGGTTGAGAAAAAGCAGCCGTGGCGGAGGTCCCAATTTTACTCCTAGAGTAGGGCAACTTTTAGGGGTTGATTGTCATGTTCAGATATGGAAGTGATTCAATTTTGAAAGTCCTAGCTCAAAGGTCAAGGTCAAGGTCGAGCAAAAGGTTGAGAAATAAGCAGCCGTGGCGGAGGTCACAATTTTACTCTTGGAGTAGGGCAACTTTTAGGGGTTAATTGTCATGTTCAGATATGGAAGTGATTCAATTTTGAAAGTCCTAGCTCAAAGGTCAAGGTCAAGGCGAGAAAAAAGTCGAGAAATAAGCAGCTGTGGCGGAGGTCACAATTTTACTCTTGAGTAGGGCAACTTTTAGGGGTTAATTGTCATGTTCAGATATGGAAGTGATTCAATTTTGAAAGTCCTAGCTCAAAGGTCAAGGTCAAGGCGAGAAAAAAGTCGAGAAATAAGCAGCCATGGCGGAGGTCACAATTTTACTCTTGGAGTAGGGCAACTTTTAGGGGTTAATTGTCATGTTCAGATATGGAAGTGATTCAATTTTGAAAGTCCTAGCTCAAAGGTCAAGGTCAAGGTCGAGAAAAAAGTTGAGAAATAAGCAGCTGTGGCGGAGGTCACAATTTTACTCTTAGAGTAGGGCAACTTTTAGGGGTTAATTGTCATGTTCAGATATGGAAGTGATTCAATTTTGAAAGTCCTAGCTCAAAGGTCAAGGTCAAGGCCGAGAAAAAAGTCGAGAAATAAGCAGCCGTGGCGAGGTCACAATTTTACTCTTGGAGTAGGGCAACTTTTAGGGGTTAATTGTCATGTTCATATATGGAAATGATTCAATTTTGAAGTCCTAGGTCAAAAGGTCAAGGTCAAGGTCGAGCAAAAGGTTGAGAAATAAGCAGCCGTGGCGGAGGTCACAATTTTACTCTTAGAGTAGGGCAACTTTTTGGGGTTGTTTGGCATGTTCAGATATGGAAGTGATTCCATTTTGAAAGTCCTAGCTCAAAGGTCAAGGTCAAGGCTGAGAAAAAAGTCTAGAAATAAGCAGCCGTGGCGGAGGTAACAATTTTACTCTTGGAGTAAGGCAACTTTTAGGGGTTAATTGTCATGTTCAGATATGGAAATGATTCAATTTTGAAAGTCCCAGGTCAAAAGGTCAAGGACAAGGTCGAGCAAAAGGTTGAGAAATAAGCAGCCGTGGCGGAGGTCACAATTTTACTCTTAGAGTAGGGCAACTTTTTGGGGTTAATTATCATGTTCAGATATGGAAGTGATTCCATTTTGAAAGTCTTAGCTCAAAGGTCAAGGTCAAGGTAGAGCAAAAGGTTGAGAAAAAGTCAGCCGTGGCGGAGGTCCCAATTTTACTCCTAGAGTAGGGCAACTTTTAGGGGTTGATTGTCATGTTCAGATATGGAAGTGATTCAATTTTGAAAGTCCTAGCTCAAAGGTCAAGGTCAAGGTCGAGAAAAAATGAGAAATAAGCAGCCATGGCGGAGGTCACAATTTTACTCTTGGAGTAGGGCAACTTTTAGGGGTTAATTGTCATGTTCAGATATGGAAGTGATTCAATTTTGAAAGTCCTAGCTCAAAGGTCAAGGTCAAGGCCGAGAAAAAAGTCGAGAAATAAGCAGCTGTGGCGGAGGTCACAATTTTACTCTTAGAGTAGGGCAACTTTTAGGGGTTAATTGTCATGTTCAGATATGGAAGTGATTCAATTTTGAAAGTCCTAGCTCAAAGGTCAAGGTCAAGGCCGAGAAAAAAGTCGAGAAATAAGCACCTGTGGCGGAGGTCACAATTTTACTCTTAGAGTAGGGCAACTTTTAGGGGTTAATTGTCATGTTCAGATATGGAAGTGATTCATTTTGAAAGTCCTAGCTCAAAGGTCAAGGTCAAGGTCGAGAAAAAAGTTGAGAAATAAGCAGCTTGGCGGAGGTCACAATTTTACTCTTAGAGTAGGGCAACTTTTAGGGGTTAATTGTCATGTTCAGATATGGAAGTGATTCAATTTTGAAAGTCCTAGCTCAAAGGTCAAGGTCAAGGTCGAGCAAAAGGTTGAGAAATAAGCAGCCGTGGCGGAGGTCACAATTTTACTCTTAGAGTAGGGCAACTTTTAGGGGTTAATTGTCATGTTCAGATATGGAAGTGATTCAATTTTGAAAGTCCTAGCTCAAAGGTCAAGGTCAAGGTCGAGAAAAAAGGTTGAGAAATAAGCAGCCGTGGCGGAGGTCACAATTTTACTCTTAGAGTAGGGCAACTTTTAGGGGTTGATTGTCATGTTCAGATATGGAAGTGATTCAATTTTGAAAGTCCTAGCTCAAAGGTCAAGGTCAAGGTCGAGCAAAAGGTTGAGAAATAAGCAGCCGTGGCGGAGGTCACAATTTTACTCTTAGAGTAGGGCAACTTTTAGGGGTTAATTGTCATGTTCAGATATGGAAGTGATTCATTTTGAAAGTCCTAGCTCAAAGGTCAAGGTCAAGGTGAGCAAAAGGTTGAGAAATAAGCAGCCGTGGCGGAGGTCACAATTTTACTCTTAGAGTAGGGCAACTTTTAGGGGTTGATTGTCATGTTCAGATATGGAAGTGATTCAATTTTGAAAGTCCTAGCTCAAAGGTCAAGGTCAAGGTCGAGAAAAAAGGTTGAGAAATAAGCAGCCATGGCGGAGGTCACAATTTTACTCTTAGAGTAGGGCAACTTTTAGGGGTTAATTGTCATGTTCAGATATGGAAGTGATTCAATTTTGAAAGTCCTAGCTCAAAGGTCAAGGTCAAGGCCGAGAAAAAAGTCGAGAAATAAGCAGCTTGGCGGAGGTCACAATTTTACTCTTGGAGTAGGGCAACTTTTAGGGGTTAATTGTCATGTTCAGATATGGAAGTGATTAATTTTGAAAGTCCTAGCTCAAAGGTCAAGGTCAAGGTCGAGAAAAAAGTTGAGAAATAAGCAGCATGGCGGAGGTCACAATTTTACTCTTGGAGTAGGGCAACTTTTAGGGGTTAATTGTCATGTTCAGATATGGAAGTGATTCAATTTTGAAAGTCCTAGCTCAAAGGTCAAGGTCAAGGTCGAGAAAAAAGTTGAGAAATAAGCAGCTTGGCGGAGGTCACAATTTTACTCTTAGAGTAGGGCAACTTTTAGGGGTTAATTGTCATGTTCAGATATGGAAGTGATTCAATTTTGAAAGTCCTAGCTCAAAGGTCAAGGTCAAGGTCGAGCAAAAGGTTGAGAAATAAGCAGCCATGGCGGAGGTCACAATTTTACTCTTAGAGTAGGGCAACTTTTAGGGGTTAATTGTCATGTTCAGATATGGAAGTGATTCAATTTTGAAAGTCCTAGCTCAAAGGTCAAGGTCAAGGTCGAGCAAAAGGTTGAGAAATAAGCAGCCGTGGCGGAGGTCAATTTTACTCTTAGAGTAGGGCAACTTTTAGGGGTTGATTGTCATGTTCAGATATGGAAGTGATTCAATTTTGAAAGTCCTAGCTCAAAGGTCAAGGTCAAGGTCGAGAAAAAAGGTTGAGAAATAAGCAGCCATGGCGGAGGTCACAATTTTACTCTTAGAGTAGGGCAACTTTTAGGGGTTAATTGTCATGTTCAGATATGGAAGTGATTCAATTTTGAAAGTCCTAGCTCAAAGGTCAAGGTCAAGGCCGAGAAAAAGTCGAGAAATAAGCAGCCGTGGCGGAGGTCACAATTTTACTCTTAGAGTAGGGCAACTTTTAGGGGTTAATTGTCATGTTCAGATATGGAAGTGATTCAATTTTGAAAGTCCTAGCTCAAAGGTCAAGGTCAAGGTCGAGAAAAAAGTCGAGAAATAAGCAGCCGTGGCGGAGGTCACAATTTTACTCTTAGAGTAGGGCAACTTTTAGGGGTTGATTGTCATGTTCAGATATGGAAGTGATTCAATTTTGAAAGTCCTAGCTCAAAGGTCAAGGTCAAGGTCGAGAAAAAAGTTGAGAAATAAGCAGCCATGGCGGAGGTCACAATTTTACTCTTGGAGTAGGGCAACTTTTAGGGGTTAATTGTCATGTTCAGATATGGAAGTGATTCAATTTTGAAAGTCCTAGCTCAAAGGTCAAGGTCAAGGCCGAGAAAAAAGTCGAGAAATAAGCAGCTTGGCGGAGGTCACAATTTTACTCTTAGAGTAGGGCAACTTTTAGGGGTTAATTGTCATGTTCAGATATGGAAGTGATTAATTTTGAAAGTCCTAGCTCAAAGGTCAAGGTCAAGGCCGAGAAAAAAGTCGAGAAATAAGCAGCCATGGCGGAGGTCACAATTTTACTCTTGGAGTAGGGCAACTTTTAGGGGTTAATTGTCATGTTCAGATATGGAAGTGATTCAATTTTGAAAGTCCTAGCTCAAAGGTCAAGGTCAAGGTCGAGAAAAAAGTTGAGAAATAAGCAGCGTGGCGGAGGTCACAATTTTACTCTTAGAGTAGGGCAACTTTTAGGGGTTGATTGTCATGTTCAGATATGGAAGTGATTCAATTTTGAAAGTCCTAGCTCAAAGGTCAAGGTCAAGGTCGAGCAAAAGGTTGAGAAATAAGCAGCCGTGGCGGAGGTCACAATTTTACTCTTGGAGTAGGGCAACTTTTAGGGGTTAATTGTCATGTTCAGATATGGAAAGTGATTCATTTTGAAAGTCCTAGCTCAAAGGTCAAGGTCAAGGTCGAAAAAAAGGTTGAGAAATAAGCAGCCGTGGCGGAGGTCACAATTTTACTCTTAGAGTAGGGCAACTTTTAGGGGTTGATTGTCATGTTCAGATATGGAAGTGATTAATTTTGAAAGTCCTAGCTCAAAGGTCAAGGTCAAGGTCGAGCAAAAGGTTGAGAAATAAGCAGCCGTGGCGGAGGTCACAATTTTACTCTTAGAGTAGGGCAACTTTTAGGGGTTAATTGTCATGTTCAGATATGGAAGTGATTCAATTTTGAAAGTCCTAGCTCAAAGGTCAAGGTCAAGGCTGTGAAAAGAGTCTAGAAATAAGCAGCCGTGGCGGAGGTCACAATTTTACTCTTGGAGTAGGGCAACTTTTAGGGGTTAATTGTCATGTTCAGATATGGAAGTGATTCAATTTTGAAAGTCCTAGCTCAAAGGTCAAGGTCAAGGCTGAGAAAAAAGTCGAGAAATAAGCAGCCGTGGCGGAGGTCACAATTTTACTCTTAGAGTAGGGCAACTTTTAGGGGTTAATTGTCATGTTCAGATATGGAAGTGATTCAATTTTGAAAGTCCTAGCTCAAAGGTCAAGGTCAAGGCTGAGAAAAAAGTCGAGAAATAAGCAGCCATGGCGGAGGTCACAATTTTACTCTTGGAGTAGGGCAACTTTTAGGGGTTAATTGTCATGTTCAGATATGGAAGTGATTCAATTTTGAAAGTCCTAGCTCAAAGGTCAAGGTCAAGGCCGAGAAAAAAGTCGAGAAATAAGCAGCTGGCGGAGGTCACAATTTTACTCTTAGAGTAGGGCAACTTTTAGGGGTTAATTGTCATGTTCAGATATGGAAGTGATTAATTTTGAAAGTCCTAGCTCAAAGGTCAAGGTCAAGGCCGAGAAAAAAGTCGAGAAATAAGCAGCCGTGGCGGAGGGTCACAATTTTACTCTTGGAGTAGGGCAACTTTTAGGGGTTAATTGTCATGTTCATATATGGAAATGATTCAATTTTGAAGTCCTAGGTCAAAAGGTCAAGGTCAAGGTCGAGCAAAAGGTTGAGAAATAAGCAGCCGTGGCGGAGGTCACAATTTTACTCTTAGAGTAGGGCAACTTTTTGGGGTTGTTTGGCATGTTCAGATATGGAAGTGATTCCATTTTGAAAGTCCTAGCTCAAAGGTCAAGGTCAAGGCTGAGAAAAAAGTCTAGAAATAAGCAGCCGTGGCGGAGGTAACAATTTTACTCTTGGAGTAAGGCAACTTTTAGGGGTTAATTGTTATGTTCAGATATGGAAAGTGATTCAATTTTGAAAGTCCCAGGTCAAAAGGTCAAGGACAAGGTCGAGCAAAAGGTTGAGAAATAAGCAGCCGTGGCGGAGGTCACAATTTTACTCTTAGAGTAGGGCAACTTTTTGGGGTTAATTATCATGTTCAGATATGGAAGTGATTCCATTTTGAAAGTCTTAGCTCAAAGGTCAAGGTCAAGGTAGAGCAAAAGGTTGAGAAAAAGTCAGCCGTGGCGGAGGTCCCAATTTTACTCCTAGAGTAGGGCAACTTTTAGGGGTTAATTGTCATGTTCAGATATGGAAGTGATTCAATTTTGAAAGTCCTAGCTCAAAGGTCAAGGTCAAGGTCGAGAAAAAGTGAGAAATAAGCAGCCGTGGCGGAGGTCACAATTTTACTCTTGGAGTAGGGCAACTTTTAGGGGTTAATTGTCATGTTCAGATATGGAAGTGATTCAATTTTGAAAGTCCTAGCTCAAAGGTCAAGGTCAAGGTCGAGAAAAAAGTCGAGAAATAAGCAGCCATGGCGGAGGTCACAATTTTACTCTTAGAGTAGGGCAACTTTTAGGGGTTGATTGTCATGTTCAGATATGGAAGTGATTCAATTTTGAAAGTCCTAGCTCAAAGGTCAAGGTCAAGGTCGAGCAAAAGGTTGAGAAATAAGCAGCCATGGCGGAGGTCACAATTTTACTCTTGGAGTAGGGCAACTTTTAGGGGTTAATTGTCATGTTCAGATATGGAAGTGATTCATTTTGAAAGTCCTAGCTCAAAGGTCAAGGTCAAGGCCGAGAAAAAAGTGAGAAATAAGCAGCTTTGGCGGAGGTCACAATTTTACTCTTAGAGTAGGGCAACTTTTAGGGGTTAATTGTCATGTTCAGATATGGAAGTGATTCAATTTTGAAAGTCCTAGCTCAAAGGTCAAGGTCAAGGTCGAGCAAAAGGTTGAGAAATAAGCAGCCGTGGCGGAGGTCACAATTTTACTCTTAGAGTAGGGCAACTTTTAGGGGTTAATTGTCATGTTCAGATATGGAAGTGATTCAATTTTGAAAGTCCTAGCTCAAAGGTCAAGGTCAAGGTCGAGAAAAAAGTTGAGAAATAAGCAGCCGTGGCGGAGGTCACAATTTTACTCTTAGAGTAGGGCAACTTTTAGGGGTTAATTGTCATGTTCAGATATGGAAGTGATTCAATTTTGAAAGTCCTAGCTCAAAGGTCAAGGTCAAGGTCGAGCAAAAGTTGAGAAATAAGCAGCCGTGGCGGAGGTCACAATTTTACTCTTAGAGTAGGGCAACTTTTAGGGGTTAATTGTCATGTTCAGATATGGAAGTGATTCAATTTTGAAAGTCCTAGCTCAAAGGTCAAGGTCAAGGTCGAGCAAAAGGTTGAGAAATAAGCAGCCGTGGCGGAGGTCACAATTTTACTCTTAGAGTAGGGCAACTTTTAGGGGTTGATTGTCATGTTCAGATATGGAAGTGATTCAATTTTGAAAGTCCTAGCTCAAAGGTCAAGGTCAAGGTCGAGCAAAAGGTTGAGAAATAAGCAGCCGTGGCGGAGGTCACAATTTTACTCTTGGAGTAGGGCAACTTTTAGGGGTTAATTGTCATGTTCAGATATGGAAGTGATTCAATTTTGAAAGTCCTAGCTCAAAGGTCAAGGTCAAGGTCGAGAAAAAAGTTGAGAAATAAGCAGCTTGGCGGAGGTCACAATTTTACTCTTGGAGTAGGGCAACTTTTAGGGGTTAATTGTCATGTTCAGATATGGAAGTGATTCAATTTTGAAAGTCCTAGCTCAAAGGTCAAGGTCAAGGTCGAGAAAAAAGTTGAGAAATAAGCAGCCATGGCGGAGGTCACAATTTTACTCTTGGAGTAGGGCAACTTTTAGGGGTTAATTGTCATGTTCAGATATGGAAGTGATTCAATTTTGAAAGTCCTAGCTCAAAGGTCAAGGTCAAGGTCGAGCAAAAGGTTGAGAAATAAGCAGCATGGCGGAGGTCACAATTTTACTCTTAGAGTAGGGCAACTTTTAGGGGTTAATTGTCATGTTCAGATATGGAAGTGATTCATTTTGAAAGTCCTAGCTCAAAGGTCAAGGTCAAGGTCGAGCAAAAGGTTGAGAAATAAGCAGCCGTGGCGGAGGTCACAATTTTACTCTTAGAGTAGGGCAACTTTTAGGGGTTAATTGTCATGTTCAGATATGGAAGTGATTCAATTTTGAAAGTCCTAGCTCAAAGGTCAAGGTCAAGGTCGAGCAAAAGGTTGAGAAATAAGCAGCTGTGGCGGAGGTCACAATTTTACTCTTAGAGTAGGGCAACTTTTAGGGGTTGATTGTCATGTTCAGATATGGAAGTGATTCAATTTTGAAAGTCCTAGCTCAAAGGTCAAGGTCAAGGTCGAGAAAAAAGGTTGAGAAATAAGCAGCTTTGGCGGAGGTCACAATTTTACTCTTAGAGTAGGGCAACTTTTAGGGGTTAATTGTCATGTTCAGATATGGAAGTGATTCAATTTTGAAAGTCCTAGCTCAAAGGTCAAGGTCAAGGTCGAGAAAAAGTCGAGAAATAAGCAGCCAGGCGGAGGTCACAATTTTACTCTTAGAGTAGGGCAACTTTTAGGGGTTAATTGTCATGTTCAGATATGGAAGTGATTCATTTTGAAAGTCCTAGCTCAAAGGTCAAGGTCAAGGTCGAGCAAAAGGTTGAGAAATAAGCAGCCATGGCGGAGGTCACAATTTTACTCTTGGAGTAGGGCAACTTTTAGGGGTTGATTGTCATGTTCAGATATGGAAGTGATTCAATTTTGAAAGTCCTAGCTCAAAGGTCAAGGTCAAGGTCGAGAAAAAAGTTGAGAAATAAGCAGCCATGGCGGAGGTCACAATTTTACTCTTAGAGTAGGGCAACTTTTAGGGGTTAATTGTCATGTTCAGATATGGAAGTGATTCAATTTTGAAAGTCCTAGCTCAAAGGTCAAGGTCAAGGTGAGAAAAAAGTCTAGAAATAAGCAGCCATGGCGGAGGTCACAATTTTACTCTTGGAGTAGGGCAACTTTTAGGGGTTAATTGTCATGTTCAGATATGGAAGTGATTTAATTTTGAAAGTCCTAGCTCAAAGGTCAAGGTCAAGGTCGAGCAAAAGGTTGAGAAATAAGCAGCCATGGCGGAGGTCACAATTTTACTCTTGGAGTAAGGCAACTTTTAGGGGTTAATTGTCATGTTCAGATATGGAAAGTGATTCAGTTTTGAAAGTCCTAGCTCAAAGGTCAAGGTCAAGGTGAGAAAAAAGTTGAGAAATAAGCAGCTGTGGCGGAGGTCACAATTTTACTCTTAGAGTAGGGCAACTTTTAGGGGTTGATTGTCATGTTCAGATATGGAAGTGATTCAATTTTGAAAGTCCTAGCTCAAAGGTCAAGGTCAAGGTCGAGCAAAAGGTTGAGAAATAAGCACCGTGGCGGAGGTCACAATTTTACTCTTAGAGTAGGGCAACTTTTAGGGGTTAATTGTCATGTTCAGATATGGAAGTGATTCAATTTTGAAAGTCCTAGCTCAAAGGTCAAGGTCAAGGTCGAGCAAAAGTTGAGAAATAAGCAGCTTGGCGGAGGTCACAATTTTACTCTTAGAGTAGGGCAACTTTTAGGGGTTGATTGTCATGTTCAGATATGGAAGTGATTCAATTTTGAAAGTCCTAGCTCAAAGGTCAAGGTCAAGGTCGAGCAAAAGGTTGAGAAATAAGCAGCCATGGCGGAGGTCACAATTTTACTCTTGGAGTAGGGCAACTTTTAGGGGTTAATTGTCATGTTCAGATATGGAAGTGATTCAATTTTGAAAGTCCTAGCTCAAAGGTCAAGGTCAAGGTCGAGAAAAAAGTCGAGAAATAAGCAGCCGTGGCGGAGGTCACAATTTTACTCTTAGAGTAGGGCAACTTTTAGGGGTTAATTGTCATGTTCAGATATGGAAGTGATTCAATTTTGAAAGTCCTAGCTCAAAGGTCAAGGTCAAGGCTGAGAAAAAAGTCTAGAAATAAGCAGCCATGGCGGAGGTCACAATTTTACTCTTGGAGTAGGGCAACTTTTAGGGGTTAATTGTCATGTTCAGATATGGAAGTGATTTAATTTTGAAAGTCCTAGCTCAAAGGTCAAGGTCAAGGTCGAGCAAAAGGTTGAGAAATAAGCAGCCATGGCGGAGGTCACAATTTTACTCTTAGAGTAGGGCAACTTTTAGGGGTTAATTGTCATGTTCAGATATGGAAGTGATTCAATTTTGAAAGTCCTAGCTCAAAGGTCAAGGTCAAGGTCGAGAAAAAAGTTGAGAAATAAGCAGCCATGGCGGAGGTCACAATTTTACTCTTGGAGTAGGGCAACTTTTAGGGGTTAATTGTCATGTTCAGATATGGAAGTGATTCAATTTTGAAAGTCCTAGCTCAAAGGTCAAGGTCAAGGCCGAGAAAAAGGTTGAGAAATAAGCAGCCATGGCGGAGGTCACAATTTTACTCTTGGAGTAGGGCAACTTTTAGGGGTTAATTGTCATGTTCAATATGGAAGTGATTCCATTTTGAAAGTCCTAGCCAAAGGTCAAGGTCAAGGTCGAGAAAAAAGTCGAGAAATAAGCAGCCATGGCGGAGGTCACAATTTTACTCTTAGAGTAGGGCAACTTTTAGGGGTTGATTGTCATGCCCAGATATGGGAGTGATTCTATTTTGAAAGTCCTAGCTCAAAGGTCAAGGTCAAGGTCGAGAAAAAAGTCGAGAAATAAGCAGCCATGGCGGAGGTCACAATTTTACTCTTAGAGTGGGCAACTTTTAGGGGTTAATTGTCATTTCAGATATGGATGTGATTCAATTTTGAAAGTCCTAGCTCAAAGGTCAAGGTCAAGGCTGAGAAAAAAAGTCTAGAAATAAGCAGCCATGGCGGAGGTCACAATTTTACTCTTGGAGTAGGGCAACTTTTAAGGGTTAATTGTCATGTTCAGATATGGAAGTGATTTAATTTTGAAAGTCCTAGCTCAAAGGTCAAGGTCAAGGCCGAGAAAAAACTAGAGAAATAACCAGCCGTGGCGGAGGTCACAATTTTACTCTTAGAGTAGGGCAACTTTTAGGGGTTAATTGTCAGGTTCAGATAAGGAAGTGATTCAATTTTGAAAGTCCTAGCTCAAAGGTCAAGGTCAAGGCCGAGAAAAAACTAGAGAAATAACCAGCCGTGGCGGAGGTCACAATTTTACTCTTGGAGTAGGGCAACTTTTAGGGGTTAATTGTCATGTTCAGATATGGAAGTGATTCAATTTTGAAAGTCCTAGCTCAAAGGTCAATGTCAAGGCCGAGAAAAAAGTCGAGAAATAAGCAGCCGTGGCGGAGGTCACAATTTTACTCTTAGAGTAGGGCAACTTTTAGGGGTTAATTGTCATGTTCAGATATAGAAGTGATTCAATTTTGAAAGTCCTAGCTCAAAGGTCAAGGTCAAGGCTGTGAAAAAAGTCTAGAAATAAGCAGCCGTGGCGGAGGTCACAATTTTACTCTTAGAGTAGGGCAACTTTTAGGGGTTAATTGTCATGTTAAGATATGGAAGTGATTCAATTTTGAAAGTCCTAGCTCTAAGGTCAAAATCAAGGCTGAGAAAAAAGTCTAGAAATAAGCAGCCGTGGCGGAGGTCACAATTTTACTCTTGGAGTAGGGCAGCTTTCAGGGGTTAATTGTCATGTTCAGATATGGAAGTGATTTAATTTTGAAAGTCCTAGCTCAAAGGTCGAGGTCAAGGGCGAGAAAAAACTAGAGAATTAACCAGCCGTGGCGGGGGTCACAATTTTACTCTTAGAGTAGGGCAACTTTTAGGGGTTAATTGTCATGTTCAGATATGGAAGTGATTCAATTTTGAAAGTCCTAGCTCAAAGGTCAATGTCAAGGCCGAGAAAAAAGTCGAGAAATAAGCAGCCGTGGCGGAGGTCACAATTTTACTCTTAGAGTAGGGCAACTTTTAGGGGTTAATTGTCATGTTCAGATATAGAAGTGATTCAATTTTGAAAGTCCTAGCTCAAAGGTCAAGGTCAAGGCCGAGAAAAAAGTCGAGAAATAAGCAGCCGTGGCGGAGGTCACAATTTTACTCTTAGAGTAGAGCAACTTTTAGGGGTTAATTGTCATGTTCATATAAGGAAGTGATTCAATTTTGAAAGTCCTAGCTCAAAGGTCAAGGTCAAGGCCGAGAAAAAAGTTGAGAAATAAGCAGCTGTGGCGGAGGTCACAATTTTACTCTTAGAGTAGGGCAACTTTTGGGGGTTAATTGTCATGTTCAGATATGGAAGTGATTTAATTTTGAAAGTCCTAGCTCAAAGGTCAAGGTCAAGGCCGAGAAAAAAGTCGAGAAATAAGCAGCAGTGGCGGAGGTAAAAATTTTACTCTTGGAGTAGGGCAACTTTTAGGGGTTAATTGTCATGTTCAGATATGGAAATGATTTAATTTTGAAGTCCTAGGTCAAAAGGTCAAGGTCAAGGTCGAGCAAAAGGTTGAGAAATGAGCAGCCCTGGCGGAGGTCACAATTTTACTCTTAGAGTAGGGCAACTTTTTGGGGTGAATTGGCATGTTCAGATATGGAAGTGATTCAGTTTCGAAAGTCCTAGCTCAAAGGTCAAGGTCAAGGCTGAGAAAAAAAGTCTGGAAATAAGCAGCCATGGCGGAGGTAAAAATTTTACTCTTGGAGTAGGGCAACTTTTAGGGGTTAATTGTCATGTTCAGATATGGAAATGATTCAATTTTGAAGTCCTAGGTCAAAAGGTCAAGGTCAAGTTTGAGCAAAAGGTTGAGAAATAAGCAGCTGTGGCGGAGGTCACAATTTTACTCTTAGAGTAGGGCAACTTTTTGGGTTAATTATCTTGTTCCGATATGGAAGTGATTCCATTTTGAAAGTCCTAGCTCAAAGGTCAATGTCAAGGTCAGGCAAAAGGTTGAGAAAAAGTCAGCCGTGGCGGAGGTCCCAATTTTACTCTTAGAGTAGGGCAACTTTTAGGGGTTGATTGTCATGTTCAGATATGGAAGTGATTCAATTTTGGAAGTCCTAGCTTGTCACGACACTGACAATTAATTTAAACATTAATATTCAAGATGCGGGATACACAAAGTTTAATTTGTATTGAGCAATATATTTCCAAAAATAATCATACAAAGGTCTGAGCACTTCTAATAGTCTAAGAATTTCAATCTTGCAACGTTTCTTTAAATAAAATACGTGCTCTTCATTTCATGGTAGCATGGTACAATTATTGTTAACTTGATGAACAACGGTCAGGGGACGAAGACTTAGCATTTACGTTAATTCAATTTACACTCGAAAACTTCGAAGTCCAAAAGATTTGAAAATTGTTTCCAAGTCTAAAAATGAGGGTTCTGGTATGACAAGCAAAGGGACGAATATTTTGGGCAGCAGCTTCTACTGCTGCTTTAGGCCAGACTGATGCATGCCCGGCGGGTATCGTAAGGCATCTCCGACACCGTAGGGTGTGACCTCATGACGTCAGAGGCCGAAAACCAATCAGTGTCATCCTCGTCATAGTAATCCAGTTATGTCCGGCAGGCCTACGCCCTCCTGGCCGTTGTCCGTCAAGCTCCGCCTCAAGGCCCCCCAACAAAATCTGCAAGACAAGGTGGGAGGCAGAAAACCATTCGTTGGCAATTTGGCATGGAGACAACCTCTTCTCCGGTGGATGCTGATAAATCGCATTCCCCTCAAGCGAGCTGGTGACCAGGGGTCCTTCACGTGACCACAAGCAGGGTGTACGTGACAAATCTCCCCCTACCAAGTTACAGTTACTCCCGGAACTGTCAGAAATTCCAACAAACCAAGGAAAATCTTGTCACGTCACCATTTACCTCAGATTCAAACTCCGAATATTGCTACTTGGTCGCAACTCGCTCGGGGTGTGCAAAATCTCAACTTCCAAAAAAAAACTCAAACAGCATCATCTTACTAAGCTAAACTCACATAACTCATTACTGTAGCAAAACATGGATTATAACTCTAAGACATGCAAAATGTGATTAAATGGAACCAAAATTAAGCAAACAAAACTACATCATCCAAAAAAGATTACATCTTCCAAAATCAACAAAAAAAGCAAAAAGGATCAAAATGGTTATATAAGTAAAATGGTTATATAAGTAAAATGGTTATATAAGTAAAACTGATTATATAGGCAACACAAGATCATATAATTAAAATTATTATATAAGTGACAAGATTATATAGTTGAAATGATTATATACTTAACCCAACGGAAAAATACCCAAAAAACAACAGCAATTAACTCTGAAAACCAACACATATGGGTAAATGAGAGTAAATATGAGCAACCCAACTACTGAAAAAGGTTACATAGATATACATTACATATATATGTAGGCAAAATCAGAGCAAACAATTCTAAAACAAGGCATATTTTGACAGCTTTAGGCAGCAAAACTAGGAACAAAATATCCTAGGTTCCATGACCGCAACTGAAATCCGAGGATTTCCTTGAGCAAAACAAATCCTAAAAAAAATACTCAACTTAGGATTTAAATCCTCAGGCTCGCCTAAGCAATCAATCTACCAGTACAATCACAGGGGAGGTGTTACATGGTTCAGTCTCACTCTCCGCCCTGGATTCTGTAAGTAGAGACATGGTATAACAACAGTTGACAAAAGATCATATTACATACAAGAAAACAATCCATTCCCTATGGAAAAGAATATTAAGTCCACAGAGACGTCATAATCACGAAAGAGATACATATTATTATCAGAAAAACCAAAATCGAACATACAGGTTGGCCAACACATATACATGCAAAAATGAAATGAAATCACCCAAAAAGATTACCGAACATAATCTTAGTGCATGGTTCGATGAACCTAGCAAAGCGCTTACAAACTCAAAAAAGGTACTAGTACAAACGCAGAACACACAGTAATGCGTACAAACGCAGAACACACAGTAATGCGAACAGACACAGAACACATCTGTGTGCGCACCCAACTTACAGGTGATACCAGCTGAGTTGGTGCGTCTTCAACCCGTGCTCGTGACGGTACGTCCACTCGGACAGCAAGAAACACGCACATACTAAGCAAAAACCTACACTCAAAGTCTTGTGGGTTAAGGGGCGGTCGCCTCTCTCTTCTGCTGTCGTCATCAGAGCTATGAACTCTACATGCCCAATCATTCAAATTCCAATCTGGGCAAACTGCTGACACCTTGCTCGCATCACAACAGAAAACAAGCTTTCGAGCAGAAACTTTCACAACAGACACACAACCTACACAAATGGCTTACACAACAGCGACATTCTCATCTTGCGTTGTCTCATCTCCTTTGCTCGAACTCAAACTAATCCGAACAAACAACAATCATTCCAGGACGCTTATTCATCCAAGCTAATCCACATCACACAACCAAAGGCTCTGGTGTTACCAACACACTAACATTCTCTACATCGCACTTTACAACCCTAAGCCACGTAGGCCTGGATCTTCCAATCCTCTTAGTGCCTTGTGGAGCCCAATCAAACGTTCGGCGAATCAATCTTTCTAGGGGAGTGAACCCACTCACCACAGAGAACTAATCTGAAACCAAAATTTCCTAACGTAACTACGAATAGGGAAAATCATTCCAATCAGATCTACGTTAATTCCCTACAACAAGGAAACCAAAGGCGAAAAACGTAAATTTTAGTTAAAACTACTGTAAACGCCACAAATTTTCTCCAAAGTCCAAACTAGTCTCAAGTGACGTTAAACCTTACTCAGAACAAAACCTCTTCATAACCTATCACTGAGGCCAACAAAAGAAAATCTCTTCAAATAATTTTCAAAGAAAAAGAAAAAAACTCTAAAAAAAACTTTCTTACTTCCCTACCTCTACGGGACAATCATTAGCCAAAAGAAAACAGTTCTCTCTAATCTGTTCTCACACAGTCATGTCCATACATCTTTTTCTTTTCATTCTACGAACATTTTTACGCCACTCCTGCGCGTGCGCACTCATCTCTCTCTCTCTCTCTTTCAACAGAAAACGGGGATAGGCGATGCTCTGCCGCTCACCAGCTACTCCATCACCTCTCTCTCCCTCTCTCTCTCAACAGAAAACGCGCTCGGGTGGCGTTCTGCCACTCAGTTCTCTCTCTCTCTCTCTCTCTCTCTCTCTCTCTCTCTCTCTCTCTCTCTCTCTCTCTCTCTCTAGGAGTGCGCTAAAAATCAGCTGATCCATGATTGGCATCTAGCACAGGGTACATTGCTGACACATTCCGATCATCTGAACTCGTCAACTCACTTTGGCAGTACAAACCTCGTATACATTACCTCTCACTATACTTTTTACAGTCATTTTATCACGGTTAATATGAATTACCCTGAACGGACCAATAAAAGCTGATTCGAACTTGTGCTCTCTACCCTGAAGCCGTTTTATATACACACGATCCCCTATCTGAATTTCGTGTGACTTTGTCTTAAATCTCCTGTTGTAACTACAAACGTTCCTCTCTTGGGCTATCTTCAAAAACTTATTTGTAACTTCAAAAGCCCTCTATTTACGTTGGCAACATAGGTACGAAAATCTTCTACATCATACACAGGCAGTTTCTTTTCCTTTGTGAAAACTTCATAAGGCAAATTTGGATATTTACCGAAAACTAAGTAATACGGTGTATCTCCAACACTCTCATTATATCCTGTGTTTAAAGCAAATTAAGCCCAAAACCCTTAAAATTACGTCCTGATCTTATGCACTAAACAGGCATCATGATACAAAAGAAAAAAAAAAGAAAACGAAACAAAATCTCTTTTGCCTTCGAGACAAGTTACCGAAACTTCCATAACTCTGAAGGGCAATTAGCTAGCCTCTTATCAGGTTTCTAAACAAAGCCATCAAAATACTATGCTTTATCTCGTGGATTTACCAAATCACTTAATTAACATCAAACCCACGTTCTACGTCATACCTTGACTTCAAAAACAAGTAATCAAATTAAGAATTCTTTACATGAATCAGGGTGTATTGCTTGAGTAAGTTATTCTTCAAACCACAGGTTAGCCTATCAAGTCTTGCCACTCTAGACCTACTGTTATAACCATCGTGTCTCCAATATCTGATGTTACAGTCGTTTCTCTCATTTACATTACTCTTTGCCACGAACAAATGAAAATTTACGGCATCTTGTTCGCCATTTCTCAAATTTTTCACACTACTTATTTTGTTCTCGCGAGTTAACTAAAACTGACTAACACTTAAAAAACTCATTCTCATCATTATATCATGTTGTCAAACATTACTCAAACTCAATCAATTTATGTCTACTTGTCACGGTTTTTCCAAAACACATAACCCTCTAAAGAGTTAGATTTGTAAACAAAGAATTAATTCTGACCTTTAAGCAAAAGAAATTACGTTACTAATCAAAATCTTAGGTTTCCTCTCAACACACACACAGCAAAAATTCATTCAAGGTGTGCTCTATAACAGTGGCGGTGACATCATAATGCTTACTCAGGGAACTCGCACAACATCGCATTCGTTTCACTCATCTTCATCTGTGTCAGCTGACTTTCATCGGGATCCCTTTAAACAAAAATGCATTCACTCTCCCTGTTAAACAATTTGACATTACTTGTCCAAAACAATTTGCTAACAATGCTCGGTGTCATCAATCAGACCGAACACTTGACAAACAAATCACTTATGACACACTGTAACTAAAAGAAACCAAAGGCGAAATTTTTAAATCTCCTACGTGACAGTACTAATTACTTAACAACTGAACTCGCTTCGGTGATTACGTTAACAACTCGTCTTTATCAATCAAGATAATCTCAGGCGAAAACTGGCAAACAATAGCTTACTCTTTCTTTCAAAACATTTCACATTGAACTATGTACGCTATTAATCGATAAAACGGAATACGACGTAAGAGCAAATATTGTGACCCTAATTTCCCAAATACCAATGTACCTAATTTACATCTTTTTTCTCCATAATCATATCAAGTACATACTCAAAAGAGGTATTACAAAAAACTTCATAACTTACTCCTTACCTCTGAACTTACAAATGTTCTACATTTCCTCTCTGGAATCAACAACTTGTTATTGTTAACACAAAGTTATATCAACACGTGACTTGCCTTCTTTTTCCAACAATCCAAAAATCACATTTAAAATCTTTGACCACAAAGATCACAAAAAACAAACTCAAAATACTATAAGTCGAAGAAACTATGCAACGAAAACTTATAGTTCATACAGCACAAAACACAATTCCTCTTTTGACCACACAGCAACAAATCAAGTTAATTTTCTTCTTTTACCAACAGAGATTCTAATCTTTACTGGAAGCTTTAACAATAAAAACATTTTACTCGACTAGTTACTTTCTTCAATTAAACTAGTGTCTTTCATCCAAATTTAACATTACGAAAAGAAAACGGGAAGATAGCTTCGTTACTCTACAAAATCTCAAAATACATTAGTTAAACATAAAACTACAGATTTTGTAACATGTTACTTAACTTCCGTGGGGGGTTGATTGCTGTGGGTCGCCTTGGGTCCCTCGTCCTACTGTTTCTGTCTGGGACCTATTTCACCTTTCGGGGTTGCCCTTGACCTTGGCGGGTGTGTCCTTCTTGCCAAAACACCAGCTGCTTCTTGGACGACGAGTTCCTCTATGGCACGGGTGATCAGGGACACTCCGACTGCTTTCGACAGGGTCCTAAATCGCCATTTCGAACGGCGATCTTCGATGCTGTTGCTCCCTCGACGAAAAACTGTCTTCTCTTCCAACAGGAACGTTGTCGTGTCATCCTCTCTAGGACGAATGTGTTTCCTTTCCGTTCCCTCTCCTGTGCGCCGTCCATTCCTGCCCTCACAACTCGGTGTAAGGGTGCTAAGGTCTCCTTTCCACAGGTCCTCCGTGGGTGACCAATCCGGCAAACTCCTGGCTGCTCCCTTATGGACGGGGACTCCGTTACAGGTGGTTCTCAGGCCCGCCATCCGTTGTAGGCGTCTTCTCAGATGTGCCCATGATATGGACTCCATAAACTCTATTTTTCTCCTCAATTTCCTAAAGGCCTTTCCTCGAATTCCCTCTTTCGCCTCGATGATTTTCTGACGATCAATCCAACACTGATCCGTCATCGCTGCTTCCACAAAACTCAGAAATATTTCATATTGGCCATATAGTCTATTTCCTCCGAGCGGGGATTCGAACCCATCTTCAAACAAAGGGTTGTTATGGTCCTCTTAATGCCGTGTTCGCTTCTCTGTTCCCATCGATGTTTTAGTGTGTACAGGTTCTCCTTGTGTCCTCACGACATGACGCAGACCTCCGACGTCGTCGACTTTCATGTACAATTCTTCAAGTTCCTGTGAACTCATATCGTGATTTTATTTATTCTTTTTCCAAATTGCTCAATGATCCACCGACTAGCCACCATTTTATTGTCACGACACTGACAATTAATTTAAACATTAATATTCAAGATGCGGGATACACAAAGTTTAATTTGTATTGAGCAATATATTTCCAAAAATAATCATACAAAGGTCTGAGCACTTCTAATAGTCTAAGAATTTCAATCTTGCAACGTTTCTTTAAATAAAATACGTGCTCTTCATTTCATGGTAGCATGGTACAATTATTGTTAACTTGATGAACAACGGTCAGGGGACGAAGACTTAGCATTTACGTTAATTCAATTTACACTCGAAAACTTCGAAGTCCAAAAGATTTGAAAATTGTTTCCAAGTCTAAAAATGAGGGTTCTGGTATGACAAGCAAAGGGACGAATATTTTGGGCAGCAGCTTCTACTGCTGCTTTAGGCCAGACTGATGCATGCCCGGCGGGTATCGTAAGGCATCTCCGACACCGTAGGGTGTGACCTCATGACGTCAGAGGCCGAAAACCAATCAGTGTCATCCTCGTCATAGTAATCCAGTTATGTCCGGCAGGCCTACGCCCTCCTGGCCGTTGTCCGTCAAGCTCCGCCTCAAGGCCCCCCAACAAAATCTGCAAGACAAGGTGGGAGGCAGAAAACCATTCGTTGGCAATTTGGCATGGAGACAACCTCTTCTCCGGTGGATGCTGATAAATCGCATTCCCCTCAAGCGAGCTGGTGACCAGGGGTCCTTCACGTGACCACAAGCAGGGTGTACGTGACAAGCTCAAAGGTCAAGGTCAAGGTCGAGCGAAAGGTTGAGAAATAAGCAGCCATGGCTGAGGTCAAAATTTTACTCTAGAAGTAGGGCAACTTTTAGGGGTTAATTTTCATGTTCAGATATGGAAGTGATTCAATTTTGAAAGTCCTAGCTCAAAGGTCAAGGTCAAGGCAGAGAAAAAAGTTGAGAAATAAGCAGCCATGGCGGAGGTTAAAATTTCACTCTTGGAGTGAGGCAACTTTTAGGGGTTAATTGTCATGTTCAGATATGGAAGTGATTCAATTTTGAAAGTCCTAGCTCACAGGTCAAGGTCAAGGTCGAGAAAAAAGTCGAGAATTAAGCAGCTTTGGCGGAGGTCACAATTTTACTCTTGGAGTAGGGCAACTTTTAGGGGTTGATTGTCATGTTCAGATATGGAAGTGATTCAATTTTGAAAGTCCTAGCTCAAAGGTCAAGGTCAAGGTCGAGCAAAAGGTTGAGAAATAAGCAGCCATGGCGGAGGTCACAATTTTACTCTTGGATTAAGCAACTTTTAGGGGTTGATTGTCATGTTCAGATATGGAAGTGATTCAATTTTGAAAGTCCTAGCTCAAAGGTCAAGGTCAAGGTCGAGCAAAAGGTTGAGAAATAAGCAGCCATGGAGGAAGTCACAATTTTACTCTTGGAGTAAGGCAACTTTTAGGGGTTAATTGTCATGTTCAGATATGGAAATGATTCAGTTTTGAAAGTCCTAGCTCAAAGGTCAAGGTAAAGGTCGAGCAAAAGGTTGATAAATGAGCAGCTGTGGCGGAGGTCACAATTTTACTCTTAGAGTAGGGCAACTTTTAGGGGTTGATTGTCATGTTCAGATGTGGAAGTGATTCAATTTTGAAAGTCCTAGCTCAAAGGTCAAGGTCAAGGTCGAGAAAAAATTTGAGAAATAAGCAGCTTTGGCGGAGGTCACAATTTTACTCTTAGAGTAGGGCAACTTTTAGGGGTTAATTGTCATGTTCAGATATGGAAGTGATTCAATTTTGAAAGTCCTAGCTCAAAGGTCAATGTCAAGGTCGAGCAAAAGGTTGAGAAATAAGCAGCCATGACGGAGGTCACAATTTTACTCTTGGAGTAAGGCAACTTTTAGGGGTTGATTGTCATGTTCAGATATGGAAGTGTTTCTATTTTGAAAGTCCTAGCTCAAAGGTCAAGGTCAAGCTCGAGAAAAAAGTTGAGAAATAAGCAGCCATGGCGGAGGTCACAATTTTACTCTTAGAGTTGGGCAACTTTTAGGAGTTAATTGTCATTTTCAGATATGGATGTGATTCAATTTTGAAAGTCCTAGCTCAAAGGTCAAGGTCAAGGCTGAGAAAAAAGTCTAGAAATAAGCAGCCATGGCGGAGGTCACAATTTTACTCTTGGAGTAGGGCAACTTTTAGGGGTTAATTGTCATGTTCAGATATGGAAGTGATTTAATTTTGAAAGTCCTAGCTCAAAGGTCAAGGTCAAGGTCGAGCAAAAGGTTGATAAATAAGCAGCCGTGGCGGAGGTCACAATTTTACTCTTAGAGTAGGGCAACTTTTAGGGTTGATTGTCATGTTCAGATATGGAAGTGATTCAATTTTGAAAGTCCTAGCCAAAAGGTCAAGGTCAAGGTCGAGCAAAAGAATGAGAAATAAGCAGCCATGGCGGAGGTCACAATTTTACTCTTGGAGTAAGGCAACTTTTAGGGGTTAATTGTCATGTTCAGATATGGACGTGATTCAGTTTTGAAAGTCCTAGCTCAAAGGTCAAGGTCAAGGTCGAGAAAAAAGTTGAGAAATCAGCAGCTTTGGCAAGGTCACAATTTTACTCTTAGAGTAGGGCAACTTTTAGGGGTTGATTGTCATGTTCAGATATGGAAGTGATTCAATTTTGAAAGTCCTAGCTCAAAGGTCAAGGTCAAGGTCGAGCAAAAGGTTGAGAAATAAGCAACCATGGCGGAGGTCACAATTTTACTCTTGGAGTAAGGCAACTTTTAGGGGTTAATTGTCATGTTCATATATGAAAGTGATCCAGTTTTGAAAGTCCTAGCTCAAAGGTCAAGGTCAAGGTCGAGAAAAAAATTTAGAAATAAGCAGCTTTGGCGGAGGTCACAATTTTACTCTTAGAGTAGGGTAACTTTTAGGGGTTGATTGTCATGTTCAGATATGAAAGTGATTCAATTTTTAAAGTCCTAGCTCAAAGGTCAAGGTTAAGGTCGAGCAAAAGGTTGAGAAATAAGCAGCCATGGAGGAAGTCACAATTTTACTCTTGGAGTAAGGCAACTTTTAGGGGTTAATTGTCATGTTCAGATATGGAAATGATTCAGTTTTGAAAGTCCTAGCTCAAAGGTCAATGTCAAGGTTGAGCAAAAGGTTGATAAATAAGCAGCTGTGGCGGAGGTCACAATTTTACTCTTAGAGTAGGGCAACTTTTAGGGGTTGATTGTCATGCTCAGATGTGGAAGTGATTCAATTTTGAAAGTCCTAGCTCAAAGGTCAAGGTCAAGGTCGAGAAAAAATTTGAGAAATAAGCAGCTTTGACGGAGGTCACAATTTTACTCTTAGAGTAGGGCAACTTTTAGGGGTTAATTGTCATGTTCAGATATGGAAGTGATTCAATTTTGAAAGTCCTAGCTCAAAGGTCAAGGTCAAGGCCGAGAAAAAGTCGAGAAATAAGAAGCTTAGGCGGAGGTCACAATTTTACTCTTGGAGTAGGGCAACTTTTAGGGGTTAATTGTCATGTTCAGATATGGAACTGATTTAATTTTGAAAGTCCTAGCTCAAAGGTCAAGGTCAAGGCCGAGAAAAAAGTCGAGAAATAAGCAGCTGTGGCGGAGGTCACAATTTTACTCTTAGAGTAGGGCAACTTTTAGGGGTTAATTGTCATGTTCAGATATGGAACTGATTTAATTTTGAAAGTCCTAGCTCAAAGGTCAAGGTCAAGGCCGAGAAAAAAGTCGAGAAATAAGCAGCTGTGGCGGAGGTCACAATTTTACTCTTAGAGTAGGGCAACTTTTGGGGGTTAATTGTCATGTTCAGATATGGAAGTGATTAAATTTTGAAAGTCCTAGCTCAAAGGTCAATGTCAAGGCCGAGAAAAAAGTCGAGAAATAAGCAGCCGTGGTGAGGGTAACAATTTTACTCTTGGAGTAGGGCAACTTTTAGGGGTTAATTGTCATGTTCAGATATGGAAATGATTCAATTTTGAAGTCCCAGGTCAAAAGGTCAAGGACAAGGTCGAGCAAAAGGTTGAGAAATAAGCAGCCGTGGCAGAGGTCACAATTTTACTCTTAGAGTAGGGCAACTTTTTGGGGTTAATTATCATGTTCAGATATGGAAGTGATTCCATTTTGAAAGTCTTTGCTCAAAGGTCAAGGTCAAGGTCAGGCAAAAGGTTGAGAAAAAGTCAGCCGTGGCGGAGGTCCCAATTTTACTCCTAGAGTAGGGCAACTTTTAGGGGTTGATTGTCTTGTTCAGATATGGAAGTGATTCAATTTTGAAAGTCCTAGCTCAAAGGTCAAGGTCAAGGTCGAGCAAAAGGTTGAAAAATAAGCAGCCATGGCGGAGGTCACAATTTTACTCTTGGAGTAGGGCAACTTTTAGGGGTTGATTGTCATGTTCAGATATGGAAGTGATTCAATTTTGAAAGTCCTAGCTCAAAGGTCAAGGTCAAGGCCAAGAAAAAAGTCGAGAAATAAGCAGCTTTGGCGGAGGTCACAATTTTACTCTTAGAGTAGGGCAACTTTTAGGGGTTGATTGTCATGTTCAGATATGGAAGTGATTCAATTTTGAAAGTCCTCGCTCAAAGGTCAAGGTCAACGTCGAGCAAAAGGTTGAGAAATAAGCAGCCATGGCGGAGGTCACAATTTTACTCTTGGGGTAGGGCAACTTTTAGGGGTTGATTTTCATGTTCAGATATGGAAGTGATTCAATTTTGAAAGTCCTAGCTCAAATGTCAAGGTCATGGTTGAGCAAAAGGTTGAGAAATAAGCAGCCATAGAGGAGGTCACAATTTTACTCTTGGAGTAGGGCACCTTTTTGGGGTTAATTTTCATGTTCAGATATGGAAGTGATTTAATTTTGAAAGTCCTAGCTCTAAGGTCAAGGTCAAGGTCGAGCAAAAGGTTGAGAAATAAGCAGCTTTGGCGGAGGTCACAATTTTACTCTTAGAGTAGGGCAACTTTTAGGGGTTTATTGTCATGTTCAGATATGGAAGTGATTCAATTTTGAAAGTCCTAGCTCAAAGGTCAATGTCAAGGTTGAGCAAAAGGTTGATAAATAAGCAGCTGTGGCGGAGGTCACAATTTTACTCTTAGAGTAGGGCAACTTTTAGGGGTTGATTGTCATGTTCAGATGTGGAAGTGATTCAATTTTGAAAGTCCTAGCTCAAAGGTCAAGGTCAAGGTCGAGAAAAAATTTGAGAAATAAGCAGCTTTGACGGAGGTCACAATTTTACTCTTAGAGTAGGGCAACTTTTAGGGGTTAATTGTCATGTTCAGATATGGAAGTGATTCAATTTTGAAAGTCCTAGCTCAAAGGTCAAGGTCAAGGCCGAGAAAAAGTCGAGAAATAAGAAGCTTAGGCGGAGGTCACAATTTTACTCTTGGAGTAGGGCAACTTTTAGGGGTTAATTGTCATGTTCAGATATGGAACTGATTTAATTTTGAAAGTCCTAGCTCAAAGGTCAAGGTCAAGGCCGAGAAAAAAGTCGAGAAATAAGCAGCTGTGGCGGAGGTCACAATTTTACTCTTAGAGTAGGGCAACTTTTAGGGGTTAATTGTCATGTTCAGATATGGAACTGATTTAATTTTGAAAGTCCTAGCTCAAAGGTCAAGGTCAAGGCCGAGAAAAAAGTCGAGAAATAAGCAGCTGTGGCGGAGGTCACAATTTTACTCTTAGAGTAGGGCAACTTTTGGGGGTTAATTGTCATGTTCAGATATGGAAGTGATTAAATTTTGAAAGTCCTAGCTCAAAGGTCAATGTCAAGGCCGAGAAAAAAGTCGAGAAATAAGCAGCCGTGGTGAGGGTAACAATTTTACTCTTGGAGTAGGGCAACTTTTAGGGGTTAATTGTCATGTTCAGATATGGAAATGATTCAATTTTGAAGTCCCAGGTCAAAAGGTCAAGGACAAGGTCGAGCAAAAGGTTGAGAAATAAGCAGCCGTGGCAGAGGTCACAATTTTACTCTTAGAGTAGGGCAACTTTTTGGGGTTAATTATCATGTTCAGATATGGAAGTGATTCCATTTTGAAAGTCTTTGCTCAAAGGTCAAGGTCAAGGTCAGGCAAAAGGTTGAGAAAAAGTCAGCCGTGGCGGAGGTCCCAATTTTACTTCTAGAGTAGGGCAACTTTTAGGGGTTGATTGTCTTGTTCAGATATGGAAGTGATTCAATTTTGAAAGTCCTAGCTCAAAGGTCAAGGTCAAGGTCGAGCAAAAGGTTGAAAAATAAGCAGCCATGGCGGAGGTCACAATTTTACTCTTGGAGTAGGGCAACTTTTAGGGGTTAATTTTCATGTTCAGAAATGGAAGTGATTCAATTTTGAAAGTCTGAACTCAAAGGTCAAGGTCAAGGCCAAGAAAAAAGTCGAGAGGTAAGCAGCTGTGGCGGAGGTCACAATTTTACTCTTAGAGTAGGGCAACTTTTGGGGGTCAATTGTCATGTTCAGATATGGAAGTGGTTTAATTTTGAAAGTCCTAGCTCAAAGGTCAAGGTCAAGGCCGAGAAAAAAGTCGAGAAATAAGCAGCCGTGGCGGAGGTCCCAATTTTACTCTTAGAGTAGGGCAACTTTTAGGGGTTGATTGTCTTGTTCAGATATGGAAGTTATTCAATTTTGAAAGTCCTAGCTCAAAGGTCAAGGTCAAGGTCGAGCAAAAGGTTGAGAAATAAGCAGCCATAGCGGAGGTCACAATTTTACTCTTGGAGTAGGGCAGCTTTTAGGGGTTAATTTTCATGTTCAAATATGGAAGTGATTCCATTTTGAAAGTCCTAGCTCAAAGGTCAAGGTCGAGGCCGAGAAAAAAGTCAAGAAATAGGCAGCTTTGGCGGAGGTCACAATTTTACTCTTAGAGTAGGGCAACTTTTAGGGGTTGATTGTCATGTTCAGATATGGAAGTGGTTCAATTTTGAAAGTCCTAGCTCAAAGATAAAGGTCAAGGTCGAGCAAAAGGTTGAGAAATAAGCAGCCATGGCGGAGGTCACAATTTTACTCTTGGAGTAGGGCAACTTTTAGGGGTTAATTGTCATGTTCAGATATGGAAGTGATTCAGTTTTGAAAGTCCTAGCTCAAAGGTCAAGGTCAAGGTCGAGAAAAAAGTTGAGAAATCAGCAGCTTTGGCGGAGGTCACAATTTTACTCTTAGAGTAGGGCAACTTTTAGGGGTTGATTGTCATGTTCAGATATGGAAGTGATTCAATTTTGAAAGCCCTAGCTCAAAGGTCAAGGTCAAGGTCGAGCAAAAGGTTGAGAAATAAGCAACCATGGCGGAGGTCACAATTTTACTCTTGGAGTAAGGCAACTTTTAGGGGTTAATTGTCATGTTCATATATGAAAGTGATCCATTTTTGAAAGTCCTAGCTCACAGGTCAAGGTCAAGGTCAAGAAAAAAATTGAGAAATAAGCAGCTTTGGCGGAGGTCATAATTTTACTCTTAGAGTAGGGCAACTTTTAGGGGTTAATTGTCATGTTCAGATATGGAAGTGATTCAGTTTTGAAAGTCCTAGCTCAAAGGTCAAGGTCAAGGTCGAGAAAAAAGTTGAGAAATCAGCAGCTTTGGCGGAGGTCACAATTTTACTCTTAGAGTAGGGCAACTTTTAGGGGTTGATTGTCATGTTCAGATATGGAGGTGATTCAATTTTGAAAGCCCTAGCTCAAAGGTCAAGGTCAAGGTCGAGCAAAAGGTTGAGAAATAAGCAACCATGGCGGAGGTCACAATTTTACTCTTGGAGTAAGGACACTTTTAGGGGTTAATTGTCATGTTCATATATGAAAGTGATCCATTTTTGAAAGTCCTAGCTCACAGGTCAAGGTCAAGGTCAAGAAAAAAATTGAGAAATAAGCAGCTTTGGCGGAGGTCATAATTTTACTCTTAGAGTAGGGTAACTTTTAGGGGTTGATTGTCATGTTCAGATATGGAAGTGATTTAATTTTGAAAGTCCTAGCTCAAAGGTCAAGGTCAAGGCCGAGAAAAAAGTCGAGAAATAAGCAGCCGTGGCGGAGGTCACAATTTTACTCTTGGAGTAGGGCAACTTTTAGGGGTTAATTGTCATGTTCAGATATGGAAATGATTCAATTTTGAAAGTCCTAGCTCAAAGGTCAAGGTCAAGGCTGAGAAAAAAAGTCGAGAAATAACCAGCCATGGCGGAGGTCACAATTTTACTCTTGGAGTAGGGCAACTTTTAGGGGTTAATTGTCATGTTCAGATATGGAAATGATTCAATTTTGAAAGTCCTAGCTCAAAGGTCAAGGTCAAGGCTGAGAAAAAAAGTCGAGAAATAACCAGCCATGGCGGAGGTCACAATTTTACTCTTGGAGTAGGGCAACTTTTAGGGGTTAATTGTCATGTTCAGATATGGAAATGATTCAATTTTGAAAGTCCTAGCTCAAAGGTCAAGGTCAAGGCTGAGAAAAAAAGTCGAGAAATAACCAGCCATGGCGGAGGTCACAATTTTACTCTTGGAGTAGGGCAACTTTTAGGGGTTAATTGTCATGTTCAGATATGGAAATGATTCAATTTTGAAAGTCCTAGCTCAAAGGTCAAGGTCAAGGCTGAGAAAAAAAGTCGAGAAATAAGCAGCCATGGCGGAGGTCACAATTTTACTCTTAGAGTAGGGCAACCTTTAGGGGTTAATTGTCATGTTCAGATATGGAAGTGATTCAATTTTGAAAGTCCGAGCTCAAAGGTCAAGGTCAAGGCCGAGAAAAAAGTCGAGAAATAAGCAGCTGTGGCGGAGGTCACAATTTTACTCTTAGATTGGGGAAACTTTTTGGGGTTAATTGTCATGTTCAGATATGGAAGTGATTAAATTTTGAAAGTCCTAGCTCAAAGGTCAAGGTCAAGGCCGAGAAAAAAGTCGAGAAATAAGCAGCCGTGGCGAGGGTAACAATTTTACTCTTGGAGTAGGGCAACTTTCAGGGGTTAATTGTCATGTTCATATATGGAAATGATTCAATTTTGAAGTCCTAGGTCAAAAGGTCAAGGTCAAGTTCGAGCAAAAGGTTGAGAAATAAGCAGCCGTGGCGGAGGTCACAATTTTACTCTTAGAGTAGGGCAACTTTTTGGGGTTGTTTGGCATGTTCAGATATGGAAGTGATTCCATTTTGAAAGTCCTAGCTCAAAGGTCAAGGTCAAGGCTGAGAAAAAAGTCTAGAAATAAGCAGCCGTGGCGGAGGTAACAATTTTACTCTTGGAGTAAGGCAACTTTTAGGGGTTAATTGTCATGTTCAGATATGGAAATGATTCAATTTTGAAGTCCCAGGTCAAAAGGTCAAGGACAAGGTCGAGCAAAAGGTTGAGAAATAAGCAGCCGTGGCGGAGGTCACAATTTTACTCTTAGAGTAGGGCAACTTTTTGAGGTTAATTATCATGTTCAGATATGGAAGTGATTCCATTTGTAAAGTCTTAGCTCAAAGGTCAAGGTCAAGGTAGAGCAAAAGGTTGAGAAAAAGTCAGCCGTGGCGGAGGTCCCAATTTTACTCCTAGAGTAGGGCAACTTTTAGGGGTTGATTGTCTTGTTCAGATATGGAAGTGATTCAATTTTGAAAGTCCTAGCTCAAAGGTCAAGGTCAAGGTTGAGTAAAAGGTTGAAAAATAAGCAGCCATAGCGGAGGTCACAATTTTACTCTTGGAGTAGGGCAACTTTTAGGGGTTAATTTTCATGTTCAGATACGGAAGTGATTCAATTTTGAAAGTCCGAGCTCAAAGGTCAAGGTCAAGGGCGAGAAAAAACTAGAGAAATAACCAGCCGTGGCGGAGGTCACAATTTTACTCTTAGAGTAGGGCAACCTTTTGGGGTTAATTGTCATGTTCACATATGGAAGTGATTCAATTTTGAAAGTCCGAGCTCAAAGGTCAAGGTCAAGGCCGAGAAAAAAGTCGAGAAATAAGCAGCTGTGGCGGAGGTCACAATTTTACTCTTAGAGTAGGGAAACTTTTGGGGGTTAATTGTCATGTTCAGATATGGAAGTGATTCAATTTTGAAAGTCCTAGCTCAAAGGTCAAGGTCAAGGCCGAGAAAAAAGTCGAGAAATAAGCAGCCGTGGCGAGGGTAACAATTTTACTCTCGGAGTAGGGCAACTTTTAGGGGTTAATTGTCATGTTCATATATGGAAATGATTCAATTTTGAAGTCCTAGGTCAAAAGGTCAAGGTCAAGGTCGAGCAAAAGGTTGAGAAATAAGCAGCCGTGGCGGAGATCACAATTTTACTCTTAGAGTAGAGCAACTTTTTGGGGTTGTTTGGCATGTTCAGATATGGAAGTGATTCCATTTTGAAAGTCCTAGCTCAAAGGTCAAGGTCAAGGCTGAGAAAAAAGTCTAGAAATAAGCAGCCGTGGCGGAGGTAACAATTTTACTCTTGGAGTAAGGCAACTTTTAGGGGTTAATTGTCATGTTCAGATATGGAAATGATTCAATTTTGAAGTCCCAGGTCAAAAGGTCAAGGAAAAGGTCGAGCAAAAGGTTGAGAAATAAGCAGCCGTGGCGGAGGTCACAATTTTACTCTTAGAGTAGGGCAACTTTTTGGGGTTAATTATCATGTTCAGATATGGAAGTGATTCCATTATGAAAGTCTTAGCTCAAAGGTCAAGGTCAAGGTAGAGCAAAAGGTTGAGAAAAAGTCAGCCGTGGCGGAGGTCCCAATTTTACTCCTAGAGTAGGGCAACTTTTAGGGGTTGATTGTCTTGTTCAGATATGGAAGTGATTCAATTTTGAAAGTCCTAGCTCAAAGGTCAAGGTCAAGGTCGAGTAAAAGGTTGAAAAATAAGCAGCCATAGCGGAGGTCACAATTTTACTCTTGGAGTAGGGCAACTTTTAGGGGTTAATTTTCATGTTCAGATACGGAAGTGATTCAATTTTGAAAGTCCGAGCTCAAAGGTCAAGGTCAAGGCCGAGAAAAAAGTCGAGAAATAAGCAGCCGTGGCGGAGGTCCCAATTTTACTCTTAGAGTAGGGCAACTTTTAGGGGTTGATTGTCTTGTTCAGATATGGAAGTGATTCAATTTTGAAAGTCCTAGCTCAAAGGTCAAGGTCAAGGTCGAGCAAAAGGTTGAAAAATAAGCAGCCATAGCGGAGGTCACAATTTTACTCTTGGAGTAGGGCAACTTTTAGGGGTTGATTTTCATGTTCAAATATGGAATGATTCCATTTTGGAAGTCCTAGCTCAAAGGTCAAGGTCAAGGCCGAGAAAAAAGTCAAGAAATAGGCAGCTTTGGCAGAGGTCACAATTTTACTCTTAGAGTAGGGCAACTTTTAGGGGTTGATTGTCATGTTCAGATATGGAAGTGATTCAATTTTGAAAGTCCTAGCTCAAAGGTAAAGGTCAAGGTCGAGCAAAAGAATGAGAAATAAGCAGCCATGGCGGAGGTCACAATTTTACTCTTGGAGTAAGGCAACTTTTAGGGGTTAATTGTCATGTTCAGATATGGAAGTGATTCAGTTTTGAAAGTCCTAGCTCAAAGGTCAAGGTCAAGGTCGAGAAAAAAGTTGAGAAATCAGCAGCTTTGGCAAGGTCACAATTTCACTCTTAGAGTAGGGCAACTTTTAGGGGTTGATTGTCATGTTCAGATATGGAAGTGATTCAATTTTGAAAGTCCTAGCTCAAAGGTCAATGTCAAGGTCGATCAAAAGGTTGAGAAATAAGCAACCATGGCGGAGGTCACAATTTTACTCTTGGAGTAAGGCAACTTTTAGGGATTAATTGTCATGTTCATATATGAAAGTGATCCAGTTTTGAAAGTCCTAGCTCAAAGGTCAAGGTCAAGGTCGAGAAAAAAATTGAGAAATAAGCAGCTTTGGCGGAGGTCACAATTTTACTCTTAGAGTAGGGCAACTTTTAGGGGTTGATTGTCATGTTCAGATATGAAAGTGATTCAATTTTTAAAGTCCTAGCTCAAAGGTCAAGGTTAAGGTCGAGCAAAAGGTTGAGAAATAAGCAGCCATGGAGGAAGTCACAATTTTACTCTTGGAGTAAGGCAACTTTTAGGGGTTAATTTTCATGTTCAGATATGGAAATGATTCAGTTTTGAAAGTCCTAGCTCAAAGGTCAAGGTCAAGGTTGAGCAAAAGGTTGATAAATAAGCAGCTGTGGCGGAGGTCACAATTTTACTCTTAGAGTAGGGCAACTTTTAGGGGTTGATTGTCATGTTCAGATGTGGAAGTGATTAAATTTTGAAAGTCCTAGCTCAAAGGTCAAGGTCAAGGTCGAGAAAAAATTTGAGAAATAAGCAGCTTTGGCGGAGGTCAAAATTTTACTCTTAGAGTAGGGCAACTTTTAGGGGTTAATTGTCATGTTCAGATATGGAAGTGATTCAATTTTGAAAGTCCTAGCTCAAATGTCAAGGTCAAGGCCGAGAAAAAGTCGAGAAATAAGGAGCTTAGGCGGAGGTCACAATTTTACTCTTAGAGTAGGGCAACTTTTAGGGGTTGATTGTCTTGACCAGATATGGAAGTATTTCTATTTTGAAGGTCCTAGCTCAAAGGTCAATGTCAAGGTCGAGCAAAAGGTTGAGAAATAAGCAGCCATGGCGGAGGTCACAATTTTACTCTTGGAGTAAGGCAACTTTTAGGGGTTGATTGTCATGTTCAGATATGGAAGTGTTTCTATTTTGAAAGTCCTAGCTCAAAGGTCAAGGTCAAGGTCGAGAAAAAAGTCGAGAAATAAGCAGCCATGGCGGAGGTCACAATTTTACTGTTAGAGTTGGGCAACTTTTAGGGGTTAATTGTCATTTTCAGATATGGATGTGATTCAGTTTTGAAAGTCCTAGCTCAAAGGTCAAGGTCAAGGTCGAGAAAAAAGTCTAGAAATAAGCAGCCATGGCGGAGGTCACAATTTTACTCTTGGAGTAGGGCAACTTTTAGGGGTTAATTGTCATGTTCAGATATGGAAGTGATTTAATTTTGAAAGTCCTAGCTCAAAGGTCAAGGTCAAGGTCGAGCAAAAGGTTGAGAAATAAGCAGCCATGGAGGAAGTCACAATTTTACTCTTGGAGTAAGGCAACTTTTAGGGGTTAATTGTCATGTTCAGATATGGAAATGATTCAGTTTTGAAAGTCCTAGCTCAAAGGTCAAGGTCAAGGTTGAGCAAAAGGTTGATAAATAAGCAGCTGTGGCGGAGGTCACAATTTTACTCTTAGAGTAGGGCAACTTTTAGGGGTTGATTGTCATGTTCAGATGTGGAAGTGATTCAATTTTGAAAGTCCTAGCTCAAAGGTCAAGGTCAAGGTCGAGAAAAAATTTGAGAAATAAGCAGCCGTGGCGGAGGTCACAATTTTACTCTTAGAGTAGGGCAACTTTTAGGGGTTAATTGTCATGTTCAGATATGGAAGTGATTCAATTTTGAAAGTCCTAGCTCAAAGGTCAAGGTCAAGGCCGAGAAAAAGTCGAGAAATAAGGAGCTTAGGCGGAGGTCACAATTTTACTCTTAGAATAGGGCAACTTTTAGGGGTTGATTGTCATGCCCAGATATGGAAGTGATTCAATTTTGAAAGTCCTAGCTCAAAGGTCAATGTCAAGGTCAAGCAAAAGGTTGAGAAATGAGCAGCCATGGCAGAGGTCACAATTTTACTCTTGGAGTAAGGCAACTTTTAGGGGTTGATTGTCATGTTCAGATATGGAAGTGTATTTATTTTGAAAGTCCTAGCTCAAAGGTCAAGGTCAAGGTCGAGAAAAAAGTCGAGAAATAAGCAGCCATGGCGGAGGTCACAATTTTACTCTTAGAGTTGGGCAACTTTTAGGAGTTAATTGTCATCTTCAGATATGGATGTGATTCAATTTTGAAAGTCCTAGCTCAAAGGTCAAGGTCAAGGCTGAGAAAAAAGTCTAGAAATAAGCAGCCATGGCGGAGGTCACAATTTTACTCTTGGAGTAGGGCAACTTTTAGGGGTTAATTGTCATGTTCAGATATGGAAGTGATTTAATTTTGAAAGTCCTAGCTCAAAGGTCAAGGTCAAGGTCGAGCAAAAGGTTGATAAATAAGCAGCCGTGGCGGAGGTCCCAATTTTACTCTCAGAGTAGGGCAACTTTTAGGGTTGATTGTCATGTTCAGATATGGAAGTGATTCAATTTTGAAAGTCCTAGCCAAAAGGTCAAGGTCAAGGTCGAGCAAAAGGTTGAGAAATAAGCAGCCTTGGCGGAGGTCACAATTTTACTCTTGGAGTAGGGCAACTTTTAGGGGTTAATTGTCATGTTCAGATATGGAAGTGATTCAATTTTGAAAGTCCTAGCTCAAAGGTCAAGGTCAAGGCCGAGAAAAAGGTTGAAAATTAAGCAGCCATAGCGGAGGTCACAATTTTACTCTTGGAGTAGGGCAACTTTTAGGGGTTAATTTTCATGTTCAAATATGGAAGTGATTCCATTTTGAAAGTCCTAGCCCAAAGGTCAAGGTCAAGGTCGAGAAAAAAGTCGAGAAATAAGCAGCCATGGCGGAGGTCACAATTTTACTCTTAGAGTAGGGCAACTTTTAGGGGTTGATTGTCATGCCCAGATATGGGAGTGTTTCTATTTTGAAAGTCCTAGCCCAAAGGTCAAGGTCAAGGTCGAGAAAAAAGTCGAGAAATAAGCAGCTATGGCGGAGGTCACAATTTTACTCTTAGAGTTGGGCAACTTTTAGGGGTTAATTGTCATTTTCAGATATGGATGTGATTCAATTTTGAAAGTCCTAGCTCAAAGGTCAAGGTCAAGGCTGAGAAAAAAAGTCTAGAAATAAGCAGCCATGGCGGAGCTCACAATTTTACTCTTGGAGTAGGGCAACTTTTAAGGGTTAATTGTCATGTTCAGATATGGAAGTAATTTAATTTTGAAAGTCCTAGCTCAAAGGTCAAGGTCAAGGCCGAGAAAAAACTAGAGAAATAACCAGCCGTGGCGGAGGTCACAATTTTACTCTTAGAGTAGGGCAACTTTTAGGGGTTAATTGTCAGGTTCAGATAAGGAAGTGATTCAATTTTGAAAGTCCTAGCTCAAAGGTCAAGGTCAAGGCCGAGAAAAAACTAGAGAAATAACCAGCCGTGGCGGAGGTCACAATTTTACTCTTGGAGTAGGGCAACTTTTAGGGGTTAATTGTCATGTTCAGATATGGAAGTGATTCAATTTTGAAAGTCCTAGCTCAAAGGTCAATGTCAAGGCCGAGAAAAAAGTCGAGAAATAAGCAGCCGTGGCGGAGGTCACAATTTTACTCTTAGAGTAGGGCAACTTTTAGGGGTTAATTGTCATGTTCAGATATAGAAGTGATTCAATTTTGAAAGTCCTAGCTCAAAGGTCAAGGTCAAGGCTGTGAAAAAAGTCTAGAAATAAGCAGCCGTGGCGGAGGTCACAATTTTACTCTTGGAGTAGGGCAACTTTTAGGGGTTAATTGTCATGTTAAGATAAGGAAGTGATTCAATTTTGAAAGTCCTAGCTCGAAGGTCAAGGTCAAGGTCGAGCGAAAGGTTGAGAAATAAGCAGCCATGGCTGAGGTCAAAATTTTACTCTAGAAGTAGGGCAACTTTTAGGGGTTAATTTTCATGTTCAGATATGGAAGTGATTCAATTTTGAAAGTCCTAGCTCAAAGGTCAAGGTCAAGGCAGAGAAAAAAGTTGAGAAATAAGCAGCCATGGCGGAGGTTAAAATTTCACTCTTGGAGTGAGGCAACTTTTAGGGGTTAATTGTCATGTTCAGATATGGAAGTGATTCAATTTTGAAAGTCCTAGCTCACAGGTCAAGGTCAAGGTCGAGAAAAAAGTCGAGAAATAAGCAGCTTTGGCGGAGGTCACAATTTTACTCTTGGAGTAGGGCAACTTTCAGGGGTTGATTGTCATGTTCAGATATGGAAGTGATTCAATTTTGAAAGTCCTAGCTCAAAGGTCAAGGTCAAGGTCGAGCAAAAGGTTGAGAAATAAGCAGCCATGGCGGAGGTCACAATTTTACTCTTGGAGTAGGGCAACTTTTAGGGGTTGATTGTCATGTTCAGATATGGATGTGATTCAATTTGTAAAGTCCTAGCTCAAAGGTCAAGGTCAAGGTCGAGCAAAAGGTTGAGAAATAAGCAGCCATGGAGGAAGTCACAATTTTACTCTTGGAGTAAGGCAACTTTTAGGGGTTAATTGTCATGTTCAGATATGGAAATGATTCAGTTTTGAAAGTCCTAGCTAAAAGGTCAAGGTAAAGGTCGAGCAAAAGGTTGATAAATAAGCAGCTGTGGCGGAGGTCACAATTTTACTCTTGGAGTAGGGCAACTTTTAGGGGTTGATTGTCATGTTCAGATGTGGAAGTGATTCAATTTTGAAAGTCCTAGCTCAAAGGTCAAGGTCAAGGTCGAGAAAAAATTTGAGAAATAAGCAGCTTTGGCGGAGGTCACAATTTTACTCTTAGAGTAGGGCAACTTTTAGGGGTTAATTGTCATGTTCAGATGTGGAAGTGATTCAATTTTGAAAGTCCTAGCTCAAAGGTCAATGTCAAGGTCGAGCAAAAGGTTGGGAAATAAGCAGCCAATGCGGAGGTTACAATTTTACTCTTGGAGTAAGGCAACTTTTAGGGGTTGATTGTCATGTTTAGATATGGAAGTGTTTCTATTTTGAAAGTCCTAGCTCAAAGGTCAAGGTCAAGGTCGAGAAAAAAGTCGAGAAATAAGCAGCCATGGCGGAGGTCACAATTTTACTCTTAGAGTTGGGCAACTTTTAGGAGTTAATTGTCATTTTCAGATATGGATGTGATTCAATTTTGAAAGTCCTAGCTCAAAGGTCAAGGTCAAGGCTGAGAAAAAAGTCTAGAAATAAGCAGCCATGGTGGAGGTCACAATTTTACTCTTGGAGTAGGGCAACTTTTAGGGGTTAATTGTCATGTTCAGATATGGAAGTGATTCAATTTTGAAAGTCCTAGCTCAAAGGTCAAGGTCAAGGTCGAGAAAAAATTTGAGAAATAAGCAGCTTTGGCGGAGGTCACAATTTTACTCTTAGAGTAGGGCAACTTTTAGGGGTTAATTGTCATGTTCAGATATGGAAGTGATTCAATTTTGAATGTCCTAGCTCAAAGGTCAATGTCAAGGTCGAGCAAAAGGTTGAGAAATAAGCAGCCATGGTGGAGGTCACAATTTTACTCTTGGAGTAAGGCAACTTTTAGGGGTTGATTGTCATGTTCAGATATGGAAGTGTTTCTATTTTGAAAGTCCTAGCTCAAAGGTCAAGGTCAAGGTCGAGAAATAAGCAGCCATGGCGGAGGTCACAATTTTACTCTTAGTGTTGGGCAACTTTTAGGAGTTAATTGTCATTTTCAGATATGGATGTGATTCAATTTTGAAAGTCCTAGCTAAAAGGTCAAGGTCAAGGCTGAGAAAAAAGTCTAGAAATAAGCAGCCATGGCGGAGGTCACAATTTTACTCTTGGAGTAGGGCAACTTTTAGGGGTTAATTGTCATGTTCAGATATGGAAGTGATTTAATTTTGAAAGTCCTAGCTCAAAGGTCAAGGTCAAGGTCGAGCAAAAGGTTGATAAATAAGCAGCCGTGGCGGAGGTCACAATTTTACTCTTAGAGTAGGGCAACTTTTAGGGTTGATTGTCATGTTCAGATATGGAAGTGATTCAATTTTGAAAGTCCTAGCCAAAAGGTCAAGGTCAAGGTCGAGCAAAAGGTTGAGAAATAAGCAGCCATGGCGGAGGTCACAATTTTACTCTTGGAGTAGGGCCACTTTTAGGGGTTAATTGTCATGTTCAGATATGGAAGTGATTCAATTTTGAAAGTCCTAGCTCAAAGGTCAAGGTCAAGGTCGAGAAAAAAGTCGAGAAATAAGCAGCCATGGCGGAGGTCACAATTTTACTCTTGGAGTTGGGCAACTTTTAGGGGTTAATTGTCATTTTCAGATATGGATGTGATTCAATTTTGAAAGTCCTAGCTCAAAGGTCAAGGTCAAGTTCGAGCAGAAGGTTGAGTAAAAGTCAGCCGTGGCGGAGGTCCCAATTTTACTCTTAGAGTAGGGCAACTTTTAGGGGTTGATTGTCATGTTCAGATATGGAAGTGATTCAATTTTGGAAGTCCTAGCTCAAAGGTGAAGGTCAAGGTCGAGCAAAAGGTTGAGAAATAAGCAGCCATGGGGGAAGTCACAATTTTACTCTAGAAGTAGGGCAACTTTTAGGGGTTAATTTTCATGTTCAGATATGGAAGTGATTCAATTTTGAAAGTCCTAGCTCAAAGGTCAAGGTCAAGGCCGAGAAAAAAGTTGAGAAATAAGCAGCCATGGCGGAGGTTAAAATTTTACTCTTGGAGTGAGGCAACTTTTAGGGGTTAATTGTCATGTTCAGATATAGAAGTGATTCAGTTTTGAAAGTCCTAGCTCAAAGGTCAAGGTCAAGGTCGAGAAAAAAGTTGAGGAATCAGCAGCTTTGGCGGAGGTCACAATTTTACTCTTAGAGTAGAGCAACTTTTAGGGTTTGATTGTCATGTTCAGATATGGAAGTGATTCAATTTTGAAAGTCCTAGCTCAAAGGTCAAGGTCAAGGTCGAGCAAAAGGTTGAGAAATAAGCAACCATGGCGGAGGTCACAATTTTACTCTTGGAGTAAGGCAACTTTTAGGGGTTAATTGTCATGTTCATATATGAAAGTGATCCAGTTTTGAAAGTCCTAGCTCAAAGGTCAAGGTCAAGGTCGAGAAAAAAATTGAGAAATAAGCAGCTTTGACAGAGGTCACAATTTTACTCTTAGAGTAGGGTAACTTTTAGGGGTTGATTGTCATGTTCAGATATGAAAGTGATTCAATTTTTAAAGTTCTAGCTCAAAGGTCAAGGTTAAGGTCGAGCAAAAGGTTGAGAAATAAGCAGCCATGGAGGAAGTCACAATTTTACTCTTGGAGTAAGGCAACTTTTAGGGGTTAATTGTCATGTTCAGATATGGAAATGATTCAGTTTTGAAAGTTCTAGCTCAAAGGTCAAGATCAAGGTTGAGCAAAAGGTTGATAAATAAGCAGCTGTGGCGGAGGTCACAATTTTACTCTTAGAGTAGGGCAACTTTTAGGGGTTGATTGTCATGTTCAGATGTGGAAGTGATTCAATTTTGAAAGTCCTAGCTCTAAGGTCAAGGTCAAGGTCGAGAAAAAATTTGAGAAATAAGCAGCTTTGTCGGAGGTCAAAATTTTACTCTTAGAGTAGGGCAACTTTTAACGGTTAATTGTCATGTTCAGATATGGAAGTGATTCAATTTTGAAAGTCCTAGCTCAAAGGTCAAGGTCAAGGTCGAGCAAAAGGTTGAGAAATAGGCAGCCATGGTGGAGGTCACAATTTTACTCTTGGAATAAGGCAACTTTTAGGGGTTGATTGTCATGTTCAGATATGGAAGTGTTTCTATTTTGAAAGTCCTAGCTCAAAGGTCAAGGTCAAGGTCGAGAAAAAAGTCGAGAAATAAGCAGCCATGGCGGAGGTCACAATTTTACTCTTAGAGTTGGACAACTTTTAGGGGTTAATTGTTATTTTCAGATATGGATGTGATTCAATTTTGAAAGTCCTAGCTCAAAGGTCAAGGTCAAGGCTGAGAAAAAAGTCTAGAAATAAGCAGCCATGGCGGAGGTCACAATTTTACTCTTGGAGTAGGGCAACTTTTAGGGGTTAATTGTCATGTTCAGATATGGAAGTGATTTAATTTTGAAAGTCCTAGCTCAAAGGTCAAGGTCAAGGTCGAGCAAAAGGTTGATAAATAAGCAGCCGTGGTGGAGGTCACAAATTTACTCTTAGAGTAGGGCAACTTTTAGGGTTGATTGTCATGTTCAGATATGGAAGTGATTCAATTTGAAAGTCCTAGCCAAAAGGTCAAGGTCAAAGTCGAGCAAAAGGTTGAGAAATAAGCAACCATGGCGGAGGTCACAATTTTACTCTTAGAGTAGGGCAACTTTTAGGGGTTAATTATCATGTTCAGATATGGAAGTGATTCAATTTTGAAAGTCCTAGCTCAAAGGTCAAGGTCAAGACCGAGAAAAAGTCGAGAAATAAGGAGCTTAGGCGGAGGTCACAATTTTACTCTTAGAGTAGGGCAACTTTTAGGGGTTGATTGTCATGCCCAGATATGGAAGTGTTTCTATTTTGAAAGTCCTAGCTCAAAGGTCAAGGTCAAGGTCGAGAAAAAAGTCGAGAAATAAGCAGCCATGGAGGAGGTCACAATTTTACTCTTAGAGTTGGGCAACTTTTAGGGGTTAATTGTCATTTTCAGATATGGATGTGATTCAATTTTGAAAGTCCTAGCTCAAAGGTCAAGGTCAAGGCTGAGAAAAAAGTCTAGAAATAAGCAGCCATGGCGGAGGTCACAATTTTACTCTTGGAGTAGGGCAACTTTTAGGGGTTAATTGTCATGTTCAGATATGGAAGTAATTTAATTTTGAAAGTCCTAGCTCAAAGGTCAAGGTCAAGGCCGAGAAAAAAACCAGAGAAATAACCAGCCGTGGCGGAGGTCACAATTTTACTCTTAGAGTAGGGCAACTTTTAGGGGTTAATTGTCATGTTCAGATAAGGAAGTGATTCAATTTTTAAAGTCCTAGCTCAAAGGTCAAGGTCAAGGCCGAGAAAAAACTAGAGAAATAACCAGCCGTGGCGGAGGTCACAATTTTACTCTTAGAGTAGGGCAACTTTTTGGGGTTAATTGTCATGTTCAGATATGGAAGTGATTCAATTTTGAAAGTCCTAGCTCAATGGTCAATGTCGAGTACGAGAAAAAAGTCGAGAAATAAGCAGCCGTGGCGGAGGTCACAATTTTACTCTTAGAGTAGGGCAACTTTTAGGGGTTAATTGTCATGTTCAGATATAGAAGGGATTTAATTTTGAAAGTCCTAGCTCAAAGGTCAAGGTCAAGGCTGTGAAAAAAGTTTAGAAATAAGCAGCCGTGGCGGAGGTCACAATTTTACTCTTAGAGTAGGGCAACTTTTAGGGGTTAATTGTCATTTTCAGATATTGAAGTGATTCAATTTTGAAAGTCCTAGCTCAAAGGTCAAGGTCAAGGCTGAGAAAAAAGTATAGAAATAAGCAGCCGTGGCGGAGGTCACAATTTTACTCTTGGAGTAGGGCAGCTTTCAGGGGTTAATTTTCATGTTCAGATATTGAAGTGATTTAATTTTGAAAGTCCTAGCTCAAAGGTCGAGGTCAAGGGCGAGAAAAAACTAGAAAATTAACCAGCCTTGGCGGAGGTCACAATTTTACTCTTAGAGTAGGGCAACTTTTGGGGGTTAATTGTCATGTTCAGATATGGAAGTGATTTAATTTTGAAAGTCCTAGCTCAAAGGTCAAGGTCAAGGCCGACAAAAAAGTCTAGAAATAAGCAGCCGTGGCGGAGGTCACAATTTCACTCTTAGAGTAGGGCAACTTTTTGGGGTTAATTGTCATGTTCAGATATGGAAGTGATTCAATTTTGAAAGTCCTAGCTCAAAGGTCAAGGTCAAGGCTGAGAAAAAAAGTCTGGAAATAAGCAGCCATGGCGGAGGTCACAATTTTACTCTTGGAGTAGGGCACCTTTTAGGGGTTAATTGTCATTTTCAGATATGGATGTGATTCAATTTTGAAAGTCCTAGCTCAAAGGTCAAGGTCAAGGCTGAGAAAAAAGTCTAGAAATAAGCAGCCATGGCGGAGGTCACAATTTTACTCTTGGAGTAGGGCAACTTTTAGGGGTTAATTGTCATGTTCAGATATGGAAGTGATTCAATTTTGAAAGTCCTAGCTCAAAGGTCAAGGTCAAGGTCGAGAAAAAATTTGAGAAATAAGCAGCTTTGGCGGAGGTCACAATTTTACTCTTAGAGTAGGGCAACTTTTAGGGGTTAATTGTCATGTTCAGATATGGAAGTGATTCAATTTTGAATGTCCTAGCTCAAAGGTCAATGTCAAGGTTGAGCAAAAGGTTGAGAAATAAGCAGCCATGGTGGAGGTCACAATTTTACTCTTGGAGTAAGGCAACTTTTAGGGGTTGATTGTCATGTTCAGATATGGAAGTGTTTCTATTTTGAAAGTCCTAGCTCAAAGGTCAAGGTCAAGGTCGAGAAAAAAGTCGAGAAATAAGCAGCCATGGCGGAGGTCACAATTTTACTCTTAGAGTTGGGCAACTTTTAGGAGTTAATTGTCATTTTCAGATATGGATGTGATTCAATTTTGAAAGTCCTAGCTAAAAGGTCAAGGTCAAGGCTGAGAAAAAAGTCTAGAAATAAGCAGCCATGGCGGAGGTCACAATTTTACTCTTGGAGTAGGGCAACTTTTAGGGGTTAATTTTCATGTTCAGATATGGAAGTGATTTAATTTTGAAAGTCCTAGCTCAAAGGTCAAGGTCAAGGTCGAGCAAAAGGTTGATAAATAAGCAGCCGTGGCGGAGGTCACAATTTTACTCTTAGAGTAGGGCAACTTTTAGGGTTGATTGTCATGTTCAGATATGGAAGTGATTCAATTTTGAAAGTCCTAGCCAAAAGGTCAAGGTCAAGGTCGAGCAAAAGGTTGAGAAATAAGCAGCCATGGCGGAGGTCACAATTTTACTCTTGGAGTTGGGCAACTTTTAGGTGTTAATTGTCATGTTCAGATATGGAAGTGATTCAATTTTGAAAGTCCTAGCTCAAAGGTCAAGGTCAAGGTCGAGAAAAAAGTCGAGAAATAAGCAGCCATGGCGGAGGTCACAATTTTACTCTTGGAGTTGGGCAACTTTTAGGGGTTAATTGTCATTTTCAGATATGGATGTGATTCAATTTTGAAAGTCCTAGCTCAAAGGTCAAGGTCAAGTTCGAGCAGAAGGTTGAGTAAAAGTCAGCCGTGGCGGAGGTCCCAATTTTACTCTTAGAGTAGGGCAACTTTTAGGGGTTGATTGTCATGTTCAGATATGGAAGTGATTCAATTTTGGAAAGTCCTAGCTCAAAGGTCAAGGTCAAGGTCGAGCAAAAGGTTGAGAAATAAGCAGCCATGGGGGAGTCACAATTTTACTCTTAGAAGTAGGGCAACTTTTAGGGGTTAATTGTCATGTTCAGATATGGAAGTGATTCAATTTTGAAAGTCCTAGCTCAAAGGTCAAGGTCAAGGCCGAGAAAAAAGTTGAGAAATAAGCAGCCATGGCGGAGGTAAAATTTTACTCTTGGAGTGAGGCAACTTTTAGGGGTTAATTGTCATGTTCAGATATGGAAGTGATTCAGTTTTGAAAGTCCTAGCTCAAAGGTCAAGGTCAAGGTCGAGAAAAAAGTTGAGGAATCAGCAGCTTTGGCGGAGGTCACAATTTTACTCTTAGAGTAGAGCAACTTTTAGGGTTTGATTGTCATGTTCAGATATGGAAGTGATTCAATTTTGAAAGTCCTAGCTCAAAGGTCAAGGTCAAGGTCGAGCAAAAGGTTGAGAAATAAGCAACCATGGCGGAGGTCACAATTTTACTCTTGGAGTAAGGCAACTTTTAGGGGTTAATTGTCATGTTCATATATGAAAGTGATCCAGTTTTGAAAGTCCTAGCTCAAAGGTCAAGGTCAAGGTCGAGAAAAAAATTGAGAAATAAGCAGCTTTGGCGGAGGTCACAATTTTACTCTTAGAGTAGGGTAACTTTTAGGGGTTGATTGTCATGTTCAGATATGAAAGTGATTCAATTTTTAAAGTTCTAGCTCAAAGGTCAAGGTTAAGGTCGAGCAAAAGGTTGAGAAATAAGCAGCCATGGAGGAAGTCACAATTTTACTCTTGGAGTAAGGCAACTTTTAGGGGTTAATTGTCATGTTCAGATATGGAAATGATTCAGTTTTGAAAGTTCTAGCTCAAAGGTCAAGGTCAAGGTTGAGCAAAAGGTTGATAAATAAGCAGCTGTGGCGGAGGTCACAATTTTACTCTTAGAATAGGGCAACTTTTAGGGGTTGATTGTCATGTTCAGATGTGGAAGTGATTCAATTTTGAAAGTCCTAGCTCTAAGGTCAAGGTCAAGGTCGAAAAAAAATTTGAGAAATAAGCAGCTTTGTCGGAGGTCAAAATTTTACTCTTAGAGTAGGGCAACTTTTAACGGTTAATTGTCATGTTCAGATATGGAAGTGATTCAATTTTGAAAGTCCTAGCTCAAAGGTCAAGGTCAAGGTCGAGCAAAAGGTTGAGAAATAGGCAGCTATGGTGGAGGTCACAATTTTACTCTTGGAATAAGGCAACTTTTAGGGGTTGATTGTCATGTTCATATATGGAAGTGTTTCTATTTTGAAAGTCCTAGCTCAAAGGTCAAGGTCAAGGTCGAGAAAAAAGTCGAGAAATAAGCAGCCATGGCGGAGGTCACAATTTTACTCTTAGAGTTGGACAACTTTTAGGGGTTAATTGTTATTTTCAGATATGGATGTGATTCAATTTTGAAAGTCCTAGCTCAAAGGTCAAGGTCAAGGCTGAGAAAAAAGTCTAGAAATAAGCAGCCATGGCGGAGGTCACAATTTTACTCTTGGAGTAGGGCAACTTTTAGGGGTTAATTGTCATGTTCAGATATGGAAGTGATTTAATTTTGAAAGTCCTAGCTCAAAGGTCAAGGTCAAGGTCGAGCAAAAGGTTGATAAATAAGCAGCCGTGGTGGAGGTCACAAATTTACTCTTAGAGTAGGGCAACTTTTAGGGTTGATTGTCATGTTCAGATATGGAAGTGATTCAATTTGAAAGTCCTAGCCAAAAGGTCAAGGTCAAAGTCGAGCAAAAGGTTGAGAAATAAGCAACCATGGCGGAGGTCACAATTTTACTCTTAGAGTAGGGCAACTTTTAGGGGTTAATTATCATGTTCAGATATGGAAGTGATTCAATTTTGAAAGTCCTAGCTCAAAGGTCAAGGTCAAGACCGAGAAAAAGTCGAGAAATAAGGAGCTTAGGCGGAGGTCACAATTTTACTCTTAGAGTAGGGCAACTTTTAGGGGTTGATTGTCATGCCCAGATATGGAAGTGTTTCTATTTTGAAAGTCCTAGCTCAAAGGTCAAGGTCAAGGTCGAGAAAAAAGTCGAGAAATAAGCAGCCATGGAGGAGGTCACAATTTTACTCTTAGAGTTGGGCAACTTTTAGGGGTTAATTGTCATTTTCAGATATGGATGTGATTCAATTTTGAAAGTCCTAGCTCAAAGGTCAAGGTCAAGGCTGAGAAAAAAGTCTAGAAATAAGCAGCCATGGCGGAGGTCACAATTTTACTCTTGGAGTAGGGCAACTTTTAGGGGTTAATTGTCATGTTCAGATATGGAAGTAATTTAATTTTGAAAGTCCTAGCTCAAAGGTCAAGGTCAAGGCCGAGAAAAAAACCAGAGAAATAACCAGCCGTGGCGGAGGTCACAATTTTACTCTTAGAGTAGGGCAACTTTTAGGGGTTAATTGTCATGTTCAGATAAGGAAGTGATTCAATTTTTAAAGTCCTAGCTCAAAGGTCAAGGTCAAGGCCGAGAAAAAACTAGAGAAATAACCAGCCGTGGCGGAGGTCACAATTTTACTCTTAGAGTAGGGCAACTTTTTGGGGTTAATTGTCATGTTCAGATATGGAAGTGATTCAATTTTGAAAGTCCTAGCTCAAAGGTCAATGTCGAGTACGAGAAAAAAGTCGAGAAATAAGCAGCCGTGGCGGAGGTCACAATTTTACTCTTAGAGTAGGGCAACTTTTAGGGGTTAATTGTCATGTTCAGATATAGAAGGGATTTAATTTTGAAAGACCTAGCTCAAAGGTCAAGGTCAAGGCTGTGAAAAAAGTTTAGAAATAAGCAGCCGTGGCGGAGGTCACAATTTTACTCTTAGAGTAGGGCAACTTTTAGGGGTTAATTGTCATTTTCAGATATTGAAGTGATTCAATTTTGAAAGTCCTAGCTCAAAGGTCAAGGTCAAGGCTGAGAAAAAAGTATAGAAATAAGCAGCCGTGGCGGAGGTCACAATTTTACTCTTGGAGTAGGGCAGCTTTCAGGGGTTAATTTTCATGTTCAGATATTGAAGTGATTTAATTTTGAAAGTCCTAGCTCAAAGGTCGAGGTCAAGGGCGAGAAAAAACTAGAAAATCAACCAGCCTTGGCGGAGGTCACAATTTTACTCTTAGAGTAGGGCAACTTTTGGGGGTTAATTGTCATGTTCAGATATGGAAGTGATTTAATTTTGAAAGTCCTAGCTCAAAGGTCAATGTCAAGGTCAGGCAAAAGGTTGAGAAAAAGTCAGCCGTGGCGGAGGTCCCAATTTTACTCTTAGAGTAGGGCAACTTTTAGGGGTTGATTGTCATGTTCAGATATGGAAGTGATTCAATTTTGGAAGTCCTAGCTCAAAGGTCAAGGTCAAGGTCGAGCGAAAGGTTGAGAAATAAGCAGCCATGGCGGAGGTCACAATTTTACACTAGAAGAAGGGCAACTTTTAGGGGTTAATTTTCATGTTCATATATGGAAGTGATTCAATTTTGAAAGTCCTAGCTCAAAGGTCAAGGTCAAGGCCGAGAAAAAAGTTGAGAAATAAGCAGCCATGGCGGAGGTTAAAATTTTACTCTTGGAGTGAGGCAACTTTTAGGGGTTAATTGTCATGTTCAGATATGGAAGTGATTCAGTTTTGAAAGTCCTAGCTCAAAGGTCAAGGTCAAGGTCGAGAAAAAAGTCGAGAAATAAGCAGCTTTGGCGGAGGTCACAATTTTACTCTTGGAGTAGGGAAACTTTTAGGGGTTGATTGTCATGTTCAGATATGGAAGTGATTCAATTTTGAAAGTCCTAGCTCAAAGGTCAAGGTCAAGTTCGAGCAAAAGGTTGAGAAATAAGCAGCCATGGCGGAGGTCACAATTTTACTCTTGGAGTAAGGCAACTTTTAGGGGTTAATTGTCATGTTCAGATATGGAAGTGATTCAGTTTTGAAAGTCTTAGCTCAAAGGTCAAGGTCAAGGTCGAGCAAAAGGTTGAGAAATAAGCAGCCATGGCGGGGGTCACAATTTTACTCTTGGATTAGGGCAACTTTTAGGAGTTGATTGTCATGTTCAGATATGGAAGTGATTCAATTTTGAAAGTCCTAGCTCAAAGGTCAAGGTCAAGGCCGAGAAAAAATTTGAGAAATAAGCAGCTTTGGCAGAGGTCACAATTTTACTCTTAGAGTAGGGCAACTTTTGGGGTTGATTGTCATGTTCAGATATGGAAGTGATTCAATTTTGAAAGTCCTAGCTCAAAGGTCAAGGTCAAGGTCGAGCAAAAGGTTGAGAAATAAGCAGCCATGGCGGAGGTCACAATTTTACTCTTGGAGTAAGGCAACTTTTAGGGGTTGATTGTCATGTTCAGATATGGAAGTGATTCAGTTTTGAAAGTCCTAGCTCAAAGGTCAAGGTCAAGGCCGAGAAAAAATTTGAGAAATAAGCAGCCATGGCGGAGGTCACAATTTTACTCTTGGAGTAAGGCAACTTTTAGGGGTTGATCGTCATGTTCAGATATGGAAGTGATTCAATTTTGAAAGTCCTAGCTCAAAGGTCAAGGTCAAGGCCGAGAAAAAATTTGAGAAATAAGCAGCTTTGGCGGAGGTCACAATTCTACTCTTAGAGTAGGGCAACTTTCAGGGGTTGATTGTCATGTTCAGATATGAAAGTGATTCAATTTTGAAAGTCCTAGCTAAAAGGTCAAGGTCAAGGTCGAGCAAACGGTTGATAAATAAGCTGCTTTGGCGGAGGTCACAATTTTACTCTTAGAGTTGGGCAACTTTTAGGGGTTAATTGTCATGTTCAGATATGGAAGTCTAAGCTGCTTTGGCGGAGGTCACAATTTTACTCTTAGAGTAGGGCAACTTTTAGGGGTTGATTATCATGTTCAGATATGGAAGTGATTCAGTTTTGAAAGTCCTAGCTCAAAGGTCAAGGTCAAGGTCGAGCAAAAGGTTGAGAAATAAGCAGCCATGGCGGAGGTCACAATTTTACTCTTGGAGTAGGGCAACTTTTAGGGGTTAATTGTCATGTTCAGATATGGAAGTGATTCAATTTTGAAAGTCCTAGCTCAAAGGTCAAGGTCAAGGCCGAGAAAAAAGTCGAGAAATAAGCAGCTTTGGCGGAGGTCATAATTTTACTCTTAGAGTAGGGCAACTTTTAGGGGTTGATTGTCTTGTTCAGATATGGAAGTGATTCAATTTTAAAAGTCCTAGCTAAAAGGTCAAGGTCAAGGTCGAGCAAAAGGTTGAGAAATAAGCAGCCATGGCGGAGGTCACAATTTACTCTTGGATTAGGGCAACTTTTAGGGGTTGATTGTCATGTTCAGATATGGAAGTGATTCAATTTTGAGAGTCCTAGCTCAAAGGTCAAGGTCAAAGTCGAGCAAAAGGTTGAGAAACAAGCAGCCATGGCGGAGGTCACAATTTTACTCTTAGAGTAGGGCAACATTTAGGGGTTATTTGTCATGTTCAGATATGGAAGTGATTCAATTTCTAACCTAGCTCAAAGGTCAAGGTCAAGGCCGAGAAAAAAGTCGAGAAATAAGCAGCTTTGGCGGAGGTCACAATTTTACTCTTAGAGTAGGGCAACTTTTAGGGGTTAATTGTCATGTTCAGATATGGAAGTGATTAAGTTTTGAAAGTCCTAGCTCAAAGGTCAAGGTCAAGTCGAGCAAAAGGTTGATAAATAAGCAGCCGTGGCTGAGGTCACAATTTTACTCTTAGAGTAGGGGAAAATTTTATGGGTTAATTGTCATGTTCAGATATGGAAGTGATTCAATTTTGAAAGTCCTAGCTCAAAGGTCAAGGTCAAGGCCGAGAAAAAAGTGGAGAAATAAGCAGCCGTGGCAGAGGTAACAATTTTACTCTTGGAGTAAGGTAACTTTTTGGGGTTAAATGTCATGTTCAGACATGGAGGTGATTCAATTTCGAAAGTCCTAGCTCAAAGGTCAAAGTCAAGGCCGAGAAAAAAGTCGAGAAATAAGCAGCTTTGGCGGAGGTCACAATTTTACTCTTAGAGTTGGGCAACTTTTAGGGGTTAATTGTCATGTTCAGATATGGAAGTGATTCAGTTTTGAAAGTCCTAGCTCAAAGGTCAAGGTCAAGGTCGAGCAAAAGGTTGGTAAATAAGCAGCCGTGTCGGAGGTCACAATTTTACTCTTAGAGTAGGGCAACTTTTAGGGGTTGATTGTCATGTTCAGATATGGAAGTGATTTAATTTTGAAAGTCCTAGCTCAAAGGTCAAAGTCAAGGTCGAGCAAAAGGTTGAGAAATAAGCAGCCCTGGCGGAGGTCATAAATTTACTCTTGGAGTAGGGCAACTTTTAGGGGTTAATTGTCATGTTCAGATATGGGAGTGATTCAATTTTGAAAGTCCTAGCTCAAAGGTCAAGGTCAAGGCCGAGAAAAAGTCGAGAAATAAGCAGCCATGGCAGAGGTCACAATTTTACTCTTGGAGTAGGGCAACTTTTAGGGGTTGATTGTCATGCCCAGATATGGAAGTGATTCAATTTTGAAAGTCCTAGCTCAAAGGTCAAGGTCAAGGTCGAGCAAAAGGTTGAGAAATAAGCAGCCATGGCGGAGGTCACAATTTTACTCTTGGAGTAGGGCAACTTTTAGGGGTTGATTGTCATGCCCAGATATGGAAGTGATTCAATTTTGAAAGTCCTAGCTCAAAGGTCAAGGTCAAGGTCGAGCAAAAGGTTGAGAAATAAGCAGCCATGGCAGAGGTCACAATTTTACTCTTAGAGTAAGGCAACTTTTAGGGGTTAATTGTCATGTTCAGATATGGAAGTGATTCAGTTTTGAAAGTCCTAGCTCAAAGGTCAAGGTCAAGGTCGAGCAAAAGGTTGATTAATAAGCAGCTGTGGCGGAGGTCACAATTTTACTCTTAGAGTAGGACATCTTTTAGTGGTTGATTGTCATGTTCAGATATGGAAGTGATTAAATTTTGAAAGTCCTAGCTCAAAGGTCAAGGTCAAGCTCGAGCAAAAGGTTGAGAAATAAGCAGCCATTGCGGAGGTCAAAATTTTACTCTTGGAGTAGGGCAACTTTTAGGGGTTGATTGTCATGTTCAGATATGGAAGTGATTCAATTTTGAAAGTCCTAGCTCAAAGGTCAAGGTCAAGGCCGAGAAAAAATTTGAAAAATAAGCAGCTTTGGCGGAGGTCACAATTTTACTCTTAGAGTAGGGCAACTTTTAGGGGTTGATTGTCATGTTCAGATATGGAAGTGATTCAATTTTGAAAGTCCTAGCTCTAAGGTCAAGGTCAAGGTCGAGCAAAAGGTTGAGAAATAAGCAGCCATGGCAGAGGTCACAATTTTACTCTTGGAGTAAGGCAACCTTTAGGGGTTGATTGTCTTGTTCAGATATGGAAGTGATTCAATTTTGAAAGTCCTAGCTCAAAGGTCAAGGTAAAGGTCGAGCAAAAGGTTGAGAAATAAGCAGCCATGGCGGAGGTCACAATTTTACTCTTGGAGTAGGGCAAATTTCAGGGGTTAATTGTCATGTTCAGATATGGAAGTGATTTAATTTTGAAAGTCCTAGCTCAAAGGTCAAGGTCAAGGGCGAGAAAAAACTAGAGAAATAACCAGCCGTGGGGGAGGTCACAATTTTACTCTTGGAGTAGGACAACTTTTAGGGGTTGATTGTCATGTTCGGATATGGAAGTGATTCAATTTTGAAAGTCCTAGCTCAAAGGTCAAGGTCAAGGCCGAGAAAAAATTTGAAAAATAAGCAGCTTTGGTGGAGGTCACAATTTTACTCTTAGAGTAGGGCAATTTTTAGGGGTTGATTGTCATGTTCAGATAGGGAAGTGATTCAATTTTGAAAGTCCTAGCTCAAAGGTCAAGGTCAAGGTCGAGCAAAAGGTTGAGAAATAAGCAGCCATGGCGGAGGTCACAATTTTACTCTTGGAGTAAGGCAACCTTTAGGGGTTGATTGTCATGTTCAGATATGGAAGTGATTCAATTTTGAAAGTCCTAGCTCAAAGGTCAAAGTCAATGCCAAGAAAAAAGTTGAGAAATAAGCAGCCATGGCGGAGGTCACAATTTTACTCTTAGAGTTGGGCAACTTTTAGGGGTTAATTGTCATGTTCAGATATGGAAGTGATTCAGTTTTGAAAGTCCTAGCCAAAAGGTCAAGGTCAAGGTCGAGCAAAAGGTTGATAAATAAGCAGCCGTGGCGGAGGTCACAATTTTACTCTTAGAGTAAGGCAACTTTTAGGGGTTGATTGTCATGTACAGATATGGAAGTGATTCAATTTTGAAAGTCCTAGCTCAAAGGTCAAGGTCAAGGTCGAGCAAAAGGTTGAGAAATAAGCAGCCATAGAGGAGTTCACAATTTTACTCTTGGAGTAGGGCAACTTTTAGGGGTTAATTTTCATGTTCAGGTATGGAAGTGATTCAATTTTGAAAGTCCTAGCTCAAAGGTCAAGGTCAAGGCCAAGAAAAAAGTCAAGAAATAGGCAGCTTTGGCGGAGGTCACAATTTTACTCCCAGAGTAGGGCAACTTTTAGGGGTTGATTGTCTTGTTCAGATATGGAAGTGATTCAATTTTGAAAGTCCTAGCTCAAAGGTCAAGGTCAAGGTCGAGCAAAAGGTTGAGAAATAAGCAGCCATGGCGGAGGTCACAATTTTACTCTTGGAGTAGGGCAACTTTTAGGGGTTGATTGTCATGTTCAGATATGGAAGTGATTCAATTTTGAAAGTCCTAGCTCAAAGATCAAGGTCAAGGCTGAGAAAGAATTTGAGAAATAAGCAGCTTTGGCGGAGGTCACAATTTTACTCTTGGAGTAGGGCAACTTTTAGGGGTTGATTGTCATGTTCAGATATGAAAGTGATTCAATTTTGAAAGTCCTAGCTCAAAGGTCAAGGTCAAGGTCGAGCAAAAACTTGAAAAATAAGCAGCCATAGCGGAGGTCACAATTTTACTCTTGGAGTAAGGCAACTTTTAAGGGTTGATTGTCATGTTCAGATATGGAAGTGATTCAATTTTGAAAGTCCTAGCTCAAAGGTCAAAGTCAAGGCCGAAGAAGAAGTTGAGAAATAAGCAGCCATAGCGGAGGTCACAATTTTACTCTTAGAGTTGGGCAACTTTTAGGGGTTAATTGTAGTGTTCAGATATGGAAGTGATTCAGTTTTGAAAGTCCTAGCTCAAAAGTCAAGGTCAAGATCGAGCAAAAGGTTGAGAAATAAGCAGCCATGGCGGAGGTCACAATTTTACTTTTGGAGTAGGGCAACTTTTAGGGGTTAATTGTCATGTTCAGATATGGAAGTGATTCAATTTTGAAAGTCCTAGCTCAAAAGTCAAGGTCAAGGCCGAGAAAAAAGTCGAGAAATAAGCAGCTTTGGTGGAGGTCACAATTTTACTCTTACAGTAGGGCAACTTTTGGGGGTTGATTGTCATGTTCAGATATGGAAGTGATTCAATTTTGAAAGTCCTAGCTCGAAGGTCAAGGTCAAAGCTGAGAAAAAAATCGAGAAATAAGCAGCCGTGGCGGAGGTCACAATTTTACTCCTAGAGTAGGGCAACTTTTAGGGGTTATTTGTCATGTTCAGATATGGAAGTGATTCAATTTCTAACCTAGCTCAAAGGTCAAGGTCAAGGCCGAGAAAAAAGTCGAGAAATAAGCAGCCATGGCGGAGGTCACAATTTTACTCTTAGAGTAGGGCAACTTTTAGGGGTTAATTGTCATGTTCAGATATGGAAGTGATTCAGTTTTGAAAGTCCTAGCTCAAAGGTCAAGGTCAAGTCCGAGAAAAAAGTCAAGAAATAAGCAGCCGTGGCGGAGGTCACAATTTTACTCTTAGAGTAGCGCAAATTTTAGGGGTTAATTGTCAGGTTCAGATATGGAAGTGATTCAATTTTGAAAGTCCTAGCTCAAAGGTCAAGGTCAAGGCCGAGAAAAAAGTCGAGAAATAAGCAGCCGTGGCAGAGGTAACAATTTTACTCTTGGAGTAAGGTAACTTTCAGGGGTTATTGTCATGTTCAGATATGGAGGTGATTCAATTTTGAAAGTCCTAGCTCAAAGGTCAAGGTCAAGGCCGAGAAAAAAGTTGAGAAATAAGCAGCCGTGGCGGAGGTCACAATTTTACTCTTAGAGTTAGGCAACTTTTAGGGGTTAATTGTCATGTTCAGATATGGAAGTGATTCAGTTTTGAAAGTCCTAGCTCAAAGGTCAAGGTCAAGGCCGAGCAAAAGGTTGATAAATAAGCAGCCGTGGCGGAGGTCGGAATTTTACTCTTAGAGTAGGGCAACTTTTAGGGGTTGATTGTCATGTTCAGATATGGAAGTGATTCAATTTTGAAAGTCCTAGCTCAAAGGTCAAGGTCAAGGTCGAGCAAAAGGTTGAGAAATAAGCTGCCATGGTGGAGGTCACAATTTTACTCTTGGAGTAGGGCAACTTTTAGGGGTTAATTGTAGTGTTCAGATATGGAAGTGATTAAATTTTGAAAGTCCTAACTCAAAGGTCAAGGTCAAGGCCGAGAAAAATTCGAGAAATAAGCAGCTTAGGCGGAGGTCACAATTTTACTCTTAGAGTAGAGCAACTTTTAGGGGTTGATTGTCATGTTCAGATATGGAAGTGATTCAATTTTGAAAGTCCTAGCTCAAAGGTCAAAGTCAAGGCCGAAGAAGAAGTTGAGAAATAAGCAGCCATGGCGGAGGTCACAATTTTACTCTTAGAGTTGGGCAACTTTTAGGGGTTAATTGTAGTGTTCAGATATGGAAGTGATTCAGTTTTGAAAGTCCTAGCTCAAAAGTCAAGGTCAAGATCGAGCAAAAGGTTGAGAAATAAGCAGCCATGGCGGAGGTCACAATTTTACTTTGGAGTAGGGCAACTTTTAGGGGTTAATTGTCATGTTCAGATATGGAAGTGATTCAATTTTGAAAGTCCTAGCTCAAAGGTCAAGGTCAAGGCCAAGAAAAAAGTTGAGAAATAAGCAGCATGGCGGAGGTCACAATTTTACTCTTGGAGTAGGGCAACTTTTAGGGGTTGATTGTCTTGTTCAGATATGGAAGTGATTCAATTTTGAAAGTCCTAGCTCAAAGTCAAGGTCAAGGCCGAGAAAAATTTGAGAAATAAGCAGCTTTGGCGGAGGTCACAATTTTACTCTTGGAGTAGGGCAACTTTTAGGGGTTATTGTCATGTTCAGATATGAAAGTGATTCAATTTTGAAAGTCCTAGCTCAAAGGTCAAGGTCAAGGTCGAGCAAAAAGTTGAAAATAAGCAGCCATGGCGGAGGTCACAATTTTACTCTTGGAGTAAGGCAACTTTTAGGGGTTAATTGTCATGTTCAGATATGGAAGTGATTCAGTTTTGAAAGTCCTAGCTCAAAGGTCAAGGTCAAGGTCGAGCAAAAGGTTGATAAATAAGCAGCCGTGGCGGAGGTCACAATTTTACTCTTAGAGTAGGCAACTTTTAGGGGTTGATTGTCATGTTCAGATATGGAAGTGATTAAATTTTGAAAGTCCTAGCTCAAAGGTCAAGGTCAAGGTCGAGCAAAAGGTTGAGAAATAAGCAGCCATGGCGGAGGTCACAATTTTACTCTTGGAGTAGGGCAACTTTTAGGGGTTGATTGTCATGTTCAGATATGGAAGTGATTCAATTTTGAAAGTCCTAGCTCAAAGGTCAAGGTCAAGGTCGAGAAAAAAGGTTGAGAAATAAGCAGCTTTGGCGGAGGTCACAATTTTACTCTTAGAGTAGGGCAACTTTTAGGGGTTGATTGTCATGTTCAGATATGGAAGTGATTCAATTTTGAAAGTCCTAGCTCAAAGGTCAAGGTCAAGGTCGAGCAAAAGGTTGAGAAATAAGCAGCCATGGCAGAGGTCACAATTTTACTCTTAGAGTAAGGCAACTTTAGGGGTTGATTGTCTTGTTCAGATATGGAAGTGATTCAATTTTGAAAGTCCTAGCTCAAAGGTCAAGGTCAAGGTCGAGCAAAAGGTTGAGAAATAAGCAGCCATGGCGGAGGTCACAATTTTACTCTTGGAGTAGGGCAACTTTTAGGGGTTAATTGTCATGTTCAGATATGGAAGTGATTCAGTTTCGAAAGTCCTAGCTCAAAGGTCAAGGTCAAGGTCGAGCAAAAGGTTGATAAATAAGCAGCCGTGGCGGAGGTCACAATTTTACTCTTAGAGTAGGGCAACTTTTAGGGGTTGATTGTCATGTTCAGATATGGAAGTGATTCAATTTTGAAAGTCCTAGCTCAAAGGTCAAGGTCAAGGCCGAGCAAAAGGTTGAAAATAAGCAGCTTTGGCGGAGGTCACAATTTTACTCTTAGAGTAGGGCAACTTTTAGGGGTTGATTGTCATGTTCAGATATGGAAGTGATTCAATTTTGAAAGTCCTAGCTCAAAGGTCAAGGTCAAGGCCGAGAAAAAGTTGAGAAATAAGCAGCATGGCGGAGGTCACAATTTTACTCTTAGAGTAGGGCAACTTTTAGGGGTTGATTGTCATGTTCAGATATGGAAGTGATTCAATTTTGAAAGTCCTAGCTCAAAGGTCAAGGTCAAGGTCGAGAAAAAAGTTGAGAAATAAGCAGCCATGGCGGAGGTCACAATTTTACTCTTAGAGTTGGGCAACTTTTAGGGGTTAATTGTCATGTTCAGATATGGAAGTGATTCAATTTTGAAAGTCCTAGCTCAAAAGGTCAAGGTCAAGGTCGAGAAAAAAGTTAGAAATAAGCAGCCATGGCGGAGGTCACAATTTTACTCTTAGAGTAGGGCAACTTTTAGGGGTTAATTGTCATGTTCAGATATGGAAGTGATTCAATTTTGAAAGTCCTAGCTCAAAGGTCAAGGTCAAGGTCGAGAAAAAAAAGGTTGAGAAATAAGCAGCCGTGGCGGAGGTCACAATTTTACTCTTAGAGTAGGGCAACTTTTAGGGGTTAATTGTCATGTTCAGATATGGAAGTGATTCAATTTTGAAAGTCCTAGCTCAAAGGTCAAGGTCAAGGCCGAGAAAAAAGTAGAGAAATAAGCAGCCTTTGGCGGAGGTCACAATTTTACTCTTAGAGTAGGGCAACTTTTAGGGGTTAATTGTCATGTTCAGATATGGAAGTGATTCAATTTTGAAAGTCCTAGCTCAAAGGTCAAGGTCAAGGTCGAGAAAAAAGTCGAGAAATAAGCAGCCGTGGCGGAGGTCACAATTTTACTCTTAGAGTAGGGCAACTTTTAGGGGTTAATTGTCATGTTCAGATATGGAAGTGATTCAATTTTGAAAGTCCTAGCTCAAAGGTCAAGGTCAAGGCGTGAAAAAAGTTTGAGAAATAAGCAGCCGTGGCGGAGGTCACAATTTTACTCTTGGAGTAGGGCAACTTTTAGGGGTTGATTGTCATGTTCAGATATGAAGTGATTCAATTTTGAAAGTCCTAGCTCAAAGGTCAAGGTCAAGGCTGAGAAAAAAGTAAGAAATAAGCAGCCGTGGCGGAGGTCACAATTTTACTCTTGGAGTAGGCAACTTTTCAGGGGTTAATTGTCATGTTCAGATATGGAAGTGATTCAATTTTGAAAGTCCTAGCTCAAAGGTCAAGGTCAAGGCCGAGAAAAAAGTTGAAAATAAGCAGCCATGGCGGAGGTCACAATTTTACTCTTAGAGTAGGGCAACTTTTAGGGGTTAATTGTCATGTTCAGATATGGAAGTGATTAATTTTGAAAGTCCTAGCTCAAAGGTCAAGGTCAAGGTCGAGCAAAAGGTTGAGAAATAAGCAGCCATGGCGGAGGTCACAATTTTACTCTTAGAGTAGGGCAACTTTTAGGGGTTAATTGTCATGTTCAGATATGGAAGTGATTCAATTTTGAAAGTCCTAGCTCAAAGGTCAAGGTCAAGGTCGAGCAAAAGGTTGAGAAATAAGCAGCCATGGCGGAGGTCACAATTTTACTCTTAGAGTAGGGCAACTTTTAGGGGTTAATTGTCATGTTCAGATATGGAAGTGATTCAATTTTGAAAGTCCTAGCTCAAAGGTCAAGGTCAAGGCCGAGAAAAAAGTTGAGAAATAAGCAGCCATGGCGGAGGTCACAATTTTACTCTTGGAGTAGGGCAACTTTTAGGGGTTATTGTCATGTTCAGATATGGAAGTGATTCAATTTTGAAAGTCCTAGCTCAAAGGTCAAGGTCAAGGCCGAGAAAAAAGTCGAGAAATAAGCAGCTTTGGCGGAGGTCACAATTTTACTCTTAGAGTAGGGCAACTTTTAGGGGTTGATTGTCATGTTCAGATATGGAAGTGATTCAATTTTGAAAGTCCTAGCTCAAAGGTCAAGGTCAAGTCGAGCAAAAGGTTGAGAAATAAGCAGCCATGGCGGAGGTCACAATTTTACTCTTGGAGTAGGCAACTTTTAGGGGTTAATTGTCATGTTCAGATATGGAAGTGATTCAATTTTGAAAGTCCTAGCTCAAAGGTCAAGGTCAAGGCCGAGAAAAAAGTTGAGAAATAAGCAGCCATGGCGGGAGGTCACAATTTTACTCTTGGAGTAGGGCAACTTTTAGGGGTTGATTGTCATGTTCAGATATGGAAGTGATTCAATTTTGAAAGTCCTAGCTCAAAGGTCAAGGTCAAGGCCGAGAAAAAAGTTGAGAAATAAGCAGCCGTGGCGGAGGTCACAATTTTACTCTTAGAGTAGGGCAACTTTTAGGGGTTGATTGTCATGTTCAGATATGGAAGTGATTCAATTTTGAAAGTCCTAGCTCAAAGGTCAAGGTCAAGGTCGAGCAAAAGGTTGAGAAATAAGCAGCCATGGCGGAGGTCACAATTTTACTCTTAGAGTAGGGCAACTTTTAGGGGTTGATTGTCATGTTCAGATATGGAAGTGATTCAATTTTGAAAGTCCTAGCTCAAAGGTCAAGGTCAAGGCCGAGAAAAAAGGTTGAGAAATAAGCAGCCATGGCGGAGGTCACAATTTTACTCTTGGAGTAGGGCAACTTTTAGGGGTTGATTGTCATGTTCAGATATGGAAGTGATTCAATTTTGAAAGTCCTAGCTCAAAGGTCAAGGTCAAGGCCGAGAAAAAAGTGAGAAATAAGCAGCTTGGCGGAGGTCACAATTTTACTCTTAGAGTAGGGCAACTTTTAGGGGTTGATTGTCATGTTCAGATATGGAAGTGATTCAATTTTGAAAGTCCTAGCTCAAAGGTCAAGGTCAAGGTCGAGCAAAAGTTGAGAAATAAGCAGCCATGGCGGAGGTCACAATTTTACTCTTAGAGTAGGGCAACTTTTAGGGGTTAATTGTCATGTTCAGATATGGAAGTCTAAGTCTGCTTTGGCGGAGGTCACAATTTTACTCTTAGAGTAGGGCAACTTTTAGGGGTTAATTGTCATGTTCAGATATGGAAGTGATTCAAGTTTTGAAAGTCCTAGCTCAAAGGTCAAGGTCAAGGTCGAGCAAAAGGTTGAGAAATAAGCAGCCATGGCGGAGGTCACAATTTTACTCTTGGAGTAGGGCAACTTTTAGGGGTTAATTGTCATGTTCAGATATGGAAGTGATTCAATTTTGAAAGTCCTAGCTCAAAGGTCAAGGTCAAGGCCGAGAAAAAAGTCGAGAAATAAGCAGCTTTGGCGGAGGTCACAATTTTACTCTTAGAGTAGGGCAACTTTTAGGGGTTGATTGTCTTGTTCAGATATGGAAGTGATTCAATTTTGAAAGTCCTAGCTCAAAGGTCAAGGTCAAGGTCGAGCAAAAGGTTGAGAAATAAGCAGCCATGGCGGAGGTCACAATTTTACTCTTGGAGTAGGGCAACTTTTAGGGGTTGATTGTCATGTTCAGATATGGAAGTGATTCAATTTTGAAAGTCCTAGCTCAAAGGTCAAGGTCAAGGTCGAGCAAAAGGTTGAGAAATAAGCAGCCATGGCGGAGGTCACAATTTTACTCTTAGAGTAGGGCAACTTTTAGGGGTTGATTGTCATGTTCAGATATGGAAGTGATTCAATTTTGAAAGTCCTAGCTCAAAGGTCAAGGTCAAGGCCGAGAAAAAAGTCGAGAAATAAGCAGCCATGGCGGAGGTCACAATTTTACTCTTAGAGTAGGGCAACTTTTAGGGGTTAATTGTCATGTTCAGATATGGAAGTGATTAAGTTTTGAAAGTCCTAGCTCAAAGGTCAAGGTCAAGGTCGAGCAAAAGGTTGAGAAATAAGCAGCCGTGGCGGAGGTCACAATTTTACTCTTAGAGTAGGGCAACTTTTAGGGTTAATTGTCATGTTCAGATATGGAAGTGATTCAATTTTGAAAGTCCTAGCTCAAAGGTCAAGGTCAAGGCCGAGAAAAAAGTGAGAAATAAGCAGCCGTGGCGGAGGTAACAATTTTACTCTTGGAGTAGGGCAACTTTTAGGGGTTAATTGTCATGTTCAGATATGGAAGTGATTCAATTTCGAAAGTCCTAGCTCAAAGGTCAAGGTCAAGGCCGAGAAAAAAGTCGAGAAATAAGCAGCTTTGGCGGAGGTCACAATTTTACTCTTAGAGTAGGGCAACTTTTAGGGGTTAATTGTCATGTTCAGATATGGAAGTGATTCAATTTTGAAAGTCCTAGCTCAAAGGTCAAGGTCAAGGTCGAGCAAAAGGTTGAGAAATAAGCAGCCGTGGCGGAGGTCACAATTTTACTCTTGGAGTAGGGCAACTTTTAGGGGTTGATTGTCATGTTCAGATATGGAAGTGATTCAATTTTGAAAGTCCTAGCTCAAAGGTCAAGGTCAAGGTCGAGCAAAAGGTTGAGAAATAAGCAGCCTGGCGGAGGTCACAATTTTACTCTTGGAGTAGGGCAACTTTTAGGGGTTAATTGTCATGTTCAGATATGGAAGTGATTCAATTTTGAAAGTCCTAGCTCAAAGGTCAAGGTCAAGGCCGAGAAAAAGTCGAGAAATAAGCAGCCATGGCAGAGGTCACAATTTTACTCTTGGAGTAGGGCAACTTTTAGGGGTTGATTGTCATGTTCAGATATGGAAGTGATTCAATTTTGAAAGTCCTAGCTCAAAGGTCAAGGTCAAGGTCGAGCAAAAGGTTGAGAAATAAGCAGCCATGGCGGAGGTCACAATTTTACTCTTAGAGTAGGGCAACTTTTAGGGGTTGATTGTCATGTTCAGATATGGAAGTGATTCAATTTTGAAAGTCCTAGCTCAAAGGTCAAGGTCAAGGTCGAGCAAAAGGTTGAGAAATAAGCAGCCATGGCGGAGGTCACAATTTTACTCTTAGAGTAAGGCAACTTTTAGGGGTTAATTGTCATGTTCAGATATGGAAGTGATTCATTTTGAAAGTCCTAGCTCAAAGGTCAAGGTCAAGGTCGAGAAAAAAGTTGAAATAAGCAGCCTGTGGCGGAGGTCACAATTTTACTCTTAGAGTAGGGCAACTTTTAGGGGTTAATTGTCATGTTCAGATATGGAAGTGATTAATTTTGAAAGTCCTAGCTCAAAGGTCAAGGTCAAGGTCGAGCAAAAGGTTGAGAAATAAGCAGCCATTGGCGGAGGTCACAATTTTACTCTTGGAGTAGGGCAACTTTTAGGGGTTGATTGTCATGTTCAGATATGGAAGTGATTCAATTTTGAAAGTCCTAGCTCAAAGGTCAAGGTCAAGGTCGAGAAAAAAGGTTGAGAAATAAGCAGCCATGGCGGAGGTCACAATTTTACTCTTGGAGTAGGGCAACTTTTAGGGGTTAATTGTCATGTTCAGATATGGAAGTGATTCAATTTTGAAAGTCCTAGCTCAAAGGTCAAGGTCAAGGTCGAGCAAAAGGTTGAGAAATAAGCAGCCATGGCGGAGGTCACAATTTTACTCTTGGAGTAGGGCAACTTTTAGGGGTTGATTGTCTTGTTCAGATATGGAAGTGATTCAATTTTGAAAGTCCTAGCTCAAAGGTCAAGGTCAAGGTCGAGCAAAAGGTTGAGAAATAAGCAGCCATGGCGGAGGTCACAATTTTACTCTTGGAGTAGGGCAACTTTTAGGGGTTGATTGTCATGTTCAGATATGGAAGTGATTCAATTTTGAAAGTCCTAGCTCAAAGGTCAAGGTCAAGGCGAGAAAAAACTGAGAAATAAGCAGCCGTGGCGGAGGTCACAATTTTACTCTTGGAGTAGGCAACTTTTAGGGGTTGATTGTCATGTTCAGATATGGAAGTGATTCAATTTTGAAAGTCCTAGCTCAAAGGTCAAGGTCAAGGCCGAGAAAAAACTTGAAAAATAAGCAGCCATGGCGGAGGTCACAATTTTACTCTTAGAGTAGGCAACTTTTAGGGGTTGATTGTCATGTTCAGATATGGAAGTGATTCAATTTTGAAAGTCCTAGCTCAAAGGTCAAGGTCAAGGTCGAGCAAAAGGTTGAGAAATAAGCAGCCATGGCGGAGGTCACAATTTTACTCTTGGAGTAAGGCAACTTTTAGGGGTTGATTGTCATGTTCAGATATGGAAGTGATTCAATTTTGAAAGTCCTAGCTCAAAGGTCAAGGTCAATGCCGAGCAAAAGGTTGAGAAATAAGCAGCCATGGCGGAGGTCACAATTTTACTCTTAGAGTAGGGCAACTTTTAGGGGTTAATTGTCATGTTCAGATATGGAAGTGATTCAATTTTGAAAGTCCTAGCTCAAAAGGTCAAGGTCAAGGTCGAGAAAAAAGTTGAGAAATAAGCAGCCTTTGGCGGAGGTCACAATTTTACTCTTAGAGTAGGGCAACTTTTAGGGGTTGATTGTCATGTTCAGATATGGAAGTGATTCAATTTTGAAAGTCCTAGCTCAAAGGTCAAGGTCAAGGTCGAGCAAAAGGTTGAGAAATAAGCAGCCATGGCGGAGGTCACAATTTTACTCTTGGAGTAGGGCAACTTTTAGGGGTTAATTTGTCATGTTCAGATATGGAAGTGATTCAATTTTGAAAGTCCTAGCTCAAAGGTCAAGGTCAAGGCCGAGAAAAAAGTCGAGAAATAAGCAGCTTTGGCGGAGGTCACAATTTTACTCAGAGTAGGGCAACTTTTAGGGGTTGATTGTCATGTTCAGATATGGAAGTGATTCAATTTTGAAAGTCCTAGCTCAAAGGTCAAGGTCAAGGTCGAGCAAAAGGTTGAGAAATAAGCAGCCATGGCGGAGGTCACAATTTTACTCTTGGAGTAGGCAACTTTTAGGGGTTGATTGTCATGTTCAGATATGGAAGTGATTCAATTTTGAAAGTCCTAGCTCAAAGGTCAAGGTCAAGGCCGAGAAAAATTTGAGAAATAAGCAGCCGTGGCGGAGGTCACAATTTTACTCTTGGAGTAGGGCAACTTTTAGGGGTTGATTGTCATGTTCAGATATGGAAGTGATTCAATTTTGAAAGTCCTAGCTCAAAGGTCAAGGTCAAGGTCGAGCAAAAAGTTGAGAAATAAGCAGCCATGGCGGAGGTCACAATTTTACTCTTGGAGTAGGCAACTTTTAGGGGTTAATTGTCATGTTCAGATATGGAAGTGATTCATTTTGAAAGTCCTAGCTCAAAGGTCAAGGTCAAGGCCGAGCAAAAGGTTGAGAAATAAGCAGCCATGGCGGAGGTCACAATTTTACTCTTAGAGTAGGGCAACTTTTAGGGGTTGATTGTCATGTTCAGATATGGAAGTGATTCAATTTTGAAAGTCCTAGCTCAAAGGTCAAGGTCAAGGTCGAGCAAAAGGTTGAGAAATAAGCAGCCATGGCGGAGGTCACAATTTTACTCTTGGAGTAGGGCAACTTTTAGGGGTTAATTGTCATGTTCAGATATGGAAGTGATTCAATTTTGAAAGTCCTAGCTCAAAGGTCAAGGTCAAGGCCGAGAAAAAAGTCGAGAAATAAGCAGCTTTGGCGGAGGTCACAATTTTACTCTTAGAGTAGGGCAACTTTTAGGGGTTGATTGTCATGTTCAGATATGGAAGTGATTCAATTTTGAAAGTCCTAGCTCAAAGGTCAAGGTCAAGCTGAGAAAAAAGTTGAGAAATAAGCAGCCATGGCGGAGGTCACAATTTTACTCTTAGAGTAGGGCAACTTTTAGGGGTTAATTGTCATGTTCAGATATGGAAGTGATTCAATTTTGAAAGTCCTAGCTCAAAGGTCAAGGTCAAGGCCGAGAAAAAAGTTGAGAAATAAGCAGCCATGGCGGAGGTCACAATTTTACTCTTGGAGTAGGGCAACTTTTAGGGGTTAATTGTCATGTTCAGATATGGAAGTGATTCAATTTTGAAAGTCCTAGCTCAAAGGTCAAGGTCAAGGCCGAGAAAAAAGTCAAGAAATAAGCAGCCTTTGGCGGAGGTCACAATTTTACTCTTAGAGTAGGGCAACTTTTAGGGGTTGATTGTCTTGTTCAGATATGGAAGTGATTCAATTTTGAAAGTCCTAGCTCAAAGGTCAAGGTCAAGGCCGAGAAAAAAGTGAGAAATAAGCAGCCGTGGCGGAGGTCACAATTTTACTCTTGGAGTAGGGCAACTTTTAGGGGTTATTGTCATGTTCAGATATGGAAAGTGATTCAATTTTGAAAGTCCTAGCTCAAAGGTCAAGGTCAAGGTCGAGCAAAAAGTTGAGAAATAAGCAGCCATGGCGGAGGTCACAATTTTACTCTTAGAGTAGGCAACTTTTAGGGGTTAATTGTCATGTTCAGATATGGAAGTGATTCAGTTTTGAAAGTCCTAGCTCAAAGGTCAAGGTCAAGGTCGAGCAAAAGGTTGATAAATAAGCAGCCGTGGCGGAGGTCACAATTTTACTCTTAGAGTAGGGCAACTTTTAGGGGTTGATTGTCATGTTCAGATATGGAAGTGATTCAATTTTGAAAGTCCTAGCTCAAAGGTCAAGGTCAAGGTCGAGCAAAAGGTTGAGAAATAAGCAGCCATGGCGGAGGTCACAATTTTACTCTTGGAGTAGGGCAACTTTTAGGGGTTGATTGTCATGTTCAGATATGGAAGTGATTCAATTTTGAAAGTCCTAGCTCAAAGGTCAAGGTCAAGGCCGAGAAAAAATTTGAGAAATAAGCAGCTTTGGCGGAGGTCACAATTTTACTCTTAGAGTAGGGCAACTTTTAGGGGTTGATTGTCATGTTCAGATATGGAAGTGATTCAATTTTGAAAGTCCTAGCTCAAAGGTCAAGGTCAAGGTCGAGCAAAAGGTTGAGAAATAAGCAGCCATGGCGGAGGTCACAATTTTACTCTTAGGAGTAAGGCAACTTTTAGGGGTTGATTGTCTTGTTCAGATATGGAAGTGATTCAGTTTTGAAAGTCCTAGCTCTAAGGTCAAGGTCAAGGTCGAGCAAAAGGTTGAGAAATAAGCAGCCATGGCGGAGGTCACAATTTTACTCTTGGAGTAGGGCAACTTTTAGGGGTTAATTGTCATGTTCAGATATGGAAGTGATTCATTTTGAAAGTCCTAGCTCAAAGGTCAAGGTCAAGGTAGAGCAAAAGGTTGAAATAAGCAGCCGTGGCGGAGGTCACAATTTTACTCTTAGAGTAGGCAACTTTTAGGGGTTGATTGTCATGTTCAGATATGGAAGTGATTCAATTTTGAAAGTCCTAGCTCAAAGGTCAAGGTCAAGGCCGAGAAAAAATTTGAAAAATAAGCAGCTTTGGCGGAGGTCACAATTTTACTCTTAAAGTAGGGCAACTTTTAGGGGTTGATTGTCATGTTCAGATATGGAAGTGATTCAATTTTGAAAGTCCTAGCTCAAAGGTCAAGGTCAAGGTCGAGCAAAAGGTTGAGAAATAAGCAGCCATGGCGGAGGTCACAATTTTACTCTTGGAGTAAGGCAACTTTTAGGGGTTGATTGTCATGTTCAGATATGGAAGTGATTCAATTTTGAAAGTCCTAGCTCAAAGGTCAAGGTCAATGCCGAGAAAAAAGTTGAGAAATAAGCAGCCATGGCGGAGGTCACAATTTTACTCTTAGAGTTGGGCAACTTTTAGGGGTTAATTGTCATGTTCAGATATGGAAGTGATTCAGTTTTGAAAGTCCTAGCTCAAAAGGTCAAGGTCAAGGTCGAGCAAAAGGTTGATAAATAAGCAGCCGTGGCGGAGGTCACAATTTTACTCATAGAGTAGGGCAACTTTTAGGGGTTGATTGTCATGTCAGATATGGAAGTGATTCAATTTTGAAAGTCCTAGCTAAAAGGTCAAGGTCAAGGTCGAGCAAAAGGTTGAGAAATAAGCAGCCATGGAGGAGGTCACAATTTTACTCTTGGAGTAGGGCAACTTTTAGGGGTTAATTTCATGTTCAGGTATGGAAGTGATTCAATTTTGAAAGTCCTAGCTCAAAGGTCAAGGTCAAGGCCAAGAAAAAAGTCAAGAAATAGGCAGCTTTGGCGGAGGTCACAATTTTACTCCCAGAGTAGGGCAACTTTTAGGGGTTGATTGTCTTGTTCAGATATGGAAGTGATTCAATTTTGAAAGTCCTAGCTCAAAGGTCAAGGTCAAGGTCGAGCAAAAGGTTGAGAAATAAGCAGCCATGGCGGAGGTTACAATTTTACTCTTGGAGTAGGGCAACTTTTAGGGGTTGATTGTCATGTTCAGATATGGAAGTGATTCAATTTTGAAAGTCCTAGCTCAAAGATCAAGGTCAAGGCTGAGAAAGAATTTGAGAAATAAGCAGCTTTGGCGGAGGTCACAATTTTACTCTTGGAGTAGGGCAACTTTTAGGGGTTGATTGTCATGTTCAGATATGAAAGTGATTCAATTTTGAAAGTCCTAGCTCAAAGGTCAAGGTCAAGGTCGAGCAAAAACTTGAAAAATAAGCAGCCATAGCGGAGGTCACAATTTTACTCTTGGAGTAAGGCAACTTTTAAGGGTTGATTGTCATGTTCAGATATGGAAGTGATTCAATTTTGAAAGTCCTAGCTCAAAGGTCAAAGTCAAGGCCGAAGAAGAAGTTGAGAAATAAGCAGCCATGGCGGAGGTCACAATTTTACTCTTAGAGTTGGGCAACTTTTAGGGGTTAATTGTAGTGTTCAGATATGGAAGTGATTCAGTTTTGAAAGTCCTAGCTCAAAAGTCAAGGTCAAGATCGAGCAAAAGGTTGAGAAATAAGCAGCCATGGCGGAGGTCACAATTTTACTTTTGGAGTAGGGCAACTTTTAGGGGTTAATTGTCATGTTCAGATATGGAAGTGATTCAATTTTGAAAGTCCTAGCTCAAAAGTCAAGGTCAAGGCCGAGAAAAAAGTCGAGAAATAAGCAGCTTTGGTGGAGGTCACAATTTTACTCTTACAGTAGGGCAACTTTTGGGGGTTGATTGTCATGTTCAGATATGGAAGTGATTCAATTTTGAAAGTCCTAGCTCGAAGGTCAAGGTCAAAGCTGAGAAAAAAATCGAGAAATAAGCAGCCGTGGCGGAGGTCACAATTTTACTCCTAGAGTAGGGCAACTTTTAGGGGTTATTTGTCATGTTCAGATATGGAAGTGATTCAATTTCTAACCTAGCTCAAAGGTCAAGGTCAAGGCCGAGAAAAAAGTCGAGAAATAAGCAGCCATGGCGGAGGTCACAATTTTACTCTTAGAGTAGGGCAACTTTTAGGGGTTAATTGTCATGTTCAGATATGGAAGTGATTCAGTTTTGAAAGTCCTAGCTCAAAGGTCAAGGTCAAGTCCGAGAAAAAAGTCAAGAAATAAGCAGCCGTGGCGGAGGTCACAATTTTACTCTTAGAGTAGCGCAAATTTTAGGGGTTAATTGTCAGGTTCAGATATGGAAGTGATTCAATTTTGAAAGTCCTAGCTCAAAGGTCAAGGTCAAGGCCGAGAAAAAAGTTGAGAAATAAGCAGCCGTGGCAGAGGTAACAATTTTACTCTTGGAGTAAGGTAACTTTCAGGGGTTATTGTCATGTTCAGATATGGAGGTGATTCAATTTTGAAAGTCCTAGCTCAAAGGTCAAGGTCAAGGCCGAGAAAAAAGTTGAGAAATAAGCAGCCGTGGCGGAGGTCACAATTTTACTCTTAGAGTTAGGCAACTTTTAGGGGTTAATTGTCATGTTCAGATATGGAAGTGATTCAGTTTTGAAAGTCCTAGCTCAAAGGTCAAGGTCAAGGCCGAGCAAAAGGTTGATAAATAAGCAGCCGTGGCGGAGGTCGGAATTTTACTCTTAGAGTAGGGCAACTTTTAGGGGTTGATTGTCATGTTCAGATATGGAAGTGATTCAATTTTGAAAGTCCTAGCTCAAAGGTCAAGGTCAAGGTCGAGCAAAAGGTTGAGAAATAAGCTGCCATGGTGGAGGTCACAATTTTACTCTTGGAGTAGGGCAACTTTTAGGGGTTAATTGTAGTGTTCAGATATGGAAGTGATTAAATTTTGAAAGTCCTAACTCAAAGGTCAAGGTCAAGGCCGAGAAAAAGTCGAGAAATAAGCAGCTTAGGCGGAGGTCACAATTTTACTCTTAGAGTAGAGCAACTTTTAGGGGTTGATTGTCATGTTCAGATATGGAAGTGATCCAATTTTGAAAGTCCTAGCTCAAAGGTCAAGGTCAAGGTCGAGCAAAAGGTTGAGAAATAAGCAGCCATGGCGGAGGTCACAATTTTACTCTTGGAGTAGGGCAACTTTTAGGGGTTATTTGTCATGTTCAGATATGGAAGTGATTCAATTTTGAAAGTCCTAGTTCGAAGGTAAAGGTCAAGGCCGAGAAAAAAGTCGAGAAATAAGCAGCTTTGGCGGAGGTCACAATTTTACTCTTGGAGTAGGGCAACTTTTAGGGGTTAATTGTCATGTTCAGATATGGAAGTGATTCAATTTTGAAAGTCCTAGTTCAAAGGTCAAGGTCAAGGTCGAGCAAAAGGTTGAGAAATAAACAACCATAGAGGAGGTCACAATTTTTCTCTTGGAGTAGGGCAACTTTTAGGGGTTAATTTTCATGTTCATATATGGAAGTGGTTCAATTTTGAAATTCCTAGCTCAAAGGTCAAGGTCAAGGCCGAGAAAAAAGTCAAGAAATAGGCAGATTTGGCGGGGGTCACAATTTTACTCTCAGAGTAGGGCAACTTTTAGGGGTTGATTGTCTTGTTCAGATATGGAAGTGATTCAATTTTGAAAGTCCTAGCTCAAAGATCAAGAACAAAGTCGAGCAAAAGGTTGAGAAATAAGCAGCCATGGCGGAGGTCACAATTTTACTCTTGGAGTAAGGCAACTTTTAGGGGTTGATTGTCATGTTCAGATATGGAAGTGATTCAATTTTGAAAGTCCTAGCTCAAAGGTCAAGGTCAAGGTCAAGGCTGAGAAAAAAGTTGAGAAATAAACAGCTTTGGCGGAGGTCACAATTTTACTCTTAGAGTAGGGCAACTTTTGGGGGTTGATTGTCATGTTCAGATATGGAAGTGATTCAATTTTGAAAGTCCTAGCTCAAAGGTCAAGGTCAAGGGCGAGAAAAAAGTCGAGAAATAAGCAGCCATGGTGGAGGTCACAATTTTACTCTTAGAGTAGGGCAACTTTTAGGGGTTATTTGTCATGTTCAGATATGGAAGTGATTCAATTTCTACCTAGCTCAAAGGTCAAAGTCAAGGCCGAGAAAAAAGTCGAGAAATAAGCAGCCGTGGCGGAGGTCACAATTTAACTCTTAGAGTAGGGCAACTTTTAGGGGTTAATTGTCATGTTCAGATATGGAAGTGATTCAGTTTTGAAAGTCCTAGCTCAAAGGTCAAGGTCAAGGCCGAGAAAAAAGTCAAGAAATAAGCAGCCGTGGCGGAGGTCACAATTTTACTCTTAGAGTAGGGCAAATTTTAGGGGTTAATTGTCAATTTCAGATATGGAAGTGATTCAATTTCGAAAGTACTAGCTCAAAGGTCAAGGTCAAGGCCGAGAAAAAAGTCGGGAAATAAGCAGCCGTGGCAGAGGTAACAATTTTACTCTTGGAGTAAGGTAACTTTCAGGGGTTAATTGTCATGTTCAGACATGGAGGTGATTCAATTTTGAAAGTCCTAGCTCAAAGGTCAAGGTCAAGGCCGAGAAAAAAGTCGAGAAATAAGCAGCTTTGGCGGAGGTCACAATTTTACTCTTAGAGTTGGGCAACTTTTAGGGGTTAATTGTCATGTTCAGATATGGAAGTGATTCAGTTTTGAAAGTCCTAGCTCAAAGGTCAAGGTCAAGGTCGAGCAAAAGGTTGATAAATAAGCAGCCGTGGCGGAGGTCACAATTTTCTCTTAGAGTAGGGCAACTTATAGGGGTTGATTGTCATGTTCAGATATGGAAGTGATTCAATTTTGAAAGTCCTAGCTCAAAGGTCAAAGTCAAGGTCGAGCAAAAGGTTGAGAAATAAGCAGCCTTGGCGGAGGTCACAATTTTACTCTTGGAGTAGGGCAACTTTTAGGGGTTAATTGTCATGTTCACATATGGAAGTGATTCAATTTTGAGAGTCCAAGCTCAAAGGTCAAGGTCAAGGCCGAAAAAAATTTGGGAAATAAGCAGCCGTGGCGGAGGTCACAATTTTACTCTTAGAGTAGGGCAACTTTTAGGGGTTAATTGTCATGTTCAATTATGGAAGTAATTTAATTTTGAAAGTCCTAGCTCCAAGGTCAAGGTCAAGGCCGAGAAAAAACTAGAGAAATAACAAGCCTTGGCGGAGGTCACAATTTTACTCTTAGAGTAGGGCAACTTTTAGTGGTTAATTGTCATGTTCAGATAAGGAAGTGATTCAGCTTTGAAAGTCCTAGCTCAAAGGTCAAGGTCAAGGTCGAGAAAAAACTAGAGAAATAACACGCCGTGGCAGAGGTCACAATTTTACTCTTAGAGTAGGGCAACTTTTTGGGGTTAATTGTCATGTTCAGATGTGAAAGTGATTTAATTTTGAAAGTCCTAGCTCAAAGGTCAAGGTCAAGGCTGAGAAAAAAGTCGAGAAATAAGCAGCCGTGGCGGAGGTCACAATTTTACTCTTAGAGTAGGGCAACTTTTAGGGGTTAATTATCATGTTCAGATATGGAAGTGATTCAATTTTGAAAGTCCTAGCTCAAAGGTCAAGGTCAAGGCTGTGAAAAAAGTCTAGAAATAAGCAGCCGTGGTGGAGGTCACAATTTTACTCTTGGAGTAGGGCAACTTTTAGGGGTTAATTGTCATGTTCAGATATGGAAGTGATTCAATTTCAAAAGTCCTAGCTCAAAGGTCAAGGTCAAGGCTGAGAAAAAAGTCTAGATATAAGCAGCAGTGGCGGAGGTCACAATTTTACTCTTGGAGTAGGGCAACTTTCAAGGGTTACTTGTCATGTTCAGATATGGAAGTGATTTAATTTTGAAAGTCCTAGCTCAAAGGTCAAGGTCAAGGCCGAGAAAAAACTAGAGAAATAACCAGCCGTGGCGGAGGTCACAATTTTACTCCTAGAGTAGGGCAACTTTTAGGGGTTAATTGTCATGTTCAGATAAGGAAGTGATTCAATTTTGAAAGTCCTAGCTCAAAGGTCAAGGTGAAGGCCGAGAAAAAAGTCGAGAAATAAGCAGCCGTGGCGGAGGTCACAATTTTACTCTTAGAGTAGGGCAACTTTTGGGGGTTAATTGTCATGCTCAGATATGGAAGTGATTTAATTTTGAAAGTCCTAGCTCAAAGGTCAAGGTCAAGGCCGAGAAAAAAGTCGAGAAATAAGCAGCCGTGGCGGAGGTAACAATTTTACTCCTGGAGTAGGGCAACTTTTAGGGGTTAATTGTCATGTTCAGATATGGAAATGATTTAATTTTGAAGTCCTAGGTCAAAAGGTCAAGGTCAAGGTCGAGCAAAAGGTTGAGAAATGAGCAGCCCTGGCGGAGGTCACAATTTTACTCTTAGAATAGGGCAACTTTTTGGGGTTAATTGGCATGTTCAGATATGGAAGAGATTCCATTTTGAAAGTCCTAGCTCAAAGGTCAAGGTCAAGGCTGAGAAAAAAAGTCTAGAAATAAGCAGCCATGGCGGAGGTAAAAATTTTACTCTTGGAGTAGGGCAACTGTTAGGGGTTAATTGTCATGTTCAGATATGGAAATGATTCAATTTTGAAGTCCTAGGTCAAAAGGTCAAATTCAAGGTCGAGCAAAAGGTTGAGAAATAAGCAGCTGTGGCGAAGGTCACAATTTTACTCCTAGAGTAGGGCAACTTTTAGGGGTTGATTGTCATGTTCAGATATGGAAGTGATTCAATTTTGAAAGTCCTAGCTCAAAGGTCAAGGTCAAGGTCGAACGAAAGGTTGAGAAATAAGCAGCCATGGCGGAGGTCACAATTTTACTCTTGGAGTAGGGCAACTTTTAGGGGTTAATTGTCATGTTCAGATATGGTAATGATTTAATTTTGAAGTCCTAGGTCCAAAGGTCAAGGTCAAGGTCGAGCAAAAGGTTGAGAAATGAGCAGCTTTGGCGGAGGTCAAAATTTTACTCTTAGAGTAGGGCAACTTTTAGGGGTTGATTGTCATGTTCAGATATGGAAGTGATTCAATTTTGAAAGTCCTAGCTCAAAGGTCAAGGTCAAGGTCGAGCAAAAGGTTGAGAAATAAGCAGCCATGGCGGAGGTCACAATTTTACTCTTGGAGTAAGGCAACTTTTAGGGGTTTATTGTCATGTTCAGATATGGAAGTGATTCAATTTTGAAAGTCCTAGCTCAAAGGTCAAGGTCAAGGTCGAGCAAAAGGTTGAGAAATAAGCAGCCATGGCGGAGGTCACAATTTTTTTCTTGGAGTAAGGCAACTTTTAGGGGTTAATTGTCATGTTCAGATATGGAAGTGATTCAGTTTTTAAAGTCTTAGCTCAAAGGTCAAGGTCAAGGTCGAGCAAGAGGTTGATAAATAAGCAGCCGTGGCGGAGGTCACAATTTCACTCTTAGAGTAGGACAACTTTAAGGGGTTGATTGTCATGTTATGATATGGAAGTGATTAAATTTTGAAAGTCCTAGCTCAAAGTTCAAGGTCAAGGTCGAGCATAAGGTTGAGAAATAAGCAGCCATGGCGGAGGTCACAATTTTACTCTTGGAGTAGGGCAACTTTTAGGGGTTGATTGTCATGTTCAGATATGGAAGTGATTCAATTTTGAAAGTCCTAGCTCAAAGGTCAAGGTCAAGGCCAAGAAAAAAGTCGAGAAATAAGCAGCTTTGGCGGAGGTCACAATTTTACTCTTAGAGTAGGGCAACTTTTAGGGGTTGATTGTCATGTTCAGATATGGAAGTGATTCAATTTTGAAAGTCCTCGCTCAAAGGTCAAGGTCAACGTCGAGCAAAAGGTTGAGAAATAAGCAGCCATGGCGGAGGTCACAATTTTACTCTTGGGGTAGGGCAACTTTTAGGGGTTGATTGTCATGTTCAGATATGGAAGTGATTCAATTTTGAAAGTCCTAGCTCAAATGTCAAGGTCATGGTTGAGCAAAAGGTTGAGAAATAAGCAGCCATAGAGGAGGTCACAATTTTACTCTTGGAGTAGGGCACCTTTTTGGGGTTAATTTTCATGTTCAGATATGGAAGTGATTTAATTTTGAAAGTCCTAGCTCTAAGGTCAAGGTCAAGGTCGAGCAAAAGGTTGAGAAATAAGCAGCTTTGGCGGAGGTCACAATTTTACTCTTAGAGTAGGGCAACTTTTAGGGGTTTATTGTCATGTTCAGATATGGAAGTGATTCAATTTTGAAAGTCCTAGCTCAAAGGTCAAAGTCAAGGCCGAGAAAAAAGTTGAGAAATAAGCAGCCGTGGCGGAGGTCACAATTTCACTCTTAGAGTTGGGCAACTTTTAGGGGTTAATTGTCATGTTCAGATATGGAAGTGATTCAGTTTTGAAAGTCCTAGCTAAAAGGTCAAGGTCAAGGTTGAGCAAAAGGTTGATAAATAAGTAGCCGAGGCGGAGGTCACAATTTTACTCTTAGAGTAGGGCAACTTTTAGGGGTTGATTGTCATGTTCAGATATGGAAGTGATTTAATTTTGAAAGTCCTAGCTCAAAGGTCAAGGTCAAGGTCGAGCAAAAGATTGAGAAATAAGCAGCTTTGGCGGAGGTCACAATTTTACTCTTAGAGTAGGGCAACTTTTAGGGGTTGATTGTCATGTTCAGATATGGAAGTGATTCAATTTTGAAAGTCCTAGCTCAAAGGTCAAGGTCAAGGTCGAGCAAAAGGTTGAGAAATAAGCAGCCATGGCGGAGGTCATAATTTTACTCTTGGGGTAGGGCAACTTTTAGGGGTTGATTGTCATGTTCAGATATGGAAGTGATTCAATTTTGAAAGTCCTAGCTCAAAGGTGAAGGTCAAGGCCGAGAAAAAATTTGAGAAATAAGCAGCTTTGGCGGAGGTCACAATTTTACTCTTAGAGTAGGGCAACTTTTAGGGGTTGATTGTCATGTTCAGATATGGAAGTGATTCAATTTTGAAAGTCCTAGCTCAAAGGTCAAGGTCAAGGTCGAGCAAAAGGTTGAGAAATAAGCAGCCATGGTGGAGGTCACAATTTTACTCTTGGAGTAAGGCAACTTTTAGGGGTTAATTGTCATGTTCAGATATGGAAGTGATTCAGTTTTGAAAGTCCTAGCTCAAAGGTCAAGGTCAAAGTCGAGCAAAAGGTTGAGAAATAAGCAGCCAATGCGGAGGTCACAATTTTACTCTTGGATTAGGGCAACTTTTAGGGGTTGATTGTCATGTTCAGATATGGAAGTGATTCAATTTTGAAAGTCGTAGCTCAAAAGTCAAGGTCAAGGCCGAGAAAAAAGTTGAGAAATAAGCAGCTTTGGCGGGGTCACAATTTTACTCTTAGAGTAGGGCAACTTTTAGGGGTTGATTGTCTTGTTCAGATATGGAAGTGATTCAATTTTGAAAGTCCTAGCTCAAAGGTCAAGGTCAAAGTCGAGCAAAAGGTTGAGAAATAAGCAGCCAATGCGGAGGTCACAATTTTACTCTTGGAGTAGGGCAACTTTTAGGGGTTGATTGTCATGTTCAGATATGGAAGTGATTCAATTTTGAAAGTCCTAGCTCAAAGGTCAAGGTCAAGGTCGAGAAAAAAGTCGAGAATTAAGCAGCTTTGGCGGAGGTCACAATTTTACTCTTAGAGTAGGGCAACTTTTGGGGGTTGATTGTAATGTTCAGATATGGAAGTGATTCAATTTTGAAAGTCCTAGCTCAAAGGTCGAGGTCAAGGCCGAGAAAAAAAATCGAGAAATAAGCAGCCGTGGCGGAGGTCACAATTTTACTCTTAGAGTAGGGCAACTTTTACGGGTTAATTGTCATGTTCAGATATGGAAGTGATTCAGTTTTGAAAGTCCTAGCTCAAAGGTCAAGGTCAAGGCCGAGAAAAAAGTCAAGAAATAAGCAGCCGTGGCGTAGGTCACAATTTTAATTTTAGAGTAGGGCAAATTTTAGGGGTTAATTGTCATGTTCAGATATGGAAGTGATCTAATTTTGAAAGTCCTAGCTCAAAGGTCAAGGTCAAGGCCGAGAAAAAAGTCGAGAAATAAGCAGCCGTGGCAAAGGTAACAATTTTACTCGTGGAGTAAGGTAACTTTCAGGGGTTAATTGTCATGTTCAGACATGGAGGTGATTCAATTTTGAAAGTCCTAGCTCAAAGGTCAAGGTCAAGGCCGAGAAAAAAGTCAAGAAATAGGCAGCCGTGGCGGAGGTCACAATTTTAATTTTAAAGTAGGGCAAATTTTAGGGGTTAATTGTCATGTTCAGATATGGAAGTGTTTCTATTTTGAAAGTCCTAGCTCAAAGGTCAAGGTCAAGGTCGAGCAAAAGGTTGAGAATTAAGCAGCTTTGGCGGGGGTCACAATTTTACTCTTAGAGTAGGGCAACTTTTACGGGTTAATTGTCATGTTCAGATATGGAAGTGATTCAATTTTGAAAGTCCTAGCTCAAAGGTCAAGGTCAAGGCCGAGAAAAAAGTCAAGAAATAAGCAGCCGTGGCGTAGGTCACAATTTTAATTTTAGAGTAGGGCAAATTTTAGGGGTTAATTGTCATGTTCAGATATGGAAGTTTTCTATTTTGAAAGTCCTAGCTCAAAGGTCAAGGTCAAGGCCGAGAAAAAAGTCGAGAAATAAGCAGCCGTGGCAGAGGTAACAATTTTACTCTTGGAGTAAGGTAACTTTCAGGGGTTAATTGTCATGTTCAGACATGGAGGTGATTCAATTTTGAAAGTCCTAGCTCAAAGGTCAAGGTCAAGGCCGAGAAAAAAGTCAAGAAATAGGCAGCCGTGGCGGAGGTCACAATTTTACTCTTAGAGTAGGGCAACTTTTAGGGGTTAATTGTCATGTTCAGATATGGAAGTGATCTAATTTTGAAAGTCCTAGCTCGAAGGTCCAGGTCAAGGCCGAGAAAAAGTAGAGAAATAAGCAGCCGTGGCGGAGGTCACAATTTTACTCTTGGAGTAGGGCAACTTTTAGGGGTTGATTGTCATGTTCAGATATGGAAGTGATTCATTTTGAAAGTCCTAGCTCAAAGGTCAAGGTCAAGGTCGAGAAAAAGTGAGAAATAAGCAGCCGTGGCGGAGGTCACAATTTTACTCTTGGAGTAGGGCAACTTTTAGGGGTTGATTGTCATGTTCAGATATGGAAGTGATTCAATTTTGAAAGTCCTAGCTCAAAGGTCAAGGTCAAGGTCGAGCAAAAGGTTGAGAAATAAGCAGCCATGGCGGAGGTCACAATTTTACTCTTGGAGTAGGGCAACTTTTAGGGGTTAATTGTCATGTTCAGATATGGAAGTGATTCAATTTTGAAAGTCCTAGCTCAAAGGTCAAGGTCAAGGTCGAGCAAAAGGTTGAGAAATAAGCAGCCATGGCGGAGGTCACAATTTTACTCTTGGAGTAGGGCAACTTTTAGGGGTTGATTGTCATGTTCAGATATGGAAGTGATTCAATTTTGAAAGTCCTAGCTCAAAGGTCAAGGTCAAGGCCGAGAAAAAATTTGAGAAATAAGCAGCTTTGGCGGAGGTCACAATTTTACTCTTGGAGTAGGGCAACTTTTAGGGGTTGATTGTCATGTTCAGATATGGAAGTGATTCAATTTTGAAAGTCCTAGCTCAAAGGTCAAGGTCAAGGTCGAGAAAAAAGTTGAGAAATAAGCAGCCATGGCGGAGGTCACAATTTTACTCTTGGAGTAGGGCAACTTTTAGGGGTTGATTGTCATGTTCAGATATGGAAGTGATTCAATTTTGAAAGTCCTAGCTCAAAGGTCAAGGTCAAGGCCGAGAAAAAAGGTTGAGAAATAAGCAGCCATGGCGGAGGTCACAATTTTACTCTTGGAGTAGGGCAACTTTTAGGGGTTAATTGTCATGTTCAGATATGGAAGTGATTCAATTTTGAAAGTCCTAGCTCAAAGGTCAAGGTCAAGGCCGAGAAAAAATTGAGAAATAAGCAGCTTTGGCGGAGGTCACAATTTTACTCTTAGAGTAGGGCAACTTTTAGGGGTTGATTGTCATGTTCAGATATGGAAGTGATTCAATTTTGAAAGTCCTAGCTCAAAGGTCAAGGTCAAGGTCGAGCAAAAGGTTGAGAAATAAGCAGCCTTTGGCGGAGGTCACAATTTTACTCTTAGAGTAGGGCAACTTTTAGGGGTTGATTGTCATGTTCAGATATGGAAAGTCTAAGGTCTGCTTTGGCGGAGGTCACAATTTTACTCTTAGAGTAGGGCAACTTTTAGGGGTTGATTGTCATGTTCAGATATGGAAGTGATTCAGTTTTGAAAGTCCTAGCTCAAAGGTCAAGGTCAAGGTCGAGCAAAAGGTTGAGAAATAAGCAGCCATGGCGGAGGTCACAATTTTACTCTTAGAGTAGGGCAACTTTTAGGGGTTGATTGTCATGTTCAGATATGGAAGTGATTCAATTTTGAAATCCTAGCTCAAAGGTCAAGGTCAAGGCCGAGAAAAAAGTTGAGAAATAAGCAGCTTTGGCGGAGGTCACAATTTTACTCTTAGAGTAGGGCAACTTTTAGGGGTTAATTGTCATGTTCAGATATGGAAGTGATTCAATTTTGAAAGTCCTAGCTAAAAGGTCAAGGTCAAGGTCGAGCAAAAGTTGATAAATAAGCAGCTTTGGCGGAGGTCACAATTTTACTCTTAGAGTAGGGCAACTTTTAGGGGTTGATTGTCATGTTCAGATATGGAAGTGATTCAGTTTTGAAAGTCCTAGCTCAAAGGTCAAGGTCAAGGTCGAGCAAAAGGTTGAGAAATAAGCAGCCATGGCGGAGGTCACAATTTTACTCTTGGAGTAGGGCAACTTTTAGGGGTTAATTGTCATGTTCAGATATGGAAGTGATTCAATTTTGAAAGTCCTAGCTCAAAGGTCAAGGTCAAGGCCGAGAAAAAAGTCGAGAAATAAGCAGCTTTGGCGGAGGTCATAATTTTACTCTTAGAGTAGGGCAACTTTTAGGGGTTGATTGTCTTGTTCAGATATGGAAGTGATTCAATTTTGAAAGTCCTAGCTCAAAGGTCAAGGTCAAAGTCGAGCAAAAGGTTGAGAAATAAGCAGCCATGGCGGAGGTCACAATTTTACTCTTGGAGTAGGGCAACTTTTAGGGGTTGATTGTCATGTTCAGATATGGAAGTGATTCAATTTTGAAAGTCCTAGCTCAAAGGTCAAGGTCAAGGTCGAGAAAAAAGTGAGAAACAAGCAGCCATGGCGGAGGTCACAATTTTACTCTTAGAGTAGGGCAACTTTTAGGGGTTATTGTCATGTTCAGATATGGAAGTGATTCAATTTTGAAAGTCCTAGCTCAAAGGTCAAGGTCAAGGCCGAGAAAAAAGTCGAGAAATAAGCAGCCTTTGGCGGAGGTCACAATTTTACTCTTAGAGTAGGGCAACTTTTAGGGGTTAATTGTCATGTTCAGATATGGAAGTGATTAATTTTGAAAGTCCTAGCTCAAAGGTCAAGGTCAAGGTCGAGAAAAAAGGTTGATAAATAAGCAGCCGTGGCTGAGGTCACAATTTTACTCTTAGAGTAGGGGAAAATTTTATGGGTTAATTGTCATGTTCAGATATGGAAGTGATTCAATTTTGAAAGTCCTAGCTCAAAGGTCAAGGTCAAGGCCGAGAAAAAAGTGGAGAAATAAGCAGCCGTGGCAGAGGTAACAATTTTACTCTTGGAGTAAGGTAACTTTTAGGGGTTAAATGTCATGTTCAGACATGGAGGTGATTCAATTTCGAAAGTCCTAGCTCAAAGGTCAAAGTCAAGGCCGAGAAAAAAGTCGAGAAATAAGCAGCTTTGGCGGAGGTCACAATTTTACTCTTAGAGTTGGGCAACTTTTAGGGGTTAATTGTCATGTTCAGATATGGAAGTGATTCAGTTTTGAAAGTCCTAGCTCAAAGGTCAAGGTCAAGGTCGAGCAAAAGGTTGGTAAATAAGCAGCCGTGTCGGAGGTCACAATTTTACTCTTAGAGTAGGGCAACTTTTAGGGGTTGATTGTCATGTTCAGATATGGAAGTGATTAATTTTGAAAGTCCTAGCTCAAAGGTCAAAGTCAAGGTCGAGCAAAAGGTTGAGAAATAAGCAGCCCTGGCGGAGGTCATAAATTTACTCTTGGAGTAGGGCAACTTTTAGGGGTTAATTGTCATGTTCAGATATGGGAGTGATTCAATTTTGAAAGTCCTAGCTCAAAGGTCAAGGTCAAGGCCGAGAAAAAGTCGAGAAATAAGCAGCCATGGCAGAGGTCACAATTTTACTCTTGGAGTAGGGCAACTTTTAGGGGTTGATTGTCATGCCCAGATATGGAAGTGATTCAATTTTGAAAGTCCTAGCTCAAAGGTCAAGGTCAAGGTCGAGCAAAAGGTTGAGAAATAAGCAGCCATGGCGGAGGTCACAATTTTACTCTTGGAGTAGGGCAACTTTTAGGGGTTGATTGTCATGCCCAGATATGGAAGTGATTCAATTTTGAAAGTCCTAGCTCAAAGGTCAAGGTCAAGGTCGAGCAAAAGGTTGAGAAATAAGCAGCCATGGCAGAGGTCACAATTTTACTCTTAGAGTAAGGCAACTTTTAGGGGTTAATTGTCATGTTCAGATATGGAAGTGATTCAGTTTTGAAAGTCCTAGCTCAAAGGTCAAGGTCAAGGTCGAGCAAAAGGTTGATTAATAAGCAGCTGTGGCGGAGGTCACAATTTTACTCTTAGAGTAGGACATCTTTTAGTGGTTGATTGTCATGTTCAGATATGGAAGTGATTAAATTTTGAAAGTCCTAGCTCAAAGGTCAAGGTCAAGCTCGAGCAAAAGGTTGAGAAATAAGCAGCCATTGCGGAGGTCAAAATTTTACTCTTGGAGTAGGGCAACTTTTAGGGGTTGATTGTCATGTTCAGATATGGAAGTGATTCAATTTTGAAAGTCCTAGCTCAAAGGTCAAGGTCAAGGCCGAGAAAAAATTTGAAAAATAAGCAGCTTTGGCGGAGGTCACAATTTTACTCTTAGAGTAGGGCAACTTTTAGGGGTTGATTGTCATGTTCAGATATGGAAGTGATTCAATTTTGAAAGTCCTAGCTCTAAGGTCAAGGTCAAGGTCGAGCAAAAGGTTGAGAAATAAGCAGCCATGGCAGAGGTCACAATTTTACTCTTGGAGTAAGGCAACCTTTAGGGGTTGATTGTCTTGTTCAGATATGGAAGTGATTCAATTTTGAAAGTCCTAGCTCAAAGGTCAAGGTAAAGGTCGAGCAAAAGGTTGAGAAATAAGCAGCCATGGCGGAGGTCACAATTTTACTCTTGGAGTAGGGCAAATTTCAGGGGTTAATTGTCATGTTCAGATATGGAAGTGATTTAATTTTGAAAGTCCTAGCTCAAAGGTCAAGGTCAAGGGCGAGAAAAAACTAGAGAAATAACCAGCCGTGGGGGAGGTCACAATTTTACTCTTGGAGTAGGACAACTTTTAGGGGTTGATTGTCATGTTCGGATATGGAAGTGATTCAATTTTGAAAGTCCTAGCTCAAAGGTCAAGGTCAAGGCCGAGAAAAAATTTGAAAAATAAGCAGCTTTGGTGGAGGTCACAATTTTACTCTTAGAGTAGGGCAATTTTTAGGGGTTGATTGTCATGTTCAGATAGGGAAGTGATTCAATTTTGAAAGTCCTAGCTCAAAGGTCAAGGTCAAGGTCGAGCAAAAGGTTGAGAAATAAGCAGCCATGGCGGAGGTCACAATTTTACTCTTGGAGTAAGGCAACCTTTAGGGGTTGATTGTCATGTTCAGATATGGAAGTGATTCAATTTTGAAAGTCCTAGCTCAAAGGTCAAAGTCAATGCCAAGAAAAAAGTTGAGAAATAAGCAGCCATGGCGGAGGTCACAATTTTACTCTTAGAGTTGGGCAACTTTTAGGGGTTAATTGTCATGTTCAGATATGGAAGTGATTCAGTTTTGAAAGTCCTAGCCAAAAGGTCAAGGTCAAGGTCGAGCAAAAGGTTGATAAATAAGCAGCCGTGGCGGAGGTCACAATTTTACTCTTAGAGTAAGGCAACTTTTAGGGGTTGATTGTCATGTACAGATATGGAAGTGATTCAATTTTGAAAGTCCTAGCTCAAAGGTCAAGGTCAAGGTCGAGCAAAAGGTTGAGAAATAAGCAGCCATAGAGGAGTTCACAATTTTACTCTTGGAGTAGGGCAACTTTTAGGGGTTAATTTTCATGTTCAGGTATGGAAGTGATTCAATTTTGAAAGTCCTAGCTCAAAGGTCAAGGTCAAGGCCAAGAAAAAAGTCAAGAAATAGGCAGCTTTGGCGGAGGTCACAATTTTACTCCCAGAGTAGGGCAACTTTTAGGGGTTGATTGTCTTGTTCAGATATGGAAGTGATTCAATTTTGAAAGTCCTAGCTCAAAGGTCAAGGTCAAGGTCGAGCAAAAGGTTGAGAAATAAGCAGCCATGGCGGAGGTCACAATTTTACTCTTGGAGTAGGGCAACTTTTAGGGGTTGATTGTCATGTTCAGATATGGAAGTGATTCAATTTTGAAAGTCCTAGCTCAAAGATCAAGGTCAAGGCTGAGAAAGAATTTGAGAAATAAGCAGCTTTGGCGGAGGTCACAATTTTACTCTTGGAGTAGGGCAACTTTTAGGGGTTGATTGTCATGTTCAGATATGAAAGTGATTCAATTTTGAAAGTCCTAGCTCAAAGGTCAAGGTCAAGGTCGAGCAAAAACTTGAAAAATAAGCAGCCATAGCGGAGGTCACAATTTTACTCTTGGAGTAAGGCAACTTTTAAGGGTTGATTGTCATGTTCAGATATGGAAGTGATTCAATTTTGAAAGTCCTAGCTCAAAGGTCAAAGTCAAGGCCGAAGAAGAAGTTGAGAAATAAGCAGCCATGGCGGAGGTCACAATTTTACTCTTAGAGTTGGGCAACTTTTAGGGGTTAATTGTAGTGTTCAGATATGGAAGTGATTCAGTTTTGAAAGTCCTAGCTCAAAAGTCAAGGTCAAGATCGAGCAAAAGGTTGAGAAATAAGCAGCCATGGCGGAGGTCACAATTTTACTTTTGGAGTAGGGCAACTTTTAGGGGTTAATTGTCATGTTCAGATATGGAAGTGATTCAATTTTGAAAGTCCTAGCTCAAAAGTCAAGGTCAAGGCCGAGAAAAAAGTCGAGAAATAAGCAGCTTTGGTGGAGGTCACAATTTTACTCTTACAGTAGGGCAACTTTTGGGGGTTGATTGTCATGTTCAGATATGGAAGTGATTCAATTTTGAAAGTCCTAGCTCGAAGGTCAAGGTCAAAGCTGAGAAAAAAATCGAGAAATAAGCAGCCGTGGCGGAGGTCACAATTTTACTCCTAGAGTAGGGCAACTTTTAGGGGTTATTTGTCATGTTCAGATATGGAAGTGATTCAATTTCTAACCTAGCTCAAAGGTCAAGGTCAAGGCCGAGAAAAAAGTCGAGAAATAAGCAGCCATGGCGGAGGTCACAATTTTACTCTTAGAGTAGGGCAACTTTTAGGGGTTAATTGTCATGTTCAGATATGGAAGTGATTCAGTTTTGAAAGTCCTAGCTCAAAGGTCAAGGTCAAGTCCGAGAAAAAAGTCAAGAAATAAGCAGCCGTGGCGGAGGTCACAATTTTACTCTTAGAGTAGCGCAAATTTTAGGGGTTAATTGTCAGGTTCAGATATGGAAGTGATTCAATTTTGAAAGTCCTAGCTCAAAGGTCAAGGTCAAGGCCGAGAAAAAAGTCGAGAAATAAGCAGCCGTGGCAGAGGTAACAATTTTACTCTTGGAGTAAGGTAACTTTCAGGGGTTATTGTCATGTTCAGATATGGAGGTGATTCAATTTTGAAAGTCCTAGCTCAAAGGTCAAGGTCAAGGCCGAGAAAAAAGTTGAGAAATAAGCAGCCGTGGCGGAGGTCACAATTTTACTCTTAGAGTTAGGCAACTTTTAGGGGTTAATTGTCATGTTCAGATATGGAAGTGATTCAGTTTTGAAAGTCCTAGCTCAAAGGTCAAGGTCAAGGCCGAGCAAAAGGTTGATAAATAAGCAGCCGTGGCGGAGGTCGGAATTTTACTCTTAGAGTAGGGCAACTTTTAGGGGTTGATTGTCATGTTCAGATATGGAAGTGATTCAATTTTGAAAGTCCTAGCTCAAAGGTCAAGGTCAAGGTCGAGCAAAAGGTTGAGAAATAAGCTGCCATGGTGAGGTCACAATTTTACTCTTGGAGTAGGGCAACTTTTAGGGGTTAATTGTAGTGTTCAGATATGGAAGTGATTAAATTTTGAAAGTCCTAACTCAAAGGTCAAGGTCAAGGCCGAGAAAAAGTCGAGAAATAAGCAGCTTAGGCGGAGGTCACAATTTTACTCTTAGAGTAGAGCAACTTTTAGGGGTTGATTGTCATGTTCAGATATGGAAGTGATTCAATTTTGAAAGTCCTAGCTCAAAGGTCAAAGTCAAGGCCGAAGAAGAAGTTGAGAAATAAGCAGCCATGGCGGAGGTCACAATTTTACTCTTAGAGTTGGGCAACTTTTAGGGGTTAATTGTAGTGTTCAGATATGGAAGTGATTCAGTTTTGAAAGTCCTAGCTCAAAAGTCAAGGTCAAGATCGAGCAAAAGGTTGAGAAATAAGCAGCCATGGCGGAGGTCACAATTTTACTTTTGGAGTAGGGCAACTTTTAGGGGTTAATTGTCATGTTCAGATATGGAAGTGATTCAATTTTGAAAGTCCTAGCTCAAAGGTCAAGGTCAAGGCCAAGAAAAAAGTCAAGAAATAGGCAGCTTTGGCGGAGGTCACAATTTTACTCCCAGAGTAGGGCAACTTTTAGGGGTTGATTGTCTTGTTCAGATATGGAAGTGATTCAATTTTGAAAGTCCTAGCTCAAAGATCAAGGTCAAGGCCGAGAAAGAATTTGAGAAATAAGCAGCTTTGGCGGAGGTCACAATTTTACTCTTGGAGTAGGGCAACTTTTAGGGGTTTATTGTCATGTTCAGATATGAAAGTGATTCAATTTTGAAAGTCCTAGCTCAAAGGTCAAGGTCAAGGTCGAGCAAAAAGTTGAAAAATAAGCAGCCATGGCGGAGGTCACAATTTTACTCTTGGAGTAAGGCAACTTTTAGGGGTTAATTGTCATGTTCAGATATGGAAGTGATTCAGTTTTGAAAGTCCTAGCTCAAAGGTCAAGGTCAAGGTCGAGCAAAAGGTTGATAAATAAGCAGCCGTGGCGGAGGTCACAATTTTACTCTTAGAGTAGGACAACTTTTAGGGGTTGATTGTCATGTTCAGATATGGAAGTGATTAAATTTTGAAAGTCCTAGCTCAAAGGTCAAGGTCAAGGTCGAGCAAAAGGTTGAGAAATAAGCAGCCATGGCGGATGTCACAATTTTACTCTTGGAGTAGGGCAACTTTTAGGGGTTGATTGTCATGTTCAGATATGGAAGTGATTCAATTTTGAAAGTCCTAGCTCAAAGGTCAAGGTCAAGGCCGAGAAAAAATTTGAAAAATAAGCAGCTTTGGCGGAGGTCACAATTTTACTCTTAGAGTAGGGCAACTTTTAGGGGTTGATTGTCATGTTCAGATATGGAAGTGATTCAATTTTTAAAGTCCTAGCTCAAAGGTCAAGGTCAAGGTCGAGCAAAAGGTTGAGAAATAAGCAGCCATGGCAGAGGTCACAATTTTACTCTAGGAGTAAGGCAACCTTTAGGGGTTGATTGTCTTGTTCAGATATGGAAGTGATTCAATTTTGAAAGTCCTAGCTCTAAGGTCAAGGTCAAGGTCGAGCAAAAGGTTGAGAAATAAGCAGCCATGGCGGAGGTCACAATTTTCCTCTTGGAGTAGGGCAACTTTTAGGGGTTAATTGTCATGTTCAGATATGGAAGTGATTCAGTTTCGAAAGTCCTAGCTCAAAGGTCAAGGTCAAGGTAGAGCAAAAGGTTGATAAATAAGCAGCCGTGGCGGAGGTCACAATTTTACTCTTAGAGTAGGACAACTTTTAGGGGTTGATTGTCATGTTCAGATATGGAAGTGATTCAATTTTGAAAGTCCTAGCTCAAAGGTCAAGGTCAAGGCCGAGAAAAAATTTGAAAAATAAGCAGCTTTGGTGGAGGTCACAATTTTACTCTTAAAGTAGGGCAATTTTTAGGGGTTGATTGTCATGTTCAGATATGGAAGTGATTCAATTTTGAAAGTCCTAGCTCAAAGGTCAAGGTCAAGGTCGAGCAAAAGTTGAGAAATAAGCAGCCATGGCGGAGGTCACAATTTTACTCTTGGAGTAAGGCAACTTTAGGGGTTGATTGTCATGTTCAGATATGGAAGTGATTCAATTTTGAAAGTCCTAGCTCAAAGGTCAAGGTCAATGCCGAGAAAAAAGTTGAGAAATAAGCAGCCATGGCGGAGGTCACAATTTTACTCTTAGAGTTGGGCAACTTTTAGGGGTTAATTGTCATGTTCAGATATGGAAGTGATTCATTTTGAAAGTCCTAGCCAAAAGGTCAAGGTCAAGGTCGAGCAAAAGGTTGATAAATAAGCAGCCGTGGCGGAGGTCACAATTTTACTCTTAGAGTAGGGCAACTTTTAGGGGTTGATTGTCATGTTCAGATATGGAAGTGATTCAATTTTGAAAGTCCTAGCTAAAAGGTCAAGGTCAAGGTCGAGCAAAAGGTTGAGAAATAAGCAGCCATAGAGGAGGTCACAATTTTACTCTTAGAGTAGGGCAACTTTTAGGGGTTAATTTTCATGTTCAGTATGGAAGTGATTCAATTTTGAAAGTCCTAGCTCAAAGGTCAAGGTCAAGGCCAAGAAAAAAGTCAAGAAATAGGCAGCTTTGGCGGAGGTCACAATTTTACTCAGAGTAGGGCAACTTTTAGGGGTTAATTGTCATGTTCAGATATGGAAGTGATTCAATTTTGAAAGTCCTAGCTCAAAGGTCAAGGTCAAGGTCGAGCAAAAGGTTGAGAAATAAGCAGCCATGGCGGAGGTACAATTTTACTCTTAGAGTAGGGCAACTTTTAGGGGTTGATTGTCATGTTCAGATATGGAAGTGATTCAATTTTGAAAGTCCTAGCTCAAAGGTCAAGGTCAAGGCTGAGAAAAATTTGAGAAATAAGCAGCTTTGGCGGAGGTCACAATTTTACTCTTGGAGTAGGGCAACTTTTAGGGGTTGATTGTCATGTTCAGATATGAAAGTGATTCAATTTTGAAAGTCCTAGCTCAAAGGTCAAGGTCAAGGTCGAGAAAAAACTTGAAAAATAAGCAGCCATAGCGGAGGTCACAATTTTACTCTTGGAGTAAGGCAACTTTTAAGGGTTGATTGTCATGTTCAGATATGGAAGTGATTCAATTTTGAAAGTCCTAGCTCAAAGGTCAAAGTCAAGGCCGAAGAAGAAGTTGAGAAATAAGCAGCCATGGCGGAGGTCACAATTTTACTCTTAGAGTTGGGCAACTTTTAGGGGTTAATTGTAGTGTTCAGATATGGAAGTGATTCAGTTTTGAAAGTCCTAGCTCAAAAGTCAAGGTCAAGATCGAGCAAAAGGTTGAGAAATAAGCAGCCATGGCGGAGGTCACAATTTTACTTTTGGAGTAGGGCAACTTTTAGGGGTTAATTGTCATGTTCAGATATGGAAGTGATTCAATTTTGAAAGTCCTAGCTCAAAAGTCAAGGTCAAGGCCGAGAAAAAAGTCGAGAAATAAGCAGCTTTGGTGGAGGTCACAATTTTACTCTTACAGTAGGGCAACTTTTGGGGGTTGATTGTCATGTTCAGATATGGAAGTGATTCAATTTTGAAAGTCCTAGCTCGAAGGTCAAGGTCAAAGCTGAGAAAAAAATCGAGAAATAAGCAGCCGTGGCGGAGGTCACAATTTTACTCCTAGAGTAGGGCAACTTTTAGGGGTTATTTGTCATGTTCAGATATGGAAGTGATTCAATTTCTAACCTAGCTCAAAGGTCAAGGTCAAGGCCGAGAAAAAAGTCGAGAAATAAGCAGCCATGGCGGAGGTCACAATTTTACTCTTAGAGTAGGGCAACTTTTAGGGGTTAATTGTCATGTTCAGATATGGAAGTGATTCAGTTTTGAAAGTCCTAGCTCAAAGGTCAAGGTCAAGTCCGAGAAAAAAGTCAAGAAATAAGCAGCCGTGGCGGAGGTCACAATTTTACTCTTAGAGTAGCGCAAATTTTAGGGGTTAATTGTCAGGTTCAGATATGGAAGTGATTCAATTTTGAAAGTCCTAGCTCAAAGGTCAAGGTCAAGGCCGAGAAAAAAGTTGAGAAATAAGCAGCCGTGGCAGAGGTAACAATTTTACTCTTGGAGTAAGGTAACTTTCAGGGGTTATTGTCATGTTCAGATATGGAGGTGATTCAATTTTGAAAGTCCTAGCTCAAAGGTCAAGGTCAAGGCCGAGAAAAAAGTTGAGAAATAAGCAGCCGTGGCGGAGGTCACAATTTTACTCTTAGAGTTAGGCAACTTTTAGGGGTTAATTGTCATGTTCAGATATGGAAGTGATTCAGTTTTGAAAGTCCTAGCTCAAAGGTCAAGGTCAAGGCCGAGCAAAAGGTTGATAAATAAGCAGCCGTGGCGGAGGTCGGAATTTTACTCTTAGAGTAGGGCAACTTTTAGGGGTTGATTGTCATGTTCAGATATGGAAGTGATTCAATTTTGAAAGTCCTAGCTCAAAGGTCAAGGTCAAGGTCGAGCAAAAGGTTGAGAAATAAGCTGCCATGGTGGAGGTCACAATTTTACTCTTGGAGTAGGGCAACTTTTAGGGGTTAATTGTAGTGTTCAGATATGGAAGTGATTAAATTTTGAAAGTCCTAACTCAAAGGTCAAGGTCAAGGCCGAGAAAAAGTCGAGAAATAAGCAGCTTAGGCGGAGGTCACAATTTTACTCTTAGAGTAGAGCAACTTTTAGGGGTTGATTGTCATGTTCAGATATGGAAGTGATCCAATTTTGAAAGTCCTAGCTCAAAGGTCAAGGTCAAGGTCGAGCAAAAGGTTGAGAAATAAGCAGCCATGGCGGAGGTCACAATTTTACTCTTGGAGTAGGGCAACTTTTAGGGGTTATTTGTCATGTTCAGATATGGAAGTGATTCAATTTTGAAAGTCCTAGTTCGAAGGTAAAGGTCAAGGCCGAGAAAAAAGTCGAGAAATAAGCAGCTTTGGCGGAGGTCACAATTTTACTCTTGGAGTAGGGCAACTTTTAGGGGTTAATTGTCATGTTCAGATATGGAAGTGATTCAATTTTGAAAGTCCTAGTTCAAAGGTCAAGGTCAAGGTCGAGCAAAAGGTTGAGAAATAAACAACCATAGAGGAGGTCACAATTTTTCTCTTGGAGTAGGGCAACTTTTAGGGGTTAATTTTCATGTTCATATATGGAAGTGGTTCAATTTTGAAATTCCTAGCTCAAAGGTCAAGGTCAAGGCCGAGAAAAAAGTCAAGAAATAGGCAGATTTGGCGGGGGTCACAATTTTACTCTCAGAGTAGGGCAACTTTTAGGGGTTGATTGTCTTGTTCAGATATGGAAGTGATTCAATTTTGAAAGTCCTAGCTCAAAGATCAAGAACAAAGTCGAGCAAAAGGTTGAGAAATAAGCAGCCATGGCGGAGGTCACAATTTTACTCTTGGAGTAAGGCAACTTTTAGGGGTTGATTGTCATGTTCAGATATGGAAGTGATTCAATTTTGAAAGTCCTAGCTCAAAGGTCAAGGTCAAGGTCAAGGCTGAGAAAAAAGTTGAGAAATAAACAGCTTTGGCGGAGGTCACAATTTTACTCTTAGAGTAGGGCAACTTTTGGGGGTTGATTGTCATGTTCAGATATGGAAGTGATTCAATTTTGAAAGTCCTAGCTCAAAGGTCAAGGTCAAGGGCGAGAAAAAAGTCGAGAAATAAGCAGCCATGGTGGAGGTCACAATTTTACTCTTAGAGTAGGGCAACTTTTAGGGGTTATTTGTCATGTTCAGATATGGAAGTGATTCAATTTCTACCTAGCTCAAAGGTCAAAGTCAAGGCCGAGAAAAAAGTCGAGAAATAAGCAGCCGTGGCGGAGGTCACAATTTAACTCTTAGAGTAGGGCAACTTTTAGGGGTTAATTGTCATGTTCAGATATGGAAGTGATTCAGTTTTGAAAGTCCTAGCTCAAAGGTCAAGGTCAAGGCCGAGAAAAAAGTCAAGAAATAAGCAGCCGTGGCGGAGGTCACAATTTTACTCTTAGAGTAGGGCAAATTTTAGGGGTTAATTGTCAATTTCAGATATGGAAGTGATTCAATTTCGAAAGTCCTAGCTCAAAGGTCAAGGTCAAGGTCGAGCAAAAGGTTGAGAAATAAGCAGCCTGGCGGAGGTCACAATTTTACTCTTGGAGTAGGGCAACTTTTAGGGGTTAATTGTCATGTTCAGATATGGAGTGATTCAATTTTGAAAGTCCTAGCTCAAAGGTCAAGGTCAAGGCCGAGAAAAAGTCGAGAAATAAGCAGCCATGGCGGAGGTCACAATTTTACTCTTGGAGTAGGGCAACTTTTAGGGGTTGATTGTCATGTTCAGATATGGAAGTGATTCAATTTTGAAAGTCCTAGCTCAAAGGTCAAGGTCAAGGTCGAGCAAAAGGTTGAGAAATAAGCAGCCATGGCGGAGGTCACAATTTTACTCTTGGAGTAGGGCAACTTTTAGGGGTTGATTGTCATGCCCAGATATGGAAGTGATTCAATTTTGAAAGTCCTAGCTCAAAGGTCAAGGTCAAGGTCGAGCAAAAGGTTGAGAAATAAGCAGCCATGGCGGAGGTCACAATTTTACTCTTAGAGTAGGGCAACTTTTAGGGGTTAATTGTCATGTTCAGATATGGAAGTGATTCAATTTTGAAAGTCCTAGCTCAAAGGTCAAGGTCAAGGTCGAGCAAAAGGTTGAAATAAGCAGCCGTGGCGGAGGTCACAATTTTACTCTTAGAGTAGGCATCTTTTAGTGGTTGATTGTCATGTTCAGATATGGAAGTGATTAAATTTTGAAAGTCCTAGCTCAAAGGTCAAGGTCAAGCTCGAGCAAAAGGTTGAGAAATAAGCAGCCATTGCGGAGGTCAAAATTTTACTCTTGGAGTAGGGCAACTTTTAGGGGTTGATTGTCATGTTCAGATATGGAAGTGATTCAATTTTGAAAGTCCTAGCTCAAAGGTCAAGGTCAAGGCCGAGAAAAAATTTGAAAAATAAGCAGCTTTGGCGGAGGTCACAATTTTACTCTTAGAGTAGGGCAACTTTTAGGGGTTGATTGTCATGTTCAGATATGGAAGTGATTCAATTTTGAAAGTCCTAGCTCTAAGGTCAAGGTCAAGGTCGAGCAAAAGGTTGAGAAATAAGCAGCCATGGCAGAGGTCACAATTTTACTCTTGGAGTAAGGCAACCTTTAGGGGTTGATTGTCTTGTTCAGATATGGAAGTGATTCAATTTTGAAAGTCCTAGCTCAAAGGTCAAGGTAAAGGTCGAGCAAAAGGTTGAGAAATAAGCAGCCATGGCGGAGGTCACAATTTTACTCTTGGAGTAGGGCAAATTTCAGGGGTTAATTGTCATGTTCAGATATGGAAGTGATTTAATTTTGAAAGTCCTAGCTCAAAGGTCAAGGTCAAGGGCGAGAAAAAACTAGAGAAATAACCAGCCGTGGGGGAGGTCACAATTTTACTCTTGGAGTAGGACAACTTTTAGGGGTTGATTGTCATGTTCGGATATGGAAGTGATTCAATTTTGAAAGTCCTAGCTCAAAGGTCAAGGTCAAGGCCGAGAAAAAATTTGAAAAATAAGCAGCTTTGGTGGAGGTCACAATTTTACTCTTAGAGTAGGGCAATTTTTAGGGGTTGATTGTCATGTTCAGATAGGGAAGTGATTCAATTTTGAAAGTCCTAGCTCAAAGGTCAAGGTCAAGGTCGAGCAAAAGGTTGAGAAATAAGCAGCCATGGCGGAGGTCACAATTTTACTCTTGGAGTAAGGCAACCTTTAGGGGTTGATTGTCATGTTCAGATATGGAAGTGATTCAATTTTGAAAGTCCTAGCTCAAAGGTCAAAGTCAATGCCAAGAAAAAAGTTGAGAAATAAGCAGCCATGGCGGAGGTCACAATTTTACTCTTAGAGTTGGGCAACTTTTAGGGGTTAATTGTCATGTTCAGATATGGAAGTGATTCAGTTTTGAAAGTCCTAGCCAAAAGGTCAAGGTCAAGGTCGAGCAAAAGGTTGATAAATAAGCAGCCGTGGCGGAGGTCACAATTTTACTCTTAGAGTAAGGCAACTTTTAGGGGTTGATTGTCATGTACAGATATGGAAGTGATTCAATTTTGAAAGTCCTAGCTCAAAGGTCAAGGTCAAGGTCGAGCAAAAGGTTGAGAAATAAGCAGCCATAGAGGAGTTCACAATTTTACTCTTGGAGTAGGGCAACTTTTAGGGGTTAATTTTCATGTTCAGGTATGGAAGTGATTCAATTTTGAAAGTCCTAGCTCAAAGGTCAAGGTCAAGGCCAAGAAAAAAGTCAAGAAATAGGCAGCTTTGGCGGAGGTCACAATTTTACTCCCAGAGTAGGGCAACTTTTAGGGGTTGATTGTCTTGTTCAGATATGGAAGTGATTCAATTTTGAAAGTCCTAGCTCAAAGGTCAAGGTCAAGGTCGAGCAAAAGGTTGAGAAATAAGCAGCCATGGCGGAGGTCACAATTTTACTCTTGGAGTAGGGCAACTTTTAGGGGTTGATTGTCATGTTCAGATATGGAAGTGATTCAATTTTGAAAGTCCTAGCTCAAAGATCAAGGTCAAGGCTGAGAAAGAATTTGAGAAATAAGCAGCTTTGGCGGAGGTCACAATTTTACTCTTGGAGTAGGGCAACTTTTAGGGGTTGATTGTCATGTTCAGATATGAAAGTGATTCAATTTTGAAAGTCCTAGCTCAAAGGTCAAGGTCAAGGTCGAGCAAAAACTTGAAAAATAAGCAGCCATAGCGGAGGTCACAATTTTACTCTTGGAGTAAGGCAACTTTTAAGGGTTGATTGTCATGTTCAGATATGGAAGTGATTCAATTTTGAAAGTCCTAGCTCAAAGGTCAAAGTCAAGGCCGAAGAAGAAGTTGAGAAATAAGCAGCCATGGCGGAGGTCACAATTTTACTCTTAGAGTTGGGCAACTTTTAGGGGTTAATTGTAGTGTTCAGATATGGAAGTGATTCAGTTTTGAAAGTCCTAGCTCAAAAGTCAAGGTCAAGATCGAGCAAAAGGTTGAGAAATAAGCAGCCATGGCGGAGGTCACAATTTTACTTTTGGAGTAGGGCAACTTTTAGGGGTTAATTGTCATGTTCAGATATGGAAGTGATTCAATTTTGAAAGTCCTAGCTCAAAAGTCAAGGTCAAGGCCGAGAAAAAAGTCGAGAAATAAGCAGCTTTGGTGGAGGTCACAATTTTACTCTTACAGTAGGGCAACTTTTGGGGGTTGATTGTCATGTTCAGATATGGAAGTGATTCAATTTTGAAAGTCCTAGCTCGAAGGTCAAGGTCAAAGCTGAGAAAAAAATCGAGAAATAAGCAGCCGTGGCGGAGGTCACAATTTTACTCCTAGAGTAGGGCAACTTTTAGGGGTTATTTGTCATGTTCAGATATGGAAGTGATTCAATTTCTAACCTAGCTCAAAGGTCAAGGTCAAGGCCGAGAAAAAAGTCGAGAAATAAGCAGCCATGGCGGAGGTCACAATTTTACTCTTAGAGTAGGGCAACTTTTAGGGGTTAATTGTCATGTTCAGATATGGAAGTGATTCAGTTTTGAAAGTCCTAGCTCAAAGGTCAAGGTCAAGTCCGAGAAAAAAGTCAAGAAATAAGCAGCCGTGGCGGAGGTCACAATTTTACTCTTAGAGTAGCGCAAATTTTAGGGGTTAATTGTCAGGTTCAGATATGGAAGTGATTCAATTTTGAAAGTCCTAGCTCAAAGGTCAAGGTCAAGGCCGAGAAAAAAGTCGAGAAATAAGCAGCCGTGGCAGAGGTAACAATTTTACTCTTGGAGTAAGGTAACTTTCAGGGGTTATTGTCATGTTCAGATATGGAGGTGATTCAATTTTGAAAGTCCTAGCTCAAAGGTCAAGGTCAAGGCCGAGAAAAAAGTTGAGAAATAAGCAGCCGTGGCGGAGGTCACAATTTTACTCTTAGAGTTAGGCAACTTTTAGGGGTTAATTGTCATGTTCAGATATGGAAGTGATTCAGTTTTGAAAGTCCTAGCTCAAAGGTCAAGGTCAAGGCCGAGCAAAAGGTTGATAAATAAGCAGCCGTGGCGGAGGTCGGAATTTTACTCTTAGAGTAGGGCAACTTTTAGGGGTTGATTGTCATGTTCAGATATGGAAGTGATTCAATTTTGAAAGTCCTAGCTCAAAGGTCAAGGTCAAGGTCGAGCAAAAGGTTGAGAAATAAGCTGCCATGGTGAAGGTCACAATTTTACTCTTGGAGTAGGGCAACTTTTAGGGGTTAATTGTAGTGTTCAGATATGGAAGTGATTAAATTTTGAAAGTCCTAACTCAAAGGTCAAGGTCAAGGCCGAGAAAAAGTCGAGAAATAAGCAGCTTAGGCGGAGGTCACAATTTTACTCTTAGAGTAGAGCAACTTTTAGGGGTTGATTGTCATGTTCAGATATGGAAGTGATTCAATTTTGAAAGTCCTAGCTCAAAGGTCAAAGTCAAGGCCGAAGAAGAAGTTGAGAAATAAGCAGCCATGGCGGAGGTCACAATTTTACTCTTAGAGTTGGGCAACTTTTAGGGGTTAATTGTAGTGTTCAGATATGGAAGTGATTCAGTTTTGAAAGTCCTAGCTCAAAAGTCAAGGTCAAGATCGAGCAAAAGGTTGAGAAATAAGCAGCCATGGCGGAGGTCACAATTTTACTTTTGGAGTAGGGCAACTTTTAGGGGTTAATTGTCATGTTCAGATATGGAAGTGATTCAATTTTGAAAGTCCTAGCTCAAAGGTCAAGGTCAAGGCCAAGAAAAAAGTCAAGAAATAGGCAGCTTTGGCGGAGGTCACAATTTTACTCCCAGAGTAGGGCAACTTTTAGGGGTTGATTGTCTTGTTCAGATATGGAAGTGATTCAATTTTGAAAGTCCTAGCTCAAAGATCAAGGTCAAGGCCGAGAAAGAATTTGAGAAATAAGCAGCTTTGGCGGAGGTCACAATTTTACTCTTGGAGTAGGGCAACTTTTAGGGGTTTATTGTCATGTTCAGATATGAAAGTGATTCAATTTTGAAAGTCCTAGCTCAAAGGTCAAGGTCAAGGTCGAGCAAAAAGTTGAAAAATAAGCAGCCATGGCGGAGGTCACAATTTTACTCTTGGAGTAAGGCAACTTTTAGGGGTTAATTGTCATGTTCAGATATGGAAGTGATTCAGTTTTGAAAGTCCTAGCTCAAAGGTCAAGGTCAAGGTCGAGCAAAAGGTTGATAAATAAGCAGCCGTGGCGGAGGTCACAATTTTACTCTTAGAGTAGGACAACTTTTAGGGGTTGATTGTCATGTTCAGATATGGAAGTGATTAAATTTTGAAAGTCCTAGCTCAAAGGTCAAGGTCAAGGTCGAGCAAAAGGTTGAGAAATAAGCAGCCATGGCGGATGTCACAATTTTACTCTTGGAGTAGGGCAACTTTTAGGGGTTGATTGTCATGTTCAGATATGGAAGTGATTCAATTTTGAAAGTCCTAGCTCAAAGGTCAAGGTCAAGGCCGAGAAAAAATTTGAAAAATAAGCAGCTTTGGCGGAGGTCACAATTTTACTCTTAGAGTAGGGCAACTTTTAGGGGTTGATTGTCATGTTCAGATATGGAAGTGATTCAATTTTTAAAGTCCTAGCTCAAAGGTCAAGGTCAAGGTCGAGCAAAAGGTTGAGAAATAAGCAGCCATGGCAGAGGTCACAATTTTACTCTAGGAGTAAGGCAACCTTTAGGGGTTGATTGTCTTGTTCAGATATGGAAGTGATTCAATTTTGAAAGTCCTAGCTCTAAGGTCAAGGTCAAGGTCGAGCAAAAGGTTGAGAAATAAGCAGCCATGGCGGAGGTCACAATTTTCCTCTTGGAGTAGGGCAACTTTTAGGGGTTAATTGTCATGTTCAGATATGGAAGTGATTCAGTTTCGAAAGTCCTAGCTCAAAGGTCAAGGTCAAGGTAGAGCAAAAGGTTGATAAATAAGCAGCCGTGGCGGAGGTCACAATTTTACTCTTAGAGTAGGACAACTTTTAGGGGTTGATTGTCATGTTCAGATATGGAAGTGATTCAATTTTGAAAGTCCTAGCTCAAAGGTCAAGGTCAAGGCCGAGAAAAAATTTGAAAAATAAGCAGCTTTGGTGGAGGTCACAATTTTACTCTTAAAGTAGGGCAATTTTTAGGGGTTGATTGTCATGTTCAGATATGGAAGTGATTCAATTTTGAAAGTCCTAGCTCAAAGGTCAAGGTCAAGGTCGAGCAAAAGGTTGAGAAATAAGCAGCCATGGCGGAGGTCACAATTTTACTCTTGGAGTAAGGCAACCTTTAGGGGTTGATTGTCATGTTCAGATATGGAAGTGATTCAATTTTGAAAGTCCTAGCTCAAAGGTCAAAGTCAATGCCGAGAAAAAAGTTGAGAAATAAGCAGCCATGGCGGAGGTCACAATTTTACTCTTAGAGTTGGGCAACTTTTAGGGGTTAATTGTCATGTTCAGATATGGAAGTGATTCAGTTTTGAAAGTCCTAGCCAAAAGGTCAAGGTCAAGGTCGAGCAAAAGGTTGATAAATAAGCAGCCGTGGCGGAGGTCACAATTTTACTCATAGAGTAGGGCAACTTTTAGGGGTTGATTGTCATGTACAGATATGGAAGTGATTCAATTTTGAAAGTCCTAGCTAAAAGGTCAAGGTCAAGGTCGAGCAAAAGGTTGAGAAATAAGCAGCCATAGAGGAGGTCACAATTTTACTCTTGGAGTAGGGCAACTTTTAGGGGTTAATTTTCATGTTCAGGTATGGAAGTGATTCAATTTTGAAAGTCCTAGCTCAAAGGTCAAGGTCAAGGCCAAGAAAAAAGTCAAGAAATAGGCAGCTTTGGCGGAGGTCACAATTTTACTCCCAGAGTAGGGCAACTTTTAGGGGTTGATTGTCTTGTTCAGATATGGAAGTGATTCAATTTTGAAAGTCCTAGCTCAAAGGTCAAGGTCAAGGTCGAGCAAAAGGTTGAGAAATAAGCAGCCATGGCGGAGGTTACAATTTTACTCTTGGAGTAGGGCAACTTTTAGGGGTTGATTGTCATGTTCAGATATGGAAGTGATTCAATTTTGAAAGTCCTAGCTCAAAGATCAAGGTCAAGGCTGAGAAAGAATTTGAGAAATAAGCAGCTTTGGCGGAGGTCACAATTTTACTCTTGGAGTAGGGCAACTTTTAGGGGTTGATTGTCATGTTCAGATATGAAAGTGATTCAATTTTGAAAGTCCTAGCTCAAAGGTCAAGGTCAAGGTCGAGCAAAAACTTGAAAAATAAGCAGCCATAGCGGAGGTCACAATTTTACTCTTGGAGTAAGGCAACTTTTAAGGGTTGATTGTCATGTTCAGATATGGAAGTGATTCAATTTTGAAAGTCCTAGCTCAAAGGTCAAAGTCAAGGCCGAAGAAGAAGTTGAGAAATAAGCAGCCATGGCGGAGGTCACAATTTTACTCTTAGAGTTGGGCAACTTTTAGGGGTTAATTGTAGTGTTCAGATATGGAAGTGATTCAGTTTTGAAAGTCCTAGCTCAAAAGTCAAGGTCAAGATCGAGCAAAAGGTTGAGAAATAAGCAGCCATGGCGGAGGTCACAATTTTACTTTTGGAGTAGGGCAACTTTTAGGGGTTAATTGTCATGTTCAGATATGGAAGTGATTCAATTTTGAAAGTCCTAGCTCAAAAGTCAAGGTCAAGGCCGAGAAAAAAGTCGAGAAATAAGCAGCTTTGGTGGAGGTCACAATTTTACTCTTACAGTAGGGCAACTTTTGGGGGTTGATTGTCATGTTCAGATATGGAAGTGATTCAATTTTGAAAGTCCTAGCTCGAAGGTCAAGGTCAAAGCTGAGAAAAAAATCGAGAAATAAGCAGCCGTGGCGGAGGTCACAATTTTACTCCTAGAGTAGGGCAACTTTTAGGGGTTATTTGTCATGTTCAGATATGGAAGTGATTCAATTTCTAACCTAGCTCAAAGGTCAAGGTCAAGGCCGAGAAAAAAGTCGAGAAATAAGCAGCCATGGCGGAGGTCACAATTTTACTCTTAGAGTAGGGCAACTTTTAGGGGTTAATTGTCATGTTCAGATATGGAAGTGATTCAGTTTTGAAAGTCCTAGCTCAAAGGTCAAGGTCAAGTCCGAGAAAAAAGTCAAGAAATAAGCAGCCGTGGCGGAGGTCACAATTTTACTCTTAGAGTAGCGCAAATTTTAGGGGTTAATTGTCAGGTTCAGATATGGAAGTGATTCAATTTTGAAAGTCCTAGCTCAAAGGTCAAGGTCAAGGCCGAGAAAAAAGTTGAGAAATAAGCAGCCGTGGCAGAGGTAACAATTTTACTCTTGGAGTAAGGTAACTTTCAGGGGTTATTGTCATGTTCAGATATGGAGGTGATTCAATTTTGAAAGTCCTAGCTCAAAGGTCAAGGTCAAGGCCGAGAAAAAAGTTGAGAAATAAGCAGCCGTGGCGGAGGTCACAATTTTACTCTTAGAGTTAGGCAACTTTTAGGGGTTAATTGTCATGTTCAGATATGGAAGTGATTCAGTTTTGAAAGTCCTAGCTCAAAGGTCAAGGTCAAGGCCGAGCAAAAGGTTGATAAATAAGCAGCCGTGGCGGAGGTCGGAATTTTACTCTTAGAGTAGGGCAACTTTTAGGGGTTGATTGTCATGTTCAGATATGGAAGTGATTCAATTTTGAAAGTCCTAGCTCAAAGGTCAAGGTCAAGGTCGAGCAAAAGGTTGAGAAATAAGCTGCCATGGTGGAGGTCACAATTTTACTCTTGGAGTAGGGCAACTTTTAGGGGTTAATTGTAGTGTTCAGATATGGAAGTGATTAAATTTTGAAAGTCCTAACTCAAAGGTCAAGGTCAAGGCCGAGAAAAAGTCGAGAAATAAGCAGCTTAGGCGGAGGTCACAATTTTACTCTTAGAGTAGAGCAACTTTTAGGGGTTGATTGTCATGTTCAGATATGGAAGTGATCCAATTTTGAAAGTCCTAGCTCAAAGGTCAAGGTCAAGGTCGAGCAAAAGGTTGAGAAATAAGCAGCCATGGCGGAGGTCACAATTTTACTCTTGGAGTAGGGCAACTTTTAGGGGTTATTTGTCATGTTCAGATATGGAAGTGATTCAATTTTGAAAGTCCTAGTTCGAAGGTAAAGGTCAAGGCCGAGAAAAAAGTCGAGAAATAAGCAGCTTTGGCGGAGGTCACAATTTTACTCTTGGAGTAGGGCAACTTTTAGGGGTTAATTGTCATGTTCAGATATGGAAGTGATTCAATTTTGAAAGTCCTAGTTCAAAGGTCAAGGTCAAGGTCGAGCAAAAGGTTGAGAAATAAACAACCATAGAGGAGGTCACAATTTTTCTCTTGGAGTAGGGCAACTTTTAGGGGTTAATTTTCATGTTCATATATGGAAGTGGTTCAATTTTGAAATTCCTAGCTCAAAGGTCAAGGTCAAGGCCGAGAAAAAAGTCAAGAAATAGGCAGATTTGGCGGGGGTCACAATTTTACTCTCAGAGTAGGGCAACTTTTAGGGGTTGATTGTCTTGTTCAGATATGGAAGTGATTCAATTTTGAAAGTCCTAGCTCAAAGATCAAGAACAAAGTCGAGCAAAAGGTTGAGAAATAAGCAGCCATGGCGGAGGTCACAATTTTACTCTTGGAGTAAGGCAACTTTTAGGGGTTGATTGTCATGTTCAGATATGGAAGTGATTCAATTTTGAAAGTCCTAGCTCAAAGGTCAAGGTCAAGGTCAAGGCTGAGAAAAAAGTTGAGAAATAAACAGCTTTGGCGGAGGTCACAATTTTACTCTTAGAGTAGGGCAACTTTTGGGGGTTGATTGTCATGTTCAGATATGGAAGTGATTCAATTTTGAAAGTCCTAGCTCAAAGGTCAAGGTCAAGGGCGAGAAAAAAGTCGAGAAATAAGCAGCCATGGTGGAGGTCACAATTTTACTCTTAGAGTAGGGCAACTTTTAGGGGTTATTTGTCATGTTCAGATATGGAAGTGATTCAATTTCTACCTAGCTCAAAGGTCAAAGTCAAGGCCGAGAAAAAAGTCGAGAAATAAGCAGCCGTGGCGGAGGTCACAATTTAACTCTTAGAGTAGGGCAACTTTTAGGGGTTAATTGTCATGTTCAGATATGGAAGTGATTCAGTTTTGAAAGTCCTAGCTCAAAGGTCAAGGTCAAGGCCGAGAAAAAAGTCAAGAAATAAGCAGCCGTGGCGGAGGTCACAATTTTACTCTTAGAGTAGGGCAAATTTTAGGGGTTAATTGTCAATTTCAGATATGGAAGTGATTCAATTTCGAAAGTACTAGCTCAAAGGTCAAGGTCAAGGCCGAGAAAAAAGTCGGGAAATAAGCAGCCGTGGCAGAGGTAACAATTTTACTCTTGGAGTAAGGTAACTTTCAGGGGTTAATTGTCATGTTCAGACATGGAGGTGATTCAATTTTGAAAGTCCTAGCTCAAAGGTCAAGGTCAAGGCCGAGAAAAAAGTCGAGAAATAAGCAGCTTTGGCGGAGGTCACAATTTTACTCTTAGAGTTGGGCAACTTTTAGGGGTTAATTGTCATGTTCAGATATGGAAGTGATTCAGTTTTGAAAGTCCTAGCTCAAAGGTCAAGGTCAAGGTCGAGCAAAAGGTTGATAAATAAGCAGCCGTGGCGGAGGTCACAATTTTCTCTTAGAGTAGGGCAACTTATAGGGGTTGATTGTCATGTTCAGATATGGAAGTGATTCAATTTTGAAAGTCCTAGCTCAAAGGTCAAAGTCAAGGTCGAGCAAAAGGTTGAGAAATAAGCAGCCTTGGCGGAGGTCACAATTTTACTCTTGGAGTAGGGCAACTTTTAGGGGTTAATTGTCATGTTCACATATGGAAGTGATTCAATTTTGAGAGTCCAAGCTCAAAGGTCAAGGTCAAGGCCGAAAAAAATTTGGGAAATAAGCAGCCGTGGCGGAGGTCACAATTTTACTCTTAGAGTAGGGCAACTTTTAGGGGTTAATTGTCATGTTCAATTATGGAAGTAATTTAATTTTGAAAGTCCTAGCTCCAAGGTCAAGGTCAAGGCCGAGAAAAAACTAGAGAAATAACAAGCCTTGGCGGAGGTCACAATTTTACTCTTAGAGTAGGGCAACTTTTAGTGGTTAATTGTCATGTTCAGATAAGGAAGTGATTCAGCTTTGAAAGTCCTAGCTCAAAGGTCAAGGTCAAGGTCGAGAAAAAACTAGAGAAATAACACGCCGTGGCAGAGGTCACAATTTTACTCTTAGAGTAGGGCAACTTTTTGGGGTTAATTGTCATGTTCAGATGTGAAAGTGATTTAATTTTGAAAGTCCTAGCTCAAAGGTCAAGGTCAAGGCTGAGAAAAAAGTCGAGAAATAAGCAGCCGTGGCGGAGGTCACAATTTTACTCTTAGAGTAGGGCAACTTTTAGGGGTTAATTATCATGTTCAGATATGGAAGTGATTCAATTTTGAAAGTCCTAGCTCAAAGGTCAAGGTCAAGGCTGTGAAAAAAGTCTAGAAATAAGCAGCCGTGGTGGAGGTCACAATTTTACTCTTGGAGTAGGGCAACTTTTAGGGGTTAATTGTCATGTTCAGATATGGAAGTGATTCAATTTCAAAAGTCCTAGCTCAAAGGTCAAGGTCAAGGCTGAGAAAAAAGTCTAGATATAAGCAGCAGTGGCGGAGGTCACAATTTTACTCTTGGAGTAGGGCAACTTTCAAGGGTTACTTGTCATGTTCAGATATGGAAGTGATTTAATTTTGAAAGTCCTAGCTCAAAGGTCAAGGTCAAGGCCGAGAAAAAACTAGAGAAATAACCAGCCGTGGCGGAGGTCACAATTTTACTCCTAGAGTAGGGCAACTTTTAGGGGTTAATTGTCATGTTCAGATAAGGAAGTGATTCAATTTTGAAAGTCCTAGCTCAAAGGTCAAGGTGAAGGCCGAGAAAAAAGTCGAGAAATAAGCAGCCGTGGCGGAGGTCACAATTTTACTCTTAGAGTAGGGCAACTTTTGGGGGTTAATTGTCATGCTCAGATATGGAAGTGATTTAATTTTGAAAGTCCTAGCTCAAAGGTCAAGGTCAAGGCCGAGAAAAAAGTCGAGAAATAAGCAGCCGTGGCGGAGGTAACAATTTTACTCCTGGAGTAGGGCAACTTTTAGGGGTTAATTGTCATGTTCAGATATGGAAATGATTTAATTTTGAAGTCCTAGGTCAAAAGGTCAAGGTCAAGGTCGAGCAAAAGGTTGAGAAATGAGCAGCCCTGGCGGAGGTCACAATTTTACTCTTAGAATAGGGCAACTTTTTGGGGTTAATTGGCATGTTCAGATATGGAAGAGATTCCATTTTGAAAGTCCTAGCTCAAAGGTCAAGGTCAAGGCTGAGAAAAAAAGTCTAGAAATAAGCAGCCATGGCGGAGGTAAAAATTTTACTCTTGGAGTAGGGCAACTGTTAGGGGTTAATTGTCATGTTCAGATATGGAAATGATTCAATTTTGAAGTCCTAGGTCAAAAGGTCAAATTCAAGGTCGAGCAAAAGGTTGAGAAATAAGCAGCTGTGGCGAAGGTCACAATTTTACTCCTAGAGTAGGGCAACTTTTAGGGGTTGATTGTCATGTTCAGATATGGAAGTGATTCAATTTTGAAAGTCCTAGCTCAAAGGTCAAGGTCAAGGTCGAACGAAAGGTTGAGAAATAAGCAGCCATGGCGGAGGTCACAATTTTACTCTTGGAGTAGGGCAACTTTTAGGGGTTAATTGTCATGTTCAGATATGGTAATGATTTAATTTTGAAGTCCTAGGTCCAAAGGTCAAGGTCAAGGTCGAGCAAAAGGTTGAGAAATGAGCAGCTTTGGCGGAGGTCAAAATTTTACTCTTAGAGTAGGGCAACTTTTAGGGGTTGATTGTCATGTTCAGATATGGAAGTGATTCAATTTTGAAAGTCCTAGCTCAAAGGTCAAGGTCAAGGTCGAGCAAAAGGTTGAGAAATAAGCAGCCATGGCGGAGGTCACAATTTTACTCTTGGAGTAAGGCAACTTTTAGGGGTTTATTGTCATGTTCAGATATGGAAGTGATTCAATTTTGAAAGTCCTAGCTCAAAGGTCAAGGTCAAGGTCGAGCAAAAGGTTGAGAAATAAGCAGCCATGGCGGAGGTCACAATTTTTTTCTTGGAGTAAGGCAACTTTTAGGGGTTAATTGTCATGTTCAGATATGGAAGTGATTCAGTTTTTAAAGTCTTAGCTCAAAGGTCAAGGTCAAGGTCGAGCAAGAGGTTGATAAATAAGCAGCCGTGGCGGAGGTCACAATTTCACTCTTAGAGTAGGACAACTTTAAGGGGTTGATTGTCATGTTATGATATGGAAGTGATTAAATTTTGAAAGTCCTAGCTCAAAGTTCAAGGTCAAGGTCGAGCATAAGGTTGAGAAATAAGCAGCCATGGCGGAGGTCACAATTTTACTCTTGGAGTAGGGCAACTTTTAGGGGTTGATTGTCATGTTCAGATATGGAAGTGATTCAATTTTGAAAGTCCTAGCTCAAAGGTCAAGGTCAAGGCCAAGAAAAAAGTCGAGAAATAAGCAGCTTTGGCGGAGGTCACAATTTTACTCTTAGAGTAGGGCAACTTTTAGGGGTTGATTGTCATGTTCAGATATGGAAGTGATTCAATTTTGAAAGTCCTCGCTCAAAGGTCAAGGTCAACGTCGAGCAAAAGGTTGAGAAATAAGCAGCCATGGCGGAGGTCACAATTTTACTCTTGGGGTAGGGCAACTTTTAGGGGTTGATTGTCATGTTCAGATATGGAAGTGATTCAATTTTGAAAGTCCTAGCTCAAATGTCAAGGTCATGGTTGAGCAAAAGGTTGAGAAATAAGCAGCCATAGAGGAGGTCACAATTTTACTCTTGGAGTAGGGCACCTTTTTGGGGTTAATTTTCATGTTCAGATATGGAAGTGATTTAATTTTGAAAGTCCTAGCTCTAAGGTCAAGGTCAAGGTCGAGCAAAAGGTTGAGAAATAAGCAGCTTTGGCGGAGGTCACAATTTTACTCTTAGAGTAGGGCAACTTTTAGGGGTTTATTGTCATGTTCAGATATGGAAGTGATTCAATTTTGAAAGTCCTAGCTCAAAGGTCAAAGTCAAGGCCGAGAAAAAAGTTGAGAAATAAGCAGCCGTGGCGGAGGTCACAATTTCACTCTTAGAGTTGGGCAACTTTTAGGGGTTAATTGTCATGTTCAGATATGGAAGTGATTCAGTTTTGAAAGTCCTAGCTAAAAGGTCAAGGTCAAGGTTGAGCAAAAGGTTGATAAATAAGTAGCCGAGGCGGAGGTCACAATTTTACTCTTAGAGTAGGGCAACTTTTAGGGGTTGATTGTCATGTTCAGATATGGAAGTGATTTAATTTTGAAAGTCCTAGCTCAAAGGTCAAGGTCAAGGTCGAGCAAAAGATTGAGAAATAAGCAGCTTTGGCGGAGGTCACAATTTTACTCTTAGAGTAGGGCAACTTTTAGGGGTTGATTGTCATGTTCAGATATGGAAGTGATTCAATTTTGAAAGTCCTAGCTCAAAGGTCAAGGTCAAGGTCGAGCAAAAGGTTGAGAAATAAGCAGCCATGGCGGAGGTCATAATTTTACTCTTGGGGTAGGGCAACTTTTAGGGGTTGATTGTCATGTTCAGATATGGAAGTGATTCAATTTTGAAAGTCCTAGCTCAAAGGTGAAGGTCAAGGCCGAGAAAAAATTTGAGAAATAAGCAGCTTTGGCGGAGGTCACAATTTTACTCTTAGAGTAGGGCAACTTTTAGGGGTTGATTGTCATGTTCAGATATGGAAGTGATTCAATTTTGAAAGTCCTAGCTCAAAGGTCAAGGTCAAGGTCGAGCAAAAGGTTGAGAAATAAGCAGCCATGGTGGAGGTCACAATTTTACTCTTGGAGTAAGGCAACTTTTAGGGGTTAATTGTCATGTTCAGATATGGAAGTGATTCAGTTTTGAAAGTCCTAGCTCAAAGGTCAAGGTCAAAGTCGAGCAAAAGGTTGAGAAATAAGCAGCCAATGCGGAGGTCACAATTTTACTCTTGGATTAGGGCAACTTTTAGGGGTTGATTGTCATGTTCAGATATGGAAGTGATTCAATTTTGAAAGTCGTAGCTCAAAAGTCAAGGTCAAGGCCGAGAAAAAAGTTGAGAAATAAGCAGCTTTGGCGGGGTCACAATTTTACTCTTAGAGTAGGGCAACTTTTAGGGGTTGATTGTCTTGTTCAGATATGGAAGTGATTCAATTTTGAAAGTCCTAGCTCAAAGGTCAAGGTCAAAGTCGAGCAAAAGGTTGAGAAATAAGCAGCCAATGCGGAGGTCACAATTTTACTCTTGGAGTAGGGCAACTTTTAGGGGTTGATTGTCATGTTCAGATATGGAAGTGATTCAATTTTGAAAGTCCTAGCTCAAAGGTCAAGGTCAAGGTCGAGAAAAAAGTCGAGAATTAAGCAGCTTTGGCGGAGGTCACAATTTTACTCTTAGAGTAGGGCAACTTTTGGGGGTTGATTGTAATGTTCAGATATGGAAGTGATTCAATTTTGAAAGTCCTAGCTCAAAGGTCGAGGTCAAGGCCGAGAAAAAAAATCGAGAAATAAGCAGCCGTGGCGGAGGTCACAATTTTACTCTTAGAGTAGGGCAACTTTTACGGGTTAATTGTCATGTTCAGATATGGAAGTGATTCAGTTTTGAAAGTCCTAGCTCAAAGGTCAAGGTCAAGGCCGAGAAAAAAGTCAAGAAATAAGCAGCCGTGGCGTAGGTCACAATTTTAATTTTAGAGTAGGGCAAATTTTAGGGGTTAATTGTCATGTTCAGATATGGAAGTGATCTAATTTTGAAAGTCCTAGCTCAAAGGTCAAGGTCAAGGCCGAGAAAAAAGTCGAGAAATAAGCAGCCGTGGCAAAGGTAACAATTTTACTCGTGGAGTAAGGTAACTTTCAGGGGTTAATTGTCATGTTCAGACATGGAGGTGATTCAATTTTGAAAGTCCTAGCTCAAAGGTCAAGGTCAAGGCCGAGAAAAAAGTCAAGAAATAGGCAGCCGTGGCGGAGGTCACAATTTTAATTTTAAAGTAGGGCAAATTTTAGGGGTTAATTGTCATGTTCAGATATGGAAGTGTTTCTATTTTGAAAGTCCTAGCTCAAAGGTCAAGGTCAAGGTCGAGCAAAAGGTTGAGAATTAAGCAGCTTTGGCGGGGGTCACAATTTTACTCTTAGAGTAGGGCAACTTTTACGGGTTAATTGTCATGTTCAGATATGGAAGTGATTCAATTTTGAAAGTCCTAGCTCAAAGGTCAAGGTCAAGGCCGAGAAAAAAGTCAAGAAATAAGCAGCCGTGGCGTAGGTCACAATTTTAATTTTAGAGTAGGGCAAATTTTAGGGGTTAATTGTCATGTTCAGATATGGAAGTGTTTCTATTTTGAAAGTCCTAGCTCAAAGGTCAAGGTCAAGGCCGAGAAAAAAGTCGAGAAATAAGCAGCCGTGGCAGAGGTAACAATTTTACTCTTGGAGTAAGGTAACTTTCAGGGGTTAATTGTCATGTTCAGACATGGAGGTGATTCAATTTTGAAAGTCCTAGCTCAAAGGTCAAGGTCAAGGCCGAGAAAAAAGTCAAGAAATAGGCAGCCGTGGCGGAGGTCACAATTTTACTCTTAGAGTAGGGCAACTTTTAGGGGTTAATTGTCATGTTCAGATATGGAAGTGATCTAATTTTGAAAGTCCTAGCTCGAAGGTCCAGGTCAAGGCCGAGAAAAAGTAGAGAAATAAGCAGCCGTGGCGGAGGTCACAATTTTACTCTAGAGTAGGGCAACTTTTAGGGGTTGATTGTCATGTTTAGATATGGAAGTGATTATATTTTGAAAGTCCTAGCTCAAAGGTCAAGGTCAAGGCCGAGAAAAAGTAGAGAAATAAGCAGCCGTGGCGGAGGTCACAATTTTACTCTTAGAGTAGGCAACTTTTAGGGGTTGATTGTCATGTTCAGATATGGAAGTGATTCAATTTTGAAAGTCCTAGCTCAAAGGTCAAGGTCAAGGTCGAGCAAAAGGTTGAGAAATAAGCAGCAATGGCGGAGGTCACAATTTTACTCTTGGAGTAGGGCAACTTTTAGGGGTTAATTGTCATGTTCAGATATGGAAGTGATTCAATTTTGAAAGTCCTAGCTCAAAGGTCAAGGTCAAAGGCCGAGAAAAAAGTCAAGAAATAAGCAGCTTTGGCGGAGGTCACAATTTTACTTTAGAGTAGGGCAACTTTTAGGGGTTGATTGTCATGTTCAGATATGGAAGTGATTCAATTTTGAAAGTCCTAGCTCAAAGGTCAAGGTCAAGGTCGAGCAAAAGGTTGAGAAATAAGCAGCCATGGCGGAGGTCACAATTTTACTCTTGGAGTAAGGCAACTTTTCAGGGGTTAATTGTCATGTTCAGATATGGAAGTGATTCAGTTTTGAAAGTCCTAGCTCAAAGCTCAAGGTCAAGGTTGAGAAAAAAGTTGAGAAATAAGCAACTTTGGCGGAGGTCACAATTTTACTCTTAGAGTAGGGCAACTTTTAGGGGTTGATTGTCATGTTCAGATATGGAAGTGATTCAATTTTGAAAGTCCTAGCTCAAAGGTCAAGGTCAAGGTTGCGCAAAAGGTTGAGAAATAAGCAGCCATAGAGGAGGTCACAATTTTACTCTTGGAGTAGGGCACCTTTTTGGGGTTAATTTTCATGTTCAGATATGGAAGTGATTTAATTTTGAAAGTCCTAGCTCAAAGGTCAAGGTCAAGGTCGAGCAAAAGATTGAGAAATAAGCAGCTTTGGCGGAGGTCACAATTTTACTCTTAGAGTAGGACAACTTTTAGGGGTTGATTGTCATGTTCAGATATGGAAGTGATTCAATTTTGAAAGTCCTAGCTCAAAGGTCAAGGTCAAGGTCGAGCAAAAGGTTGAGAAATAAGCAGCCATGGCGGAGGTCACAATTTTACTCTTGGGGTAGGGCAACATTTAGGGGTTGATTGTCATGTTCAGATATGGAAGTGATTTAATTTTGAAAGTCCTAGCTCAAAGGTCAAGGTCAAGGCCGAGAAAAAATTTGAGAAATAAGCAGCTTTGGCGGAGGTCACAATTTTACTCTTAGAGTAGGGCAACTTTTAGGGGTTGATTGTCATGTTCAGATATGGAAGTGATTCAATTTTGAAAGTCCTAGCTCAAAGGTCAAGGTCAAGGTCGAGCAAAAGGTTAAGAAATAAGCAGCCATGGTGGACGTCACAATTTTACTCTTAAAGTAGGGCAACTTTTAGGGGTTGATTGTCATGTTCAGATATGGAAGTGATTCAATTTTGAAAATCCTAGCTCAAAGGTCAAAGTCAAGGCCGAGAAAAAAGTTGAGAAATAAGCAGCCATGGCGGAGGTCACAATTTTACTCTTAGAGTTGGGCAACTTTTAGGGGTTAATTGTCATGTTCAGATATGGAAGTGATTTAATTTTGAAAGTCCTAGCTAAAAGGTCAAGGTCAAGGTCGAGCAAAATCTTGATAAATAAGCAGCCGTGGCGGACGTCACAATTTTACTCTTAGAGTAGGGCAACTTTTAGGGGTTTATTGTCATGTTCAGATATGGAAGTGATTCAGTTTTGAAAGTCCTAGCTCAAAGGTCAAGGTCAAAGTCGAGCAAAAGGTTGAGAAATAAGCAGCCAATGCGGAGGTCACAATTTTACTCTTGGATTAGGGCAACTTTTAGGGGTTGATTGTCCTGTTCAGATATGGAAGTGATTCAATTTTGAAAGTCGTAGCTCAAAAGTCAAGGTCAAGGCCAAGAAAAAAGTTGAGAAATAAGCAGCTTTGGCGGGGGTCACAATTTTACTCTTAGAGTAGGGCAACTTTTAGGGGTTGATTGTCTTGTTCAGATATGGAAGTGATTCAATTTTGAAAGTCCTAGCTCAAAGGTCAAGGTCAAAGTCGAGCAAAAGGTTGAGAAATAAGCAGCCAATGCGGAGGTCACAATTTTACTCTCGGAGTAGGGCAACTTTTAGGGGTTGATTGTCATGTTCAGATATGGAAGTGATTCAATTTTGAAAGTCCTAGCTCAAAGGTCAAGGTCAAGGTCGAGAAAAAAGTCGAGAATTAAGCAGCTTTGGCGGAGGTCAGAATTTTACTCTTAGAGTAGGGCAACTTTTGGGGGTTGATTGTAATGTTCAGATATGGAAGTGATTCAATTTTGAAAGTCCTAGCTCAAAGGTCAAGGTCAAGGCCGAGAAAAAAGTCAAGAAATAAGCAGCCGTGGCGTAGGTCACAATTTTAATTTTAGAGTAGGGCTAATTTTAGGGGTTAATTGTCATGCCCAGATATGGAAGTGTTCCTATTTTGAAAGTCCTAGCTCAAAGGTCAAGGTCAAGGCCGAGAAAAAAGTCGAGAAATAAGCAGCCGTGGCAGAGGTAACAATTTTACTCTTGGAGTAAGGTAACTTTCAGGGGTTAATTGTCATGTTCAGACATGGAGGTGATTAAATTTTGAAAGTCCTAGCTCAAAGGTCAAGGTCAAGGCCCAGAAAAAAGTAGAGAAATAAGCAGCCGTGGCGGAGGTCACAATTTTACTCCTAGAGTAGTGCAACTTTTAGGGGTTGATTGTCATGTTCAGATAAGGAAGTGATTCAATTTTGAAAGTCCTAGCTCAAAGGTCAAGGTCAAGGTCGAGCAAAAGGTTGAGAAATAATCAGCAATAGCGGAGGTCACAATTTTACTCTTGGAGTAGGGCAACTTTTAGGGGTTAATTTTCATGTTCAGATGTGAAAGTGATTCAATTTTGAAAGTCCTAGCTCAAAGGTCAAGGTCAAAGCCGAGAAAAAAGTCAAGAAATAGGCAGCTTTAGCGGAGGTCACAATTTTTCTTTTAGAGTAGGGCAACTTTTAGGGGTTGATTGTCATGTTCAGATATGGAAGTGATTCAATTTTGAAAGTCCTAGCTCAAAGGTCAAGGTCAAGGTCGAGCAAAAGGTTGAGAAATAAGCAGCCATGGCGGAGGTCACAATTTTACTCTTGGAGTAAGGCAACTTTCAGGGGTTAATTGTCATGTTCAGATATGGAAGTGATTCAGTTTTGAAAGTCCTAGCTCAAAGGTCAAGGTCAAGGTTGAGAAAAAAGTTGAGAAATAAGCAACTTTGGCGGAGGTCACAATTTTACTCCTAGAGTAGGGCAACTTTTAGGGGTTAATTGTCATGTTCAGATATGGAAGTGATTCAATTTTGAAAGTCCTAGCTCAAAGGTCAAGGTCAAGGTCGAGCAAAAGGTTGAGAAATAATCAGCCATGGCGGAGGTCAAAATTTTACTCTTGGAGTAGGGCAACTTTTAGGGGTTAATTGTCATGTTCAGATATGGAAGTGATTCAATTTTGAAAGTCCTAGCTCAAAGGTCAAGGTCAAGGCCGAAGAAAAAGTCGAGAAATAAGCAGCTTAGGCGGAGGTCACAATTTTACTCTTAGAGTAGGGCAACTTTTAGGGGTTGATTGTCATGTCCAGATATGGAAGTGATTCAGTTTTGAAAGTCCTAGCTCAAAGGTCAAGGTCAAGGTCGAGCAATAGGATGAGAAATAAGCAGCCATGGCGGAGGTCACAATTTTACTCTTGGAGTAGGGCAACTTTTAGGGGTTATTTGTCATGTTCAGATATGGAAGTGATTCAATTTTGAAAGTCCTAGCTCAAATGTAAAGGTCAAGGCCGAGAAAAAAGTCGAGAAATAAGCAGCTTTGGCGGAGGTCACAATTTTACTCTTGGAGTAGGGCAACTTTTAGGGGTTGATTGTCATGTCCAGATATGGAAGTGATTCAGTTTTGAAAGTCCTAGCTCAAAGGTCAAGGTCAATGTCGAGCAATAGGATGAGAAATAAGCAGCCATGGCGGAGGTCACAATTTTACTCTTGGAGTAGGGCAACTTTTAGGGGTTAATTGTCATGTTCAGATATGGAAGTGATTCAATTTTGAAAGTCCTAGCTCAAAGGTCAAGGTCAAGGCCGAGAAAAAACTAGAAAAATAACCATTCATGGCGGAGGTCACAATTTTACTCTTAGAGTAGGGCAACTTTTAGGGGTTAATTGTCATGTTCAGATAAGGAAGTGATTCAATTTTGAAAGTCCTAGCTCAAAGGTCAAGGTAAAGGCCGAGAAAAAACTAGAGAAATAACCAGCCGTGGCGGAGGTCACAATTTTACTCTTAGAGTAGGGCAACTTTTTGGGGTTGATTGTCATGTTCAGATATGGAAGTGATTCAATTTTGAAAGTCCTAGCTCAAAGGTCAAGGTCAAGGTAGAGCAAAAGGTTGAGAAATAAGCAGCCATGGCGGAGGTTACAATTTTACTCTTGGAGTAGGGCAACTTTTAGGGGTTAATTGTCATATTCAGATATGGATGTGATTCAGTTTTGAAAGTCCTAGCTCAAAGTTCAAGGTCAAGGTCGAGAAAAAAGTCAAGAAATAAGCAGCTTTGGTGGAGGTCACAATTTTACTCTTAGAGTAGGGCAACTTTTAGGGGTTGATTGTCATGTTCAGATATGGAAGTGATTCAATTTTGAAAGTCCTAGCTCAAAGGTCAAGGTCAAGGTCGAGCAAAAGGTTGAGAAATAAGCAGCCATGGCCGAGGTCACAATTTTACTCTTGGAGTAAGGCAACTTTTAGGGGTTATATTGTCATGTTCAGATATGGAAGCGATTCAGTTTTGAAAGTCCTAGCTCAAAGGTCAAGGTCAAGGTCAAGCAAAAGGTTGATAAATAAGCAGCCGTGGCGGAGGTCACAATTTTACTCTTAGAGTAGGGCAACTTTTAGGGGTTGATTGTCATGTTCAGATATGGAAGTGATTAAATTTTGAAAGTCCTAGCTCAAAGGTCAAGGTCAAGGTCGAGCAAAAGGTTGAGAAATAAGCAGCCATGGCGGAGGTCACAATTTTACTCTTAGAGTAGGGCAACTTTTAGGGGTTGATTGTCATGTTCAGATATGGAAGTGATTCAATTTTGAAAGTCCTAGCTCAAAGGTCAAGGTCAAGGCCGAGAAAAAATTTGAGAAATAAACAGCTTTGGCGGAGGTCACAATTTCACTCTTGGAGTAGGGCAACTTTTAGGGGTTGATTGTCATGTTCAGATATGGAAGTGATTCAATTTTGAAAGTCCTAGCTCAAAGGTCAAGGTCAAGGCCGAGAAATAAGCAGCCGTGGCGGAGGTCACGATTTTACTCTTGGAGTAGGGCAACTTTTAGGGGTTAATTGTCATGTTCAGATATGGAAGTGATTCAATTTTGAAAGTCCTAGCTCAAAGGTCAAGGTCAAGGTCGAGCAAAAGGTTGAGAAATAAGCAGCCATGGCGGAGGTCACAATTTTACTCTTGAAGTAAAGAAACTTTTAGGGGTTTATTGTCATGTTCAGATATGGAAGTGATTCAATTTTGAAAGTCCTAGCTCAAAGGTCAAAGTCAAGGCCGAGAAAAAAGTCGAGAAATAAACAGCCGTGGCGGAGGTCACAATTTTACTCTTAGAGTAGGGCAACTTTTAGGGGTTAATTGTCATGTTCAGATATGGAAGTGATTCAATTTTGAAAGTCCTAGCTCAAAGGTCAAGGTCAAGGTCGAGCAAAAGGTTGAGAAATAAGCAGCCATGGCGGAGGTCACAATTTTACTCTTGAAGTAAAGAAACTTTTAGGGGTTTATTGTCATGTTCAGATATGGAAGTGATTCAATTTTGAAAGTCCTAGCTCAAAGGTCAAAGTCAAGGCCGAGAAAAAAGTCGAGAAATAAACAGCCGTGGCGGAGGTCACAATTTTACTCTTAGAGTAGGGCAGCTTTTAGGGGTTGATTGTCATGTTCAGATATGGAAGTGATTCAATTTTGAAAGTCCTAGCTCAAAGGTCAAGGTCAAGGTCGAGCAAAAGGTTGAGAAATAAGCAGCCATGGCGGAGGTCACAATTTTACTCTTGGAGTAGGGCAACTTTTAGGGGTTGATTGTCATGTTCAGATATGAAAGTGATTCAATTTTGAAAGTCTTAGCTCAAAGGTCAAGGCCAAGGCCGAGAAAAAAGTCGAGAAATAAGCAGCTTTGGTGGAGGTCACAATTTTACTCTTAGAGTAGGGCAACTTTTAGGGGTTTATTGTCATGTTCAGATATGGAAGTGATTCAATTTTGAAAGTCCTAGCTCAAAGGTCAATGTCAAGGCCAAGAAAAAAGTTGAGAAATAAGCAGCCATGGCGGAGGTCACAATTTTACTATTAGAGTTGGGCAACTTTTAGGGGTTAATTGTCATGTTCAGATATGGAAGTGATTCAGTTTTGAAAGTCCTAGCTCAAAGGTCAAGGTCAAGGTCAAGCAAAAGGTTGAGAAATAAGCAGCCATGGCGGAGGTCACAATTTTACTCTTAGAGTTGGGTAACTTTTAGGGGTTAATTGTCATGTTCAGATATGGAAGTAATTCAGTTTTGAAAGTCCTATCTAAAAGGTCAAGGTCAAGGTCGAGCAAAAGATTGATAAATAAGCAGCCATGGCGGAGGTCACAATTTTACTCTTAGAGTAGGGCAACTTTTAAGGGTTGATTGTCATGTTCAGATATGGAAGTGATCCAGTTTTGAAAGTCCTAGCTCAAAGGTCAAGGTCAAGGTCAAGCAAAAGGTTGAGAAATAAGCAGCCATGGCGGAGGTCACAATTTTACTCTTGGAGTAGGGCACCTTTTAGGGGTTAATTGTCATGTTCAGATATGGAAGTGATTCAATTTTGAAAGTCCTAGCTCAAAAGTCAAGGTCAAGGCCGAGAAAAAAGTCGAGAAATAAGCAGCTTTGGCGGAGGTCACAATTTTACTCGTAGAGTAGGGCAACTTTTAGGGTTGACTGTCATGTTCAGTTATGGAAGTGATTCAATTTTGAAAGTCCTAGCTCAAAGGTCAAGGTCAAAGTCGAGCAAAAGGTTGAGAAATAAGCAGCCATGGCTGAGGTCACAATTTTACTCTTGGAGTAGGGCAACTTTTAGGGGTTGATTGTCATGTTCAGATATGGAAGTGATTCAATTTTAAAGTCCTAGCTCAAAGGTCAAGGTCAAGGCCAAGAAAAAAGTCGAGAAATAAGCAGCTTTGGCGGAGGTCAAAATTTTATTTTAGAGTAGGGCAACTTTTAGGGGTTAATTGTCATGTTCAGATATGGAAGTGATTTAATTTTGAAAGTCCTAGCTCAAAGGTCAAGGTCAAGGCCAAGAAAAAAGTCGAGAAATAAGCAGCCGTGGCGGAGGTAACAATTTTACGCTTGGAGTAGGGCAACTTTTAGGGGTTAATTGTCATGTTCAGATATGGAAGTGATTCAATTTTGAAAGTCCTAGTTCAAAAGGTCAAGGTCAAGTCGAACAAAAGGTTGAGAAATAAGCAGCCGTGGCGGAGGTCACAATTTTACTCTTGGGAGTAGGGCAACTTTTAGGGGATGATTGTCATGTTCAGATATGGAAGTGATTCTATTTTGAAAGTCCTAGCTCAAAGGTCAAGGTCAAGGCCGAGATAAAAGTCAAGAAATAAGCAGCTTTGGCGGAGGTCACAATTTTACTCTTGGAGTAGGGCAACTTTTAGGGGTTAATTGTCATGTTCAGATATGGAAGTGATTCAATTTTGAAAGTCCTAGCTCAAAGGTCAAGGTCAAGGTCGAACAAAAGGTTGAGAAATAAGCAGCCATGGCGGAGGTTACAATTTTACTCTTAGAGTAGGGCAACTTTTAGGGGTTAATTGTCATGTTCAGATATGGAAGTGATTCTATTTTGAAAGTCCTAGCTCAAAGGTCAAGGTCAAGGTTGAGCAAAAGGTTGAGAAAAAAGCAGCCGTGGCGGAGGTCACAATTTTTCTCTTAGAGTAGGGCAACTTTTAGTGATTTTCATGTTCAGATATGGAAGTGATTCAATTTTGAAAGTCCTAGCTCAAAGGTCAAGGTCAAGGTCAAGCAAAAGGTTGAGAAATAAGCAGCCATGGCGGAGGTCACAATTTTACTCTTGGAGTAGGGCAACTTTTAGGGGTTATTTGTCATGTTCAGATATGGAAGTGATTCAATTTTGAAAGTCCTAGCTCAAAGGTCAAGGTCAAGGCGAGAAAAAAGTCGAGAAATAAGCAGCCGTGGCGGAGGTCACAATTTTACTCTTAGAGTAGGGCAACTTTTAGGGGTTAATTGTCATGTTCAGATATGGAAGTGATTCAATTTTGAAAGTCCTAGCTCAAAGGTCAAGGTCAAGGCCGATAAAAAAGTCGAGAAATAAGCAGCCGTGGCGGAGGTCACAATTTTACTCTTAGAGTAGGGCAACTTTTAGGGGTTAATTGTCATGTTCAGATATGGAAGTGATTCAATTTTGAAAGTCCTAGCTCAAAGGTCAAGGTCAAGGCCGAGAAAAAAGTCGAGAATAAGCATCCGTGGCGGAGGTCACAATTTTACTCTTAGAGTAGGGCAACTTTTAGGGGTTGATTGTCATGTTCAGATATGGAAGTGATTCAATTTTGAAAGTCTAGCTCAAAGGTCAAGGTCAAGGCCGAGAAATAAGCAGCCGTGGCGGAGGTCACAATTTTACTCTTGGAGTAGGGCAACTTTTAGGTGTTAATTGTCATGTTCAGATATGGAAGTGATTCAATTTTGAAAGTCCTAGCTCAAAGGTCAAGGTCAAGGCCGAGAAAAAAGTCGAGAAATAAGCAGCCGTGGCGGAGGTCACAATTTTACTCTTAGAGTAGGGCAACTTTTAGGGGTTGATTGTCATGTTCAGATATGGAAGTGATTAATTTTGAAAGTCCTAGCTCAAAGGTCAAGGTCAAGGGCGAGAAAAAAGTAGAGAAATAAGCAGCCGTGGCGTAGGTCACAATTTTACTCTAGAGTAGGAGCAACTTTTAGGGGTTAATTGTCATGTTCAGATATGGAAGTGATTCAATTTTGAAAGTCCTAGTTCAAAGGTCAAGGTCAAGGCCGAGAAAAAAGTCGAGAAATAAGCAGCCGTGGCGGAGGTCACAATTTTACTCTTAGAGTAGGGCAACTTTTAGGGGTTAATTGTCATGTTCAGATATGGAAGTGATTCAATTTTGAAAGTCCTAGCTCAAAGGTCAAGGTCAAGGCCGAGAAAAAAGTAGAGAAATAAGCAGCCGTGGCGGAGGTCACAATTTTACTCTTAGAGTAGGAAACTTTTAGGGGTTAATTGTCATGTTCAGATATGGAAGTGATTCAATTTTGAAAGTCCTAGCTCAAAGGTCAAGGTCAAGGCCGAGAAAAAAGTCGAGAAATAAAGCCGTGGCGGAGGTCACAATTTTACTCTTAGAGTAGGGCAACTTTTAGGGGTTAATTGTCATGTTCAGATATGGAAGTGATTCAATTTTGAAAGTCCTAGTTCAAAGGTCAAGGTCAAGGCCGAGAAAAAAGTCGAGAAATAAGCAGCCGTGGCGGAGGTCACAATTTTACTCTTAGAGTAGGGCAACTTTTAGGGGTTAATTTTCATGTTCAGATATGGAAGTGATTCAATTTGAAAGTCCTAGCTCAAAGGTCAAGGTCAAGGCCAAGAAAAAAGTAGAGAAATAAGCAGCCGTGGCGGAGGTCACAATTTTACTCTTAGAGTAGGGAAACTTTTAGGGGTTAATTTTCATGTTCAGATATGGAAGTGATCAATTTTGAAAGTCCTAGCTCAAAGGTCAAGGTCAAGGCCAAGAAAAAAGTCGAGAAATAAGCATCCGTGGCGGAGGTCACAATTTTACTCTTAGAGTAGGGCAACTTTTAGGGGTTAATTGTCATGTTCAGATATGGAAGTGATTCAATTTTGAAAGTCCTAGCTCAAAGGTCAAGGTCAAGGCTGAGAAAAAAGCCCGAGAAATAAGCAGCCGTGGCGGAGGTCACAATTTTACTCTTAGAGTAGGGCAACTTTTAGGGGTTAATTGTCATGTTCAGATATGGAAGTGATTCAATTTTGAAAGTCCTAGCTCAAAGGTCAAGGTCAAGGTCGAGAAAAGGTTGAGAAATAAGCAGCCATGGCGGAAGGTCACAATTTTACTCTTGGAGTAGGGCAACTTTTAGGGGTTATTGTCATGTTCAGATATGGAAGTGATTCAATTTTGAAAGTCCTAGCTCAAAGGTCAAGGTCAAGGCCGAGAAAAAAGTCGAGAAATAAGCAGCTTTGGCGGAGGTCACAATTTTACTCTTAGAGTAGGGCAACTTTTAGGGGTTGATTGTCATGTTCAGATATGGAAGTGATTCAATTTTGAAAGTCCTAGCTCAAAGGTCAAGGTCAAGGCCGAGAAAAAATCTGGAGAAATAAGCAGCCGTGGCGGAGGTCACAATTTTACTCTCAGAGTAGGGCAACTTTTAGGGGTTAATTGTCATGTTCAGATATGGAAGTGATTTAATTTTGAAAGTCCTAGCTCAAAGGTCAAGGTCAAGGCCGAGAAAAAACTAGAGAATAAGCAGCCATGGCGGAGGTCACAATTTTACTCTTAGAGTAGGGCAACTTTTAGGGGTTAATTATCATGTTCAGATATGGAAGTGATTCAATTTTGAAAGTCCTAGCTCAAAGGTCAAGGTCAAGGCCGAGAAAAAACTAGAGAAATAAGCAGCCGTGGCGGAGGTCACAATTTTACTCTTAGAGTAGGGCAACTTTTAGGGGTTAATTGTCATGTTCAGATATGGAAGTGATTTAATTTTGAAAGTCCTAGCTCAAAGGTCAAGGTCAAGGTTGTGAAAAAAGTCTAGAAATAAGCAGCCGTGGCGGAGGTCACAATTTTTTCTTAGAGTAGGGCAACTTTTAGGGGTTAATTGACATGTTCTGATATGGAAGTGATTCAATTTTGAAAGTCCTAGCTCAAAGGTCAAGGTCAAGGGTGAAAAAAGTCTAGAAATAAGCAGCCGTGGCGGAGGTCACAATTTTACTCTTGGAGTAGGGCAACTTTTAGGGGTTAATTGTCATGTTCAGATATGGAAGTGATTCAATTTTGAAAGTCCTAGCTCAAAGGTCAAGGTCAAGGCGAGAAAAAAGTCGAGAAATAAGCAGCCGTGGCGGAGGTCACAATTTTACTCTTGGAGTAGGGCAACTTTTAGGGGTTGATTGTCATGTTCAGATATGGAAGTGATTCAATTTTGAAAGTCCTAGCTCAAAGGTCAAGGTCAAGGCCGAGCAAAAGTTGAGAAATAAGCAGCCATGGCGGAGGTCACAATTTTACTCTTAGAGTAGGGCAACTTTTAGGGGTTGATTGTCATGTTCAGATATGGAAGTGATTCAATTTTGAAAGTCCTAGCTCAAAGGTCAAGGTCAAGGCCGAGAAAAAAGTCGAGAAATAAGCAGCTTTGGCGGAGGTCACAATTTTACTCTTAGAGTAGGGCAACTTTTAGGGGTTGATTGTCATGTTCAGATATGGAAGTGATTCAATTTTGAAAGTCTAGCTCAAAGGTCAAGGTCAAGGCCGAGAAAAAAGTCGAGAAATAAGCAGCCGTGGCGGAGGTCACAATTTTACTCTTAGAGTAGGGCAACTTTTAGGGGTTAATTGTCATGTTCAGATATGGAAGTGATTCAATTTTAAGTCCTAGCTCAAAGGTCAAGGTCAAGGCCGAGAAAAAAGTCGAGAAATAAGCAGCCACGGCGGAGGTCACAATTTTACTCTTAGAGTAGGGCAACTTTTAGGGGTTAATTGTCATGTTCAGATATGGAAGTGATTCATTTTGAAAGTCCTAGCTCAAAGGTCAAGGTCAAGGTCCGAGAAAAAAGTCAAGAAATAAGCAGCCGTGGCGGAGGTCACAATTTTACTTTAGAGTAGGGCAACTTTTAGGGGTTAATTGTCATGTTCAGATATGGAAGTGATTCAATTTTGAAAGTCCTAGATCAAAGGTCAAGGTCAAGGCCGAGAAAAAAGTCGAGAAATAAGCAGCCGTGGCGGAGGTCACAATTTTACTCTTGGAGTAGGGCAACTTTTAGGGGTTAATTGTCATGTTCAGATATGGAAGTGATTCTATTTTGAAAGTCCTAGCTCAAAGGTCAAGGTCAAGGCCGAGAAAAAGTCGAGAAATAAGCAGCCTTTAGCGGAGGTCACAATTTTACTCTTAGAGTAGGGAAACTTTTAGGGGTTAATTGTCATGTTCAGATATGGAAGTGATTCAATTTTGAAAGTCCTAGCTCAAAGGTCAAGGTCAAGGCCGAGAAAAAAGTCGAGAAATAAGCAGCCATGGCGGAGGTCACAATTTTACTCTTAGAGTAGGGCAACTTTTAGGGGTTAATTGTCATGTTCAGATATGGAAGTGATTCAATTTTGAAAGTCCTAGCTCAAAGGTCAAGGTCAAGGCCGAGAAAAAAGTCGAGAAATAAGCAGCCGTGGCGGAGGTCACAATTTTACTCTTAGAGTAGGGCAACTTTTAGGGGTTAATGTCATGTTCAGATATGGAAGTGATTCAATTTGAAAGTCCTAGCTAAAGGTCAAGGTCAAGGCCGAGAAATAGGCAGCCGTGGCGGAGGTCACAATTTTACTCTTAGAGTAGGGCAACTTTTAGGGGTTAATTTTCATGTTCAGATATGGAAGTGATCTAATTTTGAAAGTCCTAGCTCAAAGGTCAAGGTCAAGGCCGAGAAAAAAGTCGAGAAATAAGCAGCCGTGGCGGAGGTCACAATTTTACTCTTGGAGTAGGGCAACTTTTAGGGGTTAATTGTCATGTTCAGATATGGAAGTGATTTAATTTTGAAAGTCCTAGCTCAAAGGTCAAGGTCAAGGCCGAGAAAAAAGTCGAGAAAAAAGCAGCCGTGGCGGAGGTAACAATTTTACTCTTGGAGTAGGGCAACTTTTAGGGGTTATTGTTATGTTCAGATATGGAAGTGATTCAATTTTGAAAGTCCTAGCTCAAAGGTCAAGGTCAAGGCCGAGAAAAAAGTCGAGAAATAAGCAGCTTTGGCGGAAGGTCACAATTTTACTCTTGGGAGTAGGGCAACTTTTAGGGGTTAATTGTCATGTTCAGATATGGAAGTGATTTAATTTTGAAAGTCCTAGCTCAAAGGTCAAGGTCAAGGCCAAGAAAAAAGTCGAGAAATAAGCAGCCGTGGCGGAGGTCACAATTTTACTCTTAGAGTAGGGCAACTTTTAGGGGTTGATTGTCATGTTCAGATATGGAAGTGATTCAATTTTGAAAGTCCTAGCTCAAAGGTCAAGGTCAAGGCCGAGAAAAAAGTCGAGAAATAAGCAGCCGTGGCGGAGGTCACAATTTTACTCTTGGAGTAGGGCAACTTTTAGGGGTTAATTGTCATGTTCAGATATGGAAGTGATTTAATTTTGAAAGTCCTAGCTCAAAGGTCAAGGTCAAGGCCGAGAAAAAAGTCGAGAAATAAGCAGCCGTGGCGGAGGTCACAATTTTACTCTTGGAGTAGGGCAACTTTTAGGGGTTAATTGTCATGTTCAGATATGGAAGTGATTCAATTTTGAAAGTCCTAGCTCAAAGGTCAAGGTCAAGGCCGAGAAAAAAGTCGAGAAATAAGCAGCTTTGGCGAAGGTCACAATTTTACTCTTGGGAGTAGGGCAACTTTTAGGGGTTAATTGTCATGTTCAGATATGGAAGTGATTTAATTTTGAAAGTCCTAGCTCAAAGGTCAAGGTCAAGGCCAAGAAAAAAGTCGAGAAATAAGCAGCCGTGGCGGAGGTCACAATTTTACTCTAGAGTAGGGCAACTTTTAGGGGTTAATTGTCATGTTTAGATATGGAAGTGATTCAATTTTGAAAGTCCTAGCTCAAAGGTCAAGGTCAAGGCCGAGAAAAAGTCGAGAAATAAGCAGCCGTGGCGGAGGTCACAATTTTACTCTTGGAGTAGGGCAACTTTTAGGGGTTAATTGTCATGTTCAGATATGGAAGTGATTTAATTTTGAAAGTCCTAGCTCAAAGGTCAAGGTCAAGGCCGAGAAAAAAGTCGAGAAAATAAGCAGCCGTGGCGGAGGTCACAATTTTACTCTTGGAGTAGGGCAACTTTTAGGGGTTATTGTCATGTTCAGATATGGAAGTGATTCAATTTTGAAAGTCCTAGCTCAAAGGTCAAGGTCAAGGCCGAGAAAAAAGTCGAGAAATAAGCAGCTTTGGCGAAGGTCACAATTTTACTCTTGGAGTAGGGCAACTTTTAGGGGTTAATTGTCATGTTCAGATATGGAAGTGATTTAATTTTGAAAGTCCTAGCTCAAAGGTCAAGGTCAAGGCCAAGAAAAAAGTCGAGAAATAAGCAGCCGTGGCGGAGGTCACAATTTTACTCTTAGAGTAGGGCAACTTTTAGGGGTTGATTGTCATGTTCAGATATGGAAGTGATTCAATTTTGAAAGTCCTAGCTCAAAGGTCAAGGTCAAGGCCGAGAAAAAAGTCGAGAAATAAGCAGCTTTGGCGAAGGTCACAATTTTACTCTTGGAGTAGGGCAACTTTTAGGGGTTAATTGTCATGTTCAGATATGGAAGTGATTCAATTTTGAAGTCCTAGCTCAAAGGTCAAGGTCAAGGTCGAAAAAAGTGAGAAATAAGCAGCCGCGGCGAAGGTACAATTTTACTCTTGGGAGTAGGGCAACTTTTAGGGGTTGATTGTCATGTTCAGATATGGAAGTGATTCTATTTTGAAAGTCCTAGCTCAAAGGTCAAGGTCAAGGCTGAGAAAAAGTCAAGAAATAAGCAGCTTTGGCGGAGGTCACAATTTTACTCTTAGAGTAGGGCAACTTTTAGGGGTTAATTGTCATGTTCAGATATGGAAGTGATTCAATTTTGAAAGTCCTAGTTCAAAAGGTCAAGGTCAAGGTCGAACAAAAGGTTGAGAAATAAGCATCCATGGCGGAGGTCACAATTTTACTCTTAGAGTAGGGCAACTTTTAGGGGTTAATTTTCATGTTCAGATATGGAAGTGATTCTATTTTGAAAGTCCTAGCTCAAAGGTCAAGGTCAAGGTTGAGCAAAAGGTTGAGAAAATAAGCAGCCATGGCGGAGGTCACAATTTTACTCTTAGAGTAGGGCAACTTTTAGGGGTTAATTTTCATGTTCAGATATGGAAGTGATTCAATTTTGAAAGTCCTAGCTCAAAGGTCAAGGTCAAGGTCGAGCAAAAGGTTGAGAAATAAGCAGCCATGGCAGAGGTCACAATTTTACTCTTGGAGTAGGGCAACTTTTAGGGGTTAATTGTCATGTTCAGATATGGAAGTGATTCAATTTTGAAAGTCCTAGCTCAAAGGTCAAGGTCAAGGCGAGAAAAAAGTCGAGAAAAAAGCAGTTTTGGCGGAGGTCGCAATTTTACTCTTGGAGTAGGGCAACTTTTAGGGGTTAATTGTCATGTTCAGATATGGAAGTGATTCAATTTTGAAAGTCCTAGCTCAAAGGTCAAGGTCAAGGCTGAGAAAAAAGTCGAGAAAAAAGCAGTTTTGGCGGAGGTCGCAATTTTACTCTTGGAGTAGGGCAACTTTTAGGGGTTAATTGTCATGTTCAGATATGGAAGTGATTCAATTTTGAAAGTCCTAGCTCAAAGGTCAAGGTCAAGGCTGAGAAAAAAGTCGAGAAAAAAGCAGTTTTGGCGGAGGTCGCAATTTTACTCTTGGAGTAGGGCAACTTTTAGGGGTTAATTGTCATGTTCAGATATGGAAGTGATTCAATTTTGAAAGTCCTAGCTCAAAGGTCAAGGTCAAGGGCGAGAAAAAAGTCGAGAAATAAACAGCCGTGGCGGAGGTCAACAATTTTACTCTTAGAGTAGGGCAACTTTTAGGGGTTAATTGTTATGTTCATATATGGAAGTGATTCAATTTTTAAAGTCCTACTCAAAGGTCAAGGTCGAGGCCGAGAAAAAAGTCGAGAAATAACCACCCGTGGCGGAGGTCACAATTTTACTCTTAGAGTAGGGCAACTTTTAGGGGTTAATTGTTATGTTCATATATGGAAGTGATTCAATTTTTAAAGTCCTAGCTCAAAGGTCAAGGTCAAGGCCGAGAAAAAAGTCGAGAAATAAGCAGCCGTGGGAGGTCACAATTTTACTCTTAGAGTAGGGCAACTTTTAGGGGTTAATTGTCATGTTCAGATATGGAAGTGATTCAATTTTAAAGTCCTACTCAAAGGTCAAGGTCAAGGCCGAGAAAAAAGTCGAGAAATAACCACCCGTGGCGGAGGTCACAATTTTACTCTTAGAGTAGGGCAACTTTTAGGGGTTAATTGTCATGTTCAGATATGGAAGTGATTCAATTTTGAAAGTCCTAGCTCAAAGGTCAAGGTCAAGGCCGAGAAAAAAGTCGAGAAATAAGCAGCTTTAGCGGAGGTCACAATTTTACTCTTAGAGTAGGGCAACTTTTAGGGGTTAATTGTCATGTTCAGATATGGAAGTGATTCAATTTTGAAAGTCCTAGCTCAAAGGTCAAGGTCAAGGCCGAGAAAAAAGTCGAGAAATAAGCAGCCATGGCAGAGGTCACAATTTTACTCTTGGAGTAGGGCAACTTTTAGGGGTTAATTGTCATGTTCAGATATGGAAGTGATTCAATTTTGAAAGTCCTAGCTCAAAGGTCAAGGTCAAGGTTGAGAAAAAAGTCGAGAAATAAGCAGCTTTGGCAGAGGTCACAATTTTACTCTTAGAGTAGGGCAACTTTTAGGGGTTAATTGTCATGTTCAGATATGGAAGTGATTCAATTTTGAAACCTAGCTCAAGGTCAAGGTCAAGGCCGAGAAAAAAGTCAAGAAATAGCAGCCGTGGCGGAGGTCACAATTTTACTCTTAGAGTAGGGCAACTTTTAGGGGTTAATTGTCATGTTCAGATATGGAAGTGATTCAATTTTGAAAGTCCTAGCTCAAAGGTCAAGGTCAAGGCCGAGAAAAAAGTAGAGAAATAAGCAGCCGTGGCGGAGGTCACAATTTTACTCTTAGAGTAGGGCAACTTTTAGGGGTTAATTGTCATGTTCAGATATGGAAGTGATTCAATTTTGAAAGTCCTAGCTCAAAGGTCAAGGTCAAGGCCGAGAAAAAGTCGAGAAATAAGCAGCCGTGGCGGAGGTCACAATTTTACTCTTGGAGTAGGGCAACTTTTAGGGGTTAATTGTCATGTTCAGATATGGAAGTGATTTAATTTTGAAAGTCCTAGCTCAAAGGTCAAGGTCAAGGCCAAGAAAAAAGTCGAGAAATAAGCAGCCGTGGCGGAGGTCACAATTTTACTCTTGGAAGTAGGGCAACTTTTAGGGGTTAATTGTCATGTTCAGATATGGAAGTGATTCAATTTTGAAAGTCCTAGCTCAAAGGTCAAGGTCAAGGCCGAGAAAAAAGTCGAGAAATAAGCAGCTTTGGCGAAAGGTCACAATTTTACTCTTGGAGTAGGGCAACTTTTAGGGGTTAATTGTCATGTTCAGATATGGAAGTGATTCAATTTTGAAAGTCCTAGCTCAAAGGTCAAGGTCAAGGCCGAGAAAAAAGTCGAGAAATAAGCAGCCGTGGCAGAGGTCACAATTTTACTCTTAGAGTAGGGCAACTTTTAGGGGTTGATTGTCATGTTCAGATATGGAAGTGATTCAATTTTGAAAGTCCTAGCTCAAAGGTCAAGGTCAAGGCCGAGAAAAAAGTCGAGAAATAAGCAGCTTTGGCGGAGGTCACAATTTTACTCTTAGAGTAGGGCAACTTTTAGGGGTTAATTGTCATGTTCAGATATGGAAGTGATTCAATTTTGAAAGTCCTAGTTCAAAAGGTCAAGGTCAAGGTCGAACAAAAGGTTGAGAAATAAGCAGACGTGGCGGAGGTCACAATTTTACTCTTGGGAGTAGGGCAACTTTTAGGGGTTAATTGTCATGTTCAGATATGGAAGTGATTCTATTTTGAAAGTCCTAGCTCAAAGGTCATGGTCAAGGCTTAGATAAAAGTCAAAAAAATAAGCAGCTTTGGCGGAGGTCACAATTTTACTCTTGGAGTAGGGCAACTTTTAGGGGTTAATTGTCATGTTCAGATATGGAAGTGATTCAATTTTGAAAGTCCTAGCTCAAAGGTCAAGGTCAAGGTCGAACAAAAGGTTGAGAAATAAGCAGCCATGGCAGAGGTACAATTTTACTCTTAGAGTAGGGCAACTTTTAGGGGTTAATTGTCATGTTCAGATATGGAAGTGATTCAATTTTGAAAGTCCTAGCTCAAAGGTCAAGGTCAAGGTTGAGCAAAAGGTTGAGAAAAAAGCAGCCGTGGCAGAGGTCACAATTTTACTCTTAGAGTAGGGCAACTTTTAGGGGTTAATTGTCATGTTCAGATATGGAAGTGATTCAATTTTGAAAGTCCTAGCTCAAAGGTCAAGGTCAAGGTCGAGAAAAAAGGTTGAGAAATAAGCAGCCATGGCAGAGGTCACAATTTTACTCTTGGAGTAGGGCAACTTTTAGGGGTTAATTTTCATGTTCAGATATGGAAGTGATTCAATTTTGAAAGTCCTAGCTCAAAGGTCAAGGTCAAGGCTGAGAAAAAAGTCGAGAAAGAAGCAGTTTTGGCAGAGGTCGCAATTTTACTCTTGGAGTAGGGCAACTTTTAGGGGTTAATTGTCATGTTCAGATATGGAAGTGATTCAATTTTGAAAGTCCTAGCTCAAAGGTCAAGGTCAAGGGCGAGAAAAAAGTCGAGAAATAAACAGCCGTGGCGGAGGTCACAATTTTACTCTTAGAGTAGGGCAACTTTTAGGGGTTAATTGTTATGTTCATATATGGAAGTGATTCAATTTTGAAAGTCCTAGCTCAAAGGTCAAGGTCGAGGCCGAGAAAAAAGTCGAGAAATAACACCGTGGCGGAGGTCACAATTTTACTCTTAGAGTAGGGCAACTTTTAGGGGTTAATTGTTATGTTCAGATATGGAAGTGATTCAATTTTTAAAGTCCTAGCTCAAAGGTCAAGGTCAAGGCCGAGAAAAAAAGTCGAGAATAAGCAGCCGTGGCGGAGGTCACAATTTTACTCTTAGAGTAGGGCAACTTTTAGGGGTTAATTGTCATGTTCAGATATGGAAGTGATTCAATTTTGAAGTCCTAGCTCAAAGGTCAAGGTCAAGGCCGAGAAATAAGCAGCCGTGGCGGAGGTCACAATTTTACTCTTAGAGTAGGGCAACTTTTAGGGGTTAATTGTCATGTTCAGATATGGAAGTGATTCAATTTTGAAAGTCCTAGCTCAAAGGTCAAGGTCAAGGCCGAGAAAAAATTTGAGAAATAAGCAGCCGGGGGAGGTCACAATTTTACTCTTAGAGTAGGGCAACTTTTAGGGGTTAATTGTCATGTTCAGATATGGAAGTGATTCAATTTTGAAAGTCCTAGCTCAAAGGTCAAGGTCAAGGCCGAGAAAAAATTTGAGAAATAAGCAGCCGTGGCTGAGGTCACAATTTTACTCTTAGAGTAGGGCATCTTTTAGGGGTTAATTGTCATGTTCAGATATGGAAGTGATTCAATTTTGAAAGTCCTAGCTCAAAGGTCAAGGTCAAGGCCGAGAAAAAATTTGAGAAATAAGCAGCCGTGGTGGAGGTCACAATTTTACTCTTAGAGTAGGGCAACTTTTAGGGGTTAATGTCATGTTCAGATATGGAAGTGATTCAATTTTGAAAGTTCTAGCTAAAGGTCAAGGTCAAGGCCGAGAAATAAGCAACCGTGGCAGAGGTCGCAATTTTACTCTTAGAGTAGGCAACTTTTAGGGGTTAATTGTCATGTTCAGATATGGAAGTGATTCAATTTTGAAAGTCCTAGCTCAAAGGTCAAGGTCAAGGCCGAGAAAAAAGTCGAGAAATAAGCAGCCGTGGCGGAGGTCACAATTTTCCTCTTAGAGTAGGGCAACTTTTAGGGGTTAATTGTCATGTTCAGATATGGAAGTGATTCAATTTTGAAAGTCCTAGCTCAAAGGTCAAGGTCAAGGCCGAGAAAAAAGTCGAGAAATAAGCAGCCGTGGCGGAGGTCACAATTTTACTCTTAGAGTAGGGCACTTTTAGGGGTTAATTGTCATGTTCAGATATGGAAGTGTTCAATTTTGAAAGTCCTAGCTCAAAGGTCAAGGTCAAGGCCGAGAAAAAAGTCGAGAAATAAGCAGCCGTGGCGGAGGTCACAATTTTACTCTTAGAGTAGGGCAACTTTTAGGGGTTAATTGTCATGTTCAGATATGGAAGTGATTCAATTTTGAAAGTCCTAGCTCAAAGGTCAAGGTCAAGGCCGAGGAAAAAGTAGAGAAATAAGCAGCCGTGGCGGACGTCACAATTTTACTCTTAGAGTAGGAAACTTTTAGGGGTTAATTTTCATGTTCAGATATGGAAGTGATTCAATTTTGAAAGTCCTAGCTCAAAGGTCAAGGTCAAGGCGAGAAAAAGTCGAGAAATAAACATCTGTGGTTCGGAGGTCACAATTTTACTCTTAGAGTAGGGCAACTTTTAGGGGTTAATTGTCATGTTCAGATATGGAAGTGATTCAATTTTGAAAGTCCTAGCTCAAAGGTCAAGGTCAAGGCCGAGAAAAAAGTAGAGAAATAAGCAGCCGTGGCGGAGGTCACAATTTTACTCTTAGAGTAGGCAACTTTTAGGGGTTAATTTTCATGTTCAGATATGGAAGTGATTCAATTTTGAAAGTCCTAGCTCAAAGGTCAAGGTCAAGGCCGAGAAAAAAGTCGAGAAATAAGCATCCGTGGCGGAGGTTACAATTTTACTCTTGGAGTAGGGCAACTTTTAGGGGTTAATTGTCATGTTCAGATATGGAAGTGATTCAATTTTGAAAGTCCTAGCTCAAAGGTCAAGTCAAGGCGAGAAAAAAGTCGAGAAATAAGCAACGGTGGCGGAGGTTACAATTTTACCCTTAGTCAGTCAGATATGGAAGTGATTCAATTTTGAAAGTTCTAGCTCAAAGGTCGTCAAGGCTGAGAAAAAAGCCCGAGAAATAAGCAGCCGTGGCGGAGGTCACATTTTACTCTTAGAGTAGGGCAACTTTTAGGGGTTAATTGTCATGTTCAGATATGGAAGTGATTCAATTTTTGAAAGTCCTAGCTCAAAGGTCAAGGTCAAGGCCGAGAAAAAATTCGAGAAATAAGCAGCCGTGGCGGAGGTCACAATTTTACTCTTCAGAGTAGGGAACTTTTAGGGGTTAATTGTCATGTTCAGATATGGAAGTGATTCAATTTTGAAAGTCCTAGCTCAAAGGTCAAGGTCAAGCCGAGAAAAAAGTAGAGAAATAAGCAGCCGTGGCGGAGGTCACAATTTTACTCTTGGAGTAGGGAAACTTTTAGGGGTTAATTTTCATGTTCAGATATGGAAGTGATTCAATTTTGAAAGTCCTAGCTCAAAGGTCAAGGTCAAGACCGAGAAAAAAGTCGAGAAATAAACAGCCGTGGTTCGGAGGTCACAATTTTACTCTTAGATTAGGGCAACTTTTAGGGGTTAATTGTCATGTTCAGATATGGAAGTGATTCAATTTTGAAAGTCCTAGCTCAAAGGTCAAGGTCAAGGCCGAGAAAAAATTAGAGAAATAAGCAGCTTTGGCGAGGTCACAATTTACTCTTTTAGTAAGGCAACTTTTAGGGGTTAATTGTCATGTTCAGATATGGAGTGATTCAATTTTGAAAGTCCTAGCTCAAAGGTCAAGGTCAAGGCCGAGAAAAAATTTGAGAAATAAGCAGCCGTGGGGGAGGTCACAAATTTACTCTTAGAGTAGGGCAACTTTTAGGGGTTAATTGTCATGTTCAGATATGGAAGTGATTCAATTTTGAAAGTCCTAGCTCAAAGGTCAAGGTCAAGGCCGAGAAAAAATTTGAGAAATAAGCAGCCGTGGCGGAGGTCACAATTTTACTCTTAGAGTAGGGCAACTTTTAGGGGTTAATTGTCATGTTCAGATATGGAAGTGATTCAATTTTGAAAGTCCTAGCTCAAAGGTCAAGGTCAAGGCCGAGAAAAAATTTGAGAAATAAGCAGCCGTGGCGGAGGTCACAATTTTACTCTTAGAGTAGGGCAACTTTTAGGGGTTGATGTCACGGTCAGATATGGAAGTGATTCAATTTTGAAAGTTCTAGCTCAAAGGTCAAGGTCAAGGCCGAGAAATAAGCACCGTGGCGGATGTCGCAATTTTACTCTTAGAGTAGGCAACTTTTAGGGGTTAATTGTCATGTTCAGATATGGAAGTGTTCAATTTTGAAAGTCCTAGCTCAAATTCAAGGTCAAGGGCGAGAAAAAAGTAGATAAAATAAGCAGCCGTGGCGGAGGTCAGAATTTTACTCTTAGAGTAGGGCAACTTTTAGGGGTTAATTGTCATGTTCAGATATGGAAGTGATTCAATTTTGAAAGTCCTAGCTCAAAGGTCAAGGTCAAGGCCGAGAAAAAAGTCGAGAAATAAGCAGCCGTGGCGGAGGTCACAATTTTCCTCTTAGACTAGGGCAACTTTTAGGGGTTAATTGTCATGTTCAGATATGGAAGTGATTCAATTTTGAAAGTCCTAGCTCAAAGGTCAAGGTCAAGGCCAGAAAAAAGTAGAGAAATAAGCAGCCGTGGCGGACGTCACAATTTTACTCTTAGAGTAGGGCAACTTTTAGGGGTTAATTGTTATGTTCATATATGGAAGTGATTCAATTTTGAAAGTCCTACCTCAAAGGTCAAGGTCGAGGCCGATAAAAAAGTCGAGAAATAACCACCCGTGGCGGAGGTCACAATTTTACTCATAGAGTAGGGCAACTTTTAGGGGTTAATTGTTATGTTCAGATATGGAAGTGATTCAATTTTTAAAGTCCTAGCTCAAAGGTCAAGGTCAAGGCCGAGAAAAAAGTCGAGAAATAAGCAGCCGTGGCAGAGGTAACAATTTTACTCTTGGAGTAAGGTAACTTTCAGGGGTTAATTGTCATGTTCAGACATGGAGGTGATTCAATTTTGAAAGTCCTAGCTCAAAGGTCAAGGTCAAGGCCGAGAAAAAAGTCGAGAAATAAGCAGCTTTAGCGGAGGTCACCATTTTACTCTTAGAGTAGGGAAACTTTTAGGGGTTAATTGTCATCTTCAGATATGGAAGTGATTCAATTTTGAAAGTCCTAGGTCAAAGGTCAAGGTCAAGGCCGAGAAAAAAGTCGAGAAATAAGCAGCCATGGCAGAGGTAACAATTGTACTCTTGGAGTAAGGCAACTTTTAGGGGTTAATTTTCATGTTCAGACATGGAGGTGATTCAATTTTGAAAGTCCTAGCTCAAAGGTCAAGGTCAAGGTTGAGAAAAAAGTCGAGAAATAAGCAGCTTTGGCAGAGGTCACAATTTTACTCTTAGAGTAGGGCAACTTTTAAGGTTAATTGTCATGTTCAGATATGGAAGTGATTCAATTTTGAACCTAGCTCAGATGTCAAGTTCAAGGCCGAGAAAAAAGTCAAGAAATAGGCAGCCGTGGCGGCGGTCACAATTTTACTCTTAGAGTAGGGCAACTTTTAGGGGTTAATTTTCATGTTCAGATATGGAAGTGATCTAATTTTGAAAGTCCTAGCTCGAAGGTCAAGGTCAAGGCCGAGAAAAAAGTAGAGAAATAAGCAGCCGTGGCGGAGGTCACAATTTTACTCCTAGAGTAGGGCAACTTTTAGGGGTTGATTGTCATGTTTAGATATAGAAGTGATTCAATTTTGAAATTCCTACCTCAAAGGTCAAGGTCAAGGCCGAAGAAAAAGTCGAGAAATAAGCAACCGTGGCGGAAGTCGCAATTTTCCTCTTAGAGTAGGGCAACTTTTAGGGGTTAATTGTCATGTTCAGATATGGAAGTGATTCAATTTTGAAAGTCCTAGCTCAAAGGTCAAGGTCAAGGCCGAGGAAAAAGTAGAGAAATAAGCAGCCGTGGCGGACGTCACAATTTTACTCTTAGAGTAGTGAAACTTTTAAGGGTTAATTTTCATGTTCAGATATGGAATTGATTCAATTTTGAAAGTCCTAGCTCAAAGGTCAAGGTCAAGGCTGAGGAAAAAGTCGAGAAATAAACATCTGTGGTTCGGAGGTCACAATTTTACTCTTAGAGTAGGGCAACTTTTAGGGGTTAATTGTCATATTCAGATATGGAAGTGGTTCAATTTTGAAAGTCCTAGCTCAAAGGTCAAGGTCAAGGCCGAGAAAAAAGTAGATAAAATAAGCAGCCGTGGCGGAGGTCAGAATTTTACTCTTAGAGTAGGGCAACTTTTAGGGGTTAATTGTCATGTTCAGATATGGAAGTGATTCAATTTTGAAAGTCCTAGCTCAAAGGTCAAGGTCAAGGCCGAGAAAAAAGTAGAGAAATAAGCAGCCGTGGCGGACGTCACAATTTTCCTCTTAGAGTAGGGCAACTTTTAGGGGTTATTTGTCATGTTCAGATATGGAAGTGATTCAATTTTGAAAGTCCTAGCTCAAAGGTCAAGGTCAAGGCCGAGAAAAAAGTAGAGAAATAAGCAGCCGTGGCGGACGTCACAATTTTACTCTTAGAGTATTGAAACTTTTAGGGGTTAATTTTCATGTTCAGATATGGAAGTGATTCAATTTTGAAAGTCCTAGCTCAAAGGTCAAGGTCAAGGCCGAGAAAAAAGTCGAGAAATAAACATCCGTGGTTCGGAGGTCAAAATTTTACTCTTGGAGTAGGGCAACTTTTAGGGGTTAATTGTCATGTTCAGATATGGAAGTGATTCATTTTTGAAAGTCCTAGCTCAAAGGTCAAGGTCAAGGGCGAGAAAAAAGTCGAGAAATAAGCAGCGGTGGCGGAGGTCATAATTTTACTCTCAGAGTAGGGCAACTTTTAGGGGTTAATTGTCATGTTCAGATATGGAAGTGATTCAATTTTGAAAGTTCTAGCTAAAAGGTCAAGGTCAAGGCTGAGAAAAAAGCCCGAGAAATAAGCAGCCGTGGCGGACGTCACAATTTTACTCTTAGAGTAGGGCAACTTTTAGGGGTTAATTGTCATGTTCAGATATGGAAGTGATTCAATTTTTAAAGTCCTAGCTCGAAGGTCAAGGTCAAGGCCCAGAAAAAAGTAGAGAAATAAGCAGCCGTGGCGGACGTCACAATTTTACTCTTAGAGTAGGGCAACTTTTAGGGGTTAATTGTCATGTTCAGATATGGAAGTGATTTAATTTTGAAAGTCCTAGCTCAAAGGTCAAGGTCAAGGCCGAGAAAAATGTAGAGAAATAAGCAGCCGTGGCGGACGTCATAATTTTACTCTTAGAGTAGGGCAACTTTTAGTGGTTAATTTTCATGTTCAGATATGGAAGTGATTCAATTTTGAAAGTCCTAGCTCAAAGGTCAAGGTCAAGGCCGAGAAAAAAGTAGAGAAATAAGCAGCCGTGGCGGACGTCACAATTTTCCTCTTAGAGTAGGGCAACTTTTAGGGGTTATTTGTCATGTTCAGATATGGAAGTGATTCAATTTTGAAAGTCCTAGCTCAAAGGTCAAGGTCAAGGCCGAGAAAAAAGTAGAGAAATAAGCAGCCGTGGCGGACGTCACAATTTTACTCTTAGAGTATTGAAACTTTTAGGGGTTAATTTTCATGTTCAGATATGGAAGTGATTCAATTTTGAAAGTCCTAGCTCAAAGGTCAAGGTCAAGGCCGAGAAAAAAGTCGAGAAATAAACATCCGTGGTTCGGAGGTCACAATTTTACTCTTGGGGTAGGGCAACTTTTAGGGGTTAATTGTCATGTTCAGATATGGAAGTGATTCAATTTTGAAAGTCCTAGCTCAAAGGTCAAGGTCAAGACCGAGAAAAAAGTCTAGAAATAAACAGCCGTGGTTCAGAGGTCACAATTTTACTCTTAGATTAGGGCAACTTTTAGGGGTTAATTGTCATGTTCAGATATGGAAGTGATTCAACTTTGAAAGTCCTAGCTCAAAGGTCAAGGTCAAGGCCGAGAAAAAATTCGAGAAATAAGCAGCTTTGGCGGAGGTCACAATTTTACTCTTGGAGTAAGGCAACTTTTAGGGGTTAATTGTCATGTTCAGACATGGAGGTGATTCAATTTTGAAAGTCCTAGCTCAAAGGTCAAGG
>NC_090729.1:138268448-138300948 GCF_036898095.1 Palaemon carinicauda
TGGAGTGTTTCTCCTACTTGTCAAAAGATGGCAGCACACGTAACTTGTTTCATTCATTTGAATGATTCTATTCAATTGGAAAAGGGTGATACATTGATACTTATGTGTGGCCTGTATAAATTGTATTCAGTTGCAATTGAGTAGGCTATTTTTAGCCTCATGGAAGGTTCCAGAATGCAAGGATTAAAGAGCATTACACACTGTTCATTTTCATGGCCAACAGATGGCCTTAACAGTAGAGTACCAAATTGTTAATTATCACCATCGTCCACTCATTATAGTTTTTATTACTTCATTTCTGTTGACATTTGCGCACAAAATTGCTATAATTAGGACGCACGTGAACTTGATGTTCCTTGTTGTCTGACTACAACTTAATTCTTAGTAAATTACAGATTTCAAAATGAGTGTCACAGAAATATTTCCTCAACAAACAATCGTTAGTTCAATTACATTTGGGGGTCTGGGGGTCGGGTCGTGAGATAGTGCCACATATACTGAAATCGGTGAGACAGTCCAGTAATTACAGTTATTTTATCTAATTTTCAATTACCTTTATATGAAATCGAAAGCTAATTTATATGCTTCCTGGTATGACATGTATTGTTGGTAAAAACTATGTAGAATAACAATATTGTTACATACCGAAAGGCATAACGCAGACTCCTCTACCTCCCTCCCTTATATCGTAACGAGTTTCACTTTACCCCCAATAGATGGCATCAGAGGCACCTTGTCTTATCTAATATAGTACATTGTTTGACGACCACATGTGTCAAAAAAAAGAGTCATAGGAAGGTAGAGGCTAGAGAATTAGTAGTTGGTAAATTGTCCAACGATCGTTTCCTTATTAGGAATGGATATTTTGATCCGAAACTTGTGTGAATTTTTCACATGGTATCGGAAGCAACCTGGGTTTACTTATAGAAGTGTTTAGTATTTCCTTTCTTCACCAGAACACATGAATGGCAAGTCATGTCCCTGTACAATTGACCAAGGTAACAACCATCAGCATAGTTAAGGTTGGTGGGACGAGTTTGGGAAAGCGCTGCCAAATGGAATTTCCTTGAATGGAGAATATCACTATTCATTATAAATTCAACTAATTTAAGGACTAATAGTTATATACCGGAAGGTGCATGGCCATGGTATAATTAGATGTTCTTATAATGAGTGTAATCATCATAGACAAATCGAATAAAGAAAAAGAAAATGGTCGCATTTCTGTGTCTTTTGCAATATTGCGTCATCCACCTGCGAATTTGTGTTTTTTTAATAAGGGCATTCCAGAGTGTAAAACACTTATAAAATAAACCTAATCACCATTTCCTTAGTAAATGTGTGCATGCCACTAAAGCTATTTCTTGGTTCAATATAGATTGAAGTAATCCATTCAGTATATATATATATATATATATATATATATATATATATATATATATATATATATATATATGTGTGTGTGTGTATGTATATATATATATATATATATATATATATATATATATATATATATATATATATATATATATATATATATATATATATATATAAATATATATATATACACACACACACACACACATATATATATATATATATATATAATATATATATATATATATATATATATATATATATATATATATAGAACATCATTCTTTTCCTTTACCAGTAACAGTAACGGTCTTCTTAAGCCAATGATACGTCAATTGTGATTATAGTAAATGCTGATTCTGAAAGATCATTGAGAGAGAGAGAGAGAGAGAGAGAGAGAGAGAGAGAGAGAGAGAGAGAGAGAGAGAGAGAGAGAGAGAGAGAGAGAGAGAGAGAGAGAGATGTTGATGATCTCTGCAAATGAATCAGAGGAGACAGAGTATACATATAACAAGACTCTATAATAAGACTCTTTAGCTATGGTAAGCAGCTCTTCTAGGAGAAAGACACTCCAAAATTAAACCTTTGTTCTCTAGTCTAGGGTAGTGACATAGCCTCTGTACTATGGTCTTCCACTGTCTTAGGTTAGAGGGCTCTTGCTTGAGGGTACACACGATCACACTGTTATGTCTAATTTCTCTTCATCTCTGTTTTATTAAAGTATCTATAATTTGCACAGGAAATATTTGTTTCAATGTTGTTAATGTTCTTAAATTATTTTATTTTTACTTGTTCCCTTTCCTCACTGGGCTATTTTCCCTGTTGGAGCCCCTGGGCATATAGCATCCTGCTTTTCCAACTAGGGTTGTAGCTTAGAAATTAATGATAATACTAATATTCATTTATACAGGTAAAGTGTGGATATGAACTTTCAGTCGCCTCCTGTAACTCTTTCCAGAATCTCGTGATTAGAACCTTTGAAATGACATTTTCCCTGAGCTTTTTTCAAGAGTGTCGTCAACTCTTGCTTTCAGCTCTATGGCTGAGCTTTTTCACTTAAGCTGTGTAAACCCTAAATTGATGAAAAGTTGATAAGCTTTTCTGTACAGTTTTAGGAAGCAACCGATGGTTAATGAAGATTCTTGTCCAGGTGGTTCATATTTGATTCATCTTTTAAATGGCAAATGCAATAGTTTTTGTTGTATGGGTTCATGGGGGAATGGGGGGGGGGGGGGGTTTCCTCCCCCAATTATAGGAGGAACAGGTTACTTGTGTGGAGAAAACTATAATGAAATAGCATGTGAGAAAAAACGTGCTCAATGAAGGTCCAAAGGCTATCAGTGATACCATCAATCTTATCTGAATAATCTTCGCCAAAGCTCTCTCTCTCTCTCTCTCTCTCTCTCTCTCTCTCTCTCTCTCTCTCTCTCTCCTCATCTGTTGGCTACAGAAGCTGAGAGGGAACGGGAGGGTAAATGTGTGAAATTTTGCAGAGAGAGAGAGAGAGAGAGAGAGAGAGAGAGAGAGAGAGAGAGAGAGAGAGAGAGAGAGAGAGAGAGAGAGAGAGCATGTTTTTTCTGGTCGACGACGTATAAAGTATACGGTATGTTATGAAATAACTGTTATTTGTGTTTTCTTGTTTATCCTTTTGCTTTCGATATGACTGTTGTTGTTTTTGTTGTTTTTGTTGTTGTTGTTAAAGTGATGACGGTCATTGGATGCGAAATTCTGTACAAGTGCAGTTCTTGAATCATTTTGAGATTAATGAGACAAAAATCTAAGAAGTAATTTTCAGTATGAGGAGAAAACTACTGAGAAATTATTCCCCAAAAAAATCGTCTTTGTATATATATAAAAAAAAAAAAAACACTTGTCAGTGTAAAGAGTTAACTTTGATACTCCTGTCCAGAAAGTCTTCCTACTCTGAATTAATTAACTCGAGGCCCCTCTCTCTCTCTCTCTCTCTCTCTCTCTCTCTCTCTCTCTCTCTCTCTCTCTCTCTCTCTCTCTCTCTTGTTAATGAGGTATGTTAGCTTTACATTGGGTTTGTTATGGCGTTTGAGGTTTTCTACGAAGTTTTAGGACAGACGGTATGAAAACAAATAAAGTCTTAACCCAGACTATGTCTGACCTTCACTGTCTATAATGAAAGTCTTTTATTACTATAAATGCTGGAGTATGACATTTTTATAACATTCCCGGTCCAACTATTTAGGGAAAATACAAGAAAAAAAAATATCCTTAATCCGCAAAATATGAAACATACAGCAAACAGAAATGTTATTTGAAGCTTATCATAGAGAAAGTTTAATTCAATGATATCCGAAGAGTCGTGTAATCTACTTAAGTTTGTTTCTTGGCGCCAAAACAGCTCATCGCCAAAACAATGAGTGCCAAACTGTCTATCGCCAAAATGGCGGCGCCAAATCGTCAGCGCCAAAGAGTTGGCGCCAAATCGTCCTGTTCCGCCTACAATATATTGTAATTAAGGCCATAATACTGATGTTATTTTTTTTTCTTAACATGTCTGAAATTACTAACGTTTAACATATGCTAATAAACTATTCAACGATAATCAGTTTCCACTTCTCTTCTGTATTAGCTTTCAGTATATTTTGAAATAGAACCATGACAGAGAGACTTCACTTATGCCTATGCTTCAGGCCGCGTAAGAAAATAAGTAATTTCCAGTGTTCTTACTGGCCTGTAATATTCGTTCAGGTAGAGGTAAGAGGTCTAGTTCAGGCAGTGGAATATTTCACCCTTATTCTTTAATACCACATTCGAGGCTTAGGTCACACAGTCAGTCTCTGATACAGTAGGTCATTTTCAGTCTCCAAATATACCCAGGCTTTCTGATTTATTAAATTCTCTTGTTCACTGTGATATTTCCTGGAAATATTTAGTTGTCTGTTTTGATAATAATTTGAAATCATGTTTCTCAATCACGATAAAGAGCTACATCTGAAAAGGAAAATTTCCTCAAAAGATAGGTTGGATCTATCGGGTTTGAAGGTGAGACAACTGTAAACGGTTTTCAAAGGGATGAAGTCTAGGCTTCTGTGGGCTTTGATTTCGTACAAAGTCTCTGAACGTGCGGGGCTTTCCTGTGAATATTTAATCTTGAAAGATTGACTAAGTGTTAGAACTCTAAAACCTTAGAGGGCTAAGAAAGGATTCTGAATCAGGGTAAATACAATCAGAATACGAGGTATAAGAACGGGTTAGAAGATAGCTTTTTCCGTTTCTTGACTACCACTTCTAAACTAAGCGTTGACTGTGAATATTTAATCTGGTTGATCTTGACAAATTCTAGTGCCATTAATGATGTCAAGTGGATTCTATCTCATGAATTATACAATCAGAATCAAAGGTACTGTACCAACCGTGTGTCACACAATTGTACATAATTCCTTTTGCATATATTATGCTTGTATCTTCGCTCTTCCCTCGCACTAAACGAACATGAAAATTCATGTCTGCTGTTTTCCCTGTAACATTGTCTGTCTTGTTAACTTGTTAGGTCCTGTTGGTTTGAGGTTTTGTATATAAAGGAGAGTGTTCTATAATAATATAACTCAGTCGATTGCTTCCTGCCTTTGAGTTCACAACCTTCCCCTTCGGCACCGTCATATTGGTGACCCCGGAAGTCGACTCGCTCCCACTGCCTTCCACCCCCACCTCCCTCGCCCCTCGATCGTTGGTACTATGGCGGACTCTACTACAGGAGTTGGCGCTGCGGCCGCCCCATTAAAACTTTCACCGTTCGCCAGCGGAGAGGCATTTGCTTGGTTTCAGCGCGCAGAAGTCCAGTTTCGCATCAACGGCGTGACTCGCTCAACCACCAAAGCAGATTATGTTCTCGCGGCGATACCCAAGGACACCTTCCTGGAAATATCCGACTGGCTTTGTGAACAAGGAGACACGCCAATAGCATATGACGCCCTCAAAACATACCTTCTGCAGCAGTACTCGCCGTCGCCAGCCGCCCGTGTAGCAAAGCTTTTTCAGCTCTCGCAACAACCGTTGGGGGACCAAAGGGCTTAGCTTGCCCTCAGGGAAATGACCAGTATCGCTCGCCTTCAACCTGCCGCAGACGGCTCTCCTCGTGAGGTGAACCTACTTCGTGCCCTTTGGATACGCTGTTTACCCGGACCAATACGCGCTGCCATACCTGATGTCGATAGTTTACCCATAAAGGACTTGATGACCAAAGCCGACGCCCTTATGAACAGCCACTTCAAGACCTCCATCAACGCCTCCACCCCTGACTAAGAGGATGCCTATTCAACCTCAACTGAACCTGACATGAATGCCGTAGGACATACACGCCCACACCGTGACGTGCCGAAGCAGAGATAAAGCCGCCCACCACCCACCAATCGCTCGCGCCCCAACAAACGACTTCTACAGCCACTTACTACCTCCCATCCGCCGCAGTTTTGCTACTACCACTTCAGATTCGGGGCAACTGCGAAGAAATGTGCCGAGGATTGTCAGTGGACAAAAAACGTGTAAGTAGGCCATCGCTCGTGGCGGTGGCCTCCCGTGTTTCTAATCTTTTCTTTTTACAGGATGCAGGAACGGGCGTGCGATTTTTGGTAGACATGGGTGCTTGTCGTTCTCTTTTGCCAAGGAAACTCTTCAAGACATGATGAAGTCTGTCTACATCTGCCGACGTCCGCTTGGTAGCTGCCAACGGATCTGCGATACCCACCTACGGTTACGAGAACCTCACATTATCGTTCGGAAACGGTAAATTCAATTGGAAGTTTCTCGTTGCTGACGTCACCATGCCAATCCTCGATGCGGATTTCCTCTCTCATTTCCACCTTCTGGTCGATGTCGCCCACCGACGATTGGTCAACGCAGACTCGTACTTGTCGACACCTCTTCAACCCGCCCCCTCTAACCTCGCTCTCCACATTAGCGCACCCACGGATGCCTACGCCCACCTCCTCACGTAGTACCCTGAAGTTTTCCGTCCAGAACTTCGCCAAACGCCCACGGTTCCTACCAAGCACGGTATTTATCACCATATCAAGACGACGGGACACCCAGTCTTCGCAAAATTCAGACGTCTGGCACCGGAACGATTGGCAGCCGCCAAACAGACGTTCGCCGAAATGGAGGAAATGGGCCTTTGCCAAAAGGCCTCCAGCCCATGGTCGTCACCCTTACACATCGTTCTGAAGAAAGACGGCTCCCTCCGTCCGTGCGGGGATTACAGGCACCAGAACATGCAAACAGAACCGGATCACTAGCCCCTCCCAAACATTGCCGACGTGACCTCCTACCTGCACAAAGCAAAGGTTTTCTCTACGCTCGATCTCCTGAAGGGGTATTATCAGGGGCCTATGAACCCAGAAGACATCCCCAAGACTGCCATCACCACTCCGTTTGGTACATACACCTTCAGTTACTCCTGTTTTGGCCTTCGTAATGCTGGGGCCACGTTTCAACGTCTCATGGATGGCATCTTAGGGGATCTCTCTTTCTGTGTATGTTATGTGGACGACATACTATTGTTCTCCTCCTCAAAAGAGGAACACCACCGTCACCTGCGCATCGTGCTCGACCGCCTGCAACAAAACGGCCTTGTAGTCCGGTACGACAAGTGTACCTTTGGCGCCAACGAAGTGTCGTTCTTAGGGCACCGCATCACTCCTGAAGGTGTCCACCCCCTCCTTGAGAAGGTAGCAGCCATTCAGAACTTCCCCGTGCCCTCGACCGTCAAAGCTCTGCAGGAATTCTTGGGCATGATCAACTATTATCACCGTTTTCTGCCAGCCATTGCCGCCACTCTTGCTCCCCTCTACGCCTCCCTCAAGGGCAAGCCAAAAAACCTGAAGTGAGGTCCCCTTCAAGAAGCAGCCTTCTGCAATGCAAAGAAGGCCCTATCAACTGCTGCAGCTCTCACTTTTCCTATCCCACACACCCCTCTCCTTCTCTCCACCGATGCCAGCGACGTCGCTATTGGTGCAGTACTCGAGCAGGTGGTCAAAAGCTCGTCCCGCCCATTGGCCTTGTTCAGCAGAAAACTGTCCAAGGCAGAATCGGGTTATTCTACCTTCGATCGAGAATTGCTGGCAGTGCACTTGGCTGTCCGTCACTTTCGCCATTTCTTAGAAGGTACGCCCTTCGTCATTTGCACAGACCACATGCCTCTGGTGCACGCCTTCACTCGACAGTCTGACGCCTGGATTGCTCGTCAACGCCGACATCTCTCCGCCGTGGCTGAATACAATTGCACCCTCCAATACGTCCCTGGGAAAATGAATCCCGTTGCCGATGCCCTGTCAAGAAACACGTTGGCTGCTATTCAACTGGGATTGAATTACAACGCCCTGGATGAAGCCCAACGACAGGATCCAGAGTATCAAGCTTGTAGGACATCCTGCACGTCCCTCCGTTGGGAAGACTTTCCCCTCGAAGACTCCAACACCACCCTCCTCTGTGACGTCAGTACTGGTAGACCGCGACCTTGGATTCCTGCTCCCATGCGCCGACAGGTGTTTGATTTCATTCACGGCCTTTCACATCCCTCGTGCCGTTCTACTGCACAGCTGCTGAAGGCAAAGTTCATTTGGCATGGCATTTCTAAGGATGCTAAGGATTGGGTCCGCGCCTGTACTTCTTGCCAAACTTCCAAAGTACATCGACACACGGATTCAGGAGTGGGCACCTTTCCTCAACCTCAGCGTCTTTTCGCACACATTCACGTCGACGTTGTAGGCCCCCTACCCACATCACAAGGACATCGTTACCTGTTTACCGTCATCGACCGCTCCACTCGTTGGCCTGAAGCCATTCCCATGGAAACTGCAACGTCCGCCTCATGTACATCTGCCTTACTCTCTGGATGGATTTCAAGATTCGGTATCCCTGAGCATATTACTTCTGACAGGGGAACCACTTTCACCTCTCAATTGTGGACGTCATTAGCGAATCTCCTGGGCATCACCCTACATCAGACAACAGCCTACAACCCCGCTGCCAATGGAATGGTTGAACGTTTTCATCGCACCCTTAAAGCAGCTTTGTGTCCCGCTGCAAGGATTCCAACTGGTTTACTCAGCTTCCCTGGGTCCTCCTGGGACTAAGGACCACTCCTAAAGACGCCCTCGACGTCTCGGCAGCTGAAATGGTGTATGGCGACCCGTTGGTCGTCCCTGCCGAATCTTTTCCTTCTACAACCTCCTCCGACGATCTCCAGCGCATACGTCACGTCTTGGGAAAATTTACTCCGTGCCGCCAGACTTACAAGCCCCCAGCGAAGCATCACATACCAACGGACTTGCACTCTGCAACGCACGTCTTCCTGCGCAACGACACCAGCAAGCCACCACTAACGCCCCCTTACACGGGCCCTTTCCTTGTGATCCGACGCAGTCCGAAAGCATTCCTCCTAAACATTCGGGGCAAAGAAGACTGGGTCTCCATTGATTGTCTAAAACCTGCTTATCTTCTGCCAGATGACCCGCCTACAGTTCACCTCTCTAGATCAGGGCGCCCTATTTAACATATACAGTATGTCATTTTTAGAGGGGGAACCATGTACCAACCGTGTGTCACACAATTGTACATAATTCCTTTTGCATATATTATGCTTGTATCTTCGCTCTTCCGTCGCACTAAACGAACATGAAAATTCATGTCTGCTGTTTTCCCTGTAACATTGTCTGTCTTGTTAACTTGTTATGTCCTGTTGGCTTGAGGTTTTGTATATAAAGGAGAGTGTTCTATAATAATATAACTCAGTCGATTGCTTCCTGCCTTTGAGTTCACAACCTTCCCCTTCGGCACCGTCACAGTACAGAAGGGTTAGAACAGAAGATGCTTTACCAATTTAATTGACTCCGTCTCTACACAAAGCACTCGGTTGAGAATTCTAATTTTAAAGATTTTGGGGAAAATCTTCTTCGTCATTCAATTCATGTAACATGATAAGTATTAGAAGTTTCATCAGCGGGAAAGATGATTTTCATGGTCATAGAGGATGTTGACTAAATAATCTAGTTTAGGAATATTAGTAAATATCTTCGTTTTTTATTCTTATGATAAGATACTGTGTATTTGAGTAAGTGTAGCAATTATGTTTACATTGCTTTGCTGATGACTTTTAGTTTTTGTGAGGTGTTTACCAAAGGATTCTAATGAAATCTTTCTAATAAGGAATCAATAACAAGCTGGATGTCTACTATCTGATTAAAGATCCAAGACATGGCCTCTGATGAATGTTGTATGATTGGAAAAAGGTAGAACTTTATACCTTTCCGATTATAATGTAGCAAGGATCTTGTCAGTTATCAACCGGATCAGGGGACTTCAGGGTGTAAGCATTACTTTTGTAACATTCAGGAGTAATGTATCCAAAATGTCAGCTCTTGTGTTTGCATCCAAACCCACACATTCATAAACTAACTAAGATGCTCTCGGCCGTCTGTTACAAACAAAAGAATTTAAAGGCCTTATTACTTGTTGGTCTTCCCATCATTAAAGAGTTAAATCAACAACTAAACAGTATCAGTTAAAAAAATTACATTGAATCTCCAACATACGAACTTCATTATTCCATGACTGGAAACATAAGTTCAAACATTTTTAAGGGCAGCATTGTTAATTAAGGCATCAAACTCATATTCAAATATTCGTATTTTCCATTGTTTCAGTCAGTTGAGTTTGCTAGCACTAGTGAGATAGTCTACATTTGTATCAAATTTTCCTTTTTTTATATAATGCAAAACTCTTATAAGAATGAAAAAATGTGCACTCAAGCTCTTTTATTTTGAAGTCCTTTAGTAAAATATTATTACTGTATCTAAGAGACTCGGTATTATGATTGGGGTGGTAGGAGAGAAGTTCCTATATTACAACAAATACTTTTATGATAAGAATATATTTATATCTCTACAAAAATCTGACACTTGAACCATGGCTAGACAGAGAATTACCAATCCACTCCTTCTCCTCTATCTCCAACTGTTCTATGCATTACAAAATCCATGAGGAGGATAAACAACATAGGTGACAACACATTCCCTTGGCGTACTCCACTGTTCACTGAAAATTCATCTGATAGGATTCCACTAACATCAGCTTTGCATTAACTATGCTCATGATCAGACTTAATTAAATTTACATATTCAGGAGGAATTCCATAATAACGCAGGATTCTCCACAAATTTTTCAGAGCAAACTATCAAAGGCTTTTTTTTATCCACAAATGCCATCCAAAGTTGATTTCTATATTTTACGCAGTGCTGAAAATTTTGTCAGTAAAACTTCTACCTTTTTTAAATCCTGCTTGTTCATCTCTAAGCTTTTCATCAATCTTTCTCTCCAGTTTCTTTAGAAAAAGCATACTATATATTTTCATGACAACTGACGTAAGTGTGATGCCTCTGTAATTTTGGCAATCCGGTAAATAGTGCTTGCTTACCAGAATGCATGAAATATCACAGGAGGTTAGGCTTAAGATAAATAGAAGAGATGATGAGAACGGAATATGAAATGGGATATGAAAAATCATTGGAAGTAGGAGGGCTTGATGAGGTAGAATCATTTAAGTACCGTATTCAGGAACTATGATCTTTAAGACAGGGCGGTTAGAATTGGAGTTTAATGAAAGATTGAAAAAAGCAAATCAGACAATGGTTAGGTTAAGTGAAATTTGGAAATGAAATCACCTGAAATTATATATAAAAATCAGGCTATATATTGTTTAGTGAGATCTGTGTTACAGTATGGACGTGATTCATGATATAACAATGTTACAATCTCCAACAGATTTAGTAAATTTATGATCAAAGCCCTCAGAAAAATATTGGGAGTTAAATGACACAGCAGGATTATAAATGAAACTATAAGGCCCCGTCCACACGAGCAAGCTCTGCTCGGTAAACTTTGCCTCTTTGCGAGCTAGGGCTGTCGAACGCATTTATGTTGCTGTCCGAACGACGGTGGTTGGGTAGTGAAAGACTGACAGTGACTGACAAAGGATCAAGTTGTGTAGGGCAGCATGGATCGCAGGACACACAAGGAGAAAATCGCGCTGTCTATTGTTATAGCAAAGATAAAGGCAACAAAGCAGAAAAGGATGTGGTGTTAAGAGTGGTTGCGAAGAAGAGAAGACATAGGAAGTCACGTGACAATATTGCGTGACCTGAAACATGGTTATGAGGCAGATTTCATCAACTATATGAGAATGAACCCTAACACTTTTTATAACATCTTATCGAAAGTGGAACCATATATAATGAAAGAAGATACCAAAATGAGGCAAGTATTTCAGCTGAAGCTCGACTGCATGCGATAATACTTTTCCTGTCAATTTGTATGCAGCTGCAGATCACTACAATACAGCTCAAGGATTTGCAAGCAGAGTTTGAGTGCAATAATTCCAGAAACCTGCAAACAAATTTATGAAGTCATGAGGAAAGACTACCTTAGGGTGAGACTTACCAACAAGGCTGGTAGTACGGTACGGTACGGAATGTTTTTCCGTACTCCGTGCCTGGTTAAAATACCGTACCGTAATTTCGTACCGTACTATCAATAATTTTTCCGTACCGTACAGTACGGAAAAAATACCATACCGTAATTCCGTACCTATACCGTACTAATATGGTTGCTGCTGCTTAGGATATTTGTAGTAACATTTAATACTGTTCCTTTGTTTTTAATACAAAACCAAGAGTATTCACTTTTGGATTCATAAAACATGTTTGGCATTAAACTATACGGTATATTTAGTACATGAAATATAGTGTATGAAATACTATTCAAAATATTTCCCAGTATTATGACTCTTTGGATAATAATAATAATTTTGTTGAAACCATCACTTCCTCTTTTAAGGATTTTATTATGAAAAAATATACCATAATCTAACCATTGACAGAACTTAAAAGCATTTCCCGATGTTACCATGTAATAAAATAAACCATTTTTTTCTCAATATTCAAAAGTTACGATGTAAAAAAATGAAATAATTTTTTTTTCCTCGACATTGAGAAACTAAAGTTACGATGTAAGAAAATAAACTAAATATTTTTTCTCAACATTCATAAACTAAAGTTAAGATGTTATAAAATAAACTAAATCTTTTTTCTCGACATTGATAAAATAAACGGATTTTGAGCGAAGCGAAAAATCTATTTTTGGGTGAGATGGCCATGTCGTCCTGATGGAAGTTCCTATAGGGTTGCTTCCTAGGGTATATTACAACTACGGCGATATTCCCAGAGAATTTACCTTAAGGTACCAGAATTCTAACTCCTGGAGCGAGTATCCCTCGTGAAAGGGATATCGCGACATATCAGAGGACGTATTATTGACACGCCACATGGCAATCTGCATCCTGGACAGAGATTTCATCTCGTAGGAGGCGATTGGCAAGAAACGAATTCGGGAAAGAAAAAGGGGAGCCGCTCCCAAGGCTTCCCTATCCTCCGATTCGTATGCGTGCCTGGCGCCAATCCTGGCGCCATCTGTATTCCTTGTAGCGTACACGAGGTGCTACAGATACTGTATGTAGGGAGGGGTCCTACAGCCCTTTCTTAGAAAGGCAAGGGCGGGTCCATCAGGACGACATGGCCATCTCACCCAAAAATAGATTTTTCGCTTCGCTCAAAATCCGTTTTTTGGGCTCAAGCCATGTCGTCCTGATTGAAGTGTACCAGAGCATTACTGTATCTGTGGACTCTCAGAACGTGCCGTACTCCCCGGAGGTAATTTTTCCCGGTCGACTAGACCTAGAGACCTAAGATGTTACCGTTATACATCTTTTCAACTAACTATAAACTATGTTAGAACTTCCTGCCCCCTACAGGGAAGAGTCCTACTAGACTCTGGAAAAGTCTCGAAGAGTACAAATACCTATGTATGAATACCAGGCAAGCTAATATAGTGGTCTCGCCCTATATTAAGTAAAGCATAGTTTGTAAAGAACCACTGCGTCAATATATATTGACCAGTAATCCGCACAATACTTGTATTGGACAGAGGTTTATATCCGCATAGGAAGAAACTAATAAAACCGCCCTCGTCCCTTTATGGGACGGAGTCCTCCCATTAGGGGACTACATAAACAAATGCAACATAGCTTGCATAACAGAACAATTCTATTAGAATTATCCCAGATAAGGTACATGGAATAAATGCTCAATTATACCAATAAATTGACACAGGTGAAAGAGACGCAAGGTTCTCAAGAACAAGTTTATTGACAGACAATAAATAGACAGGTTAACAACAATTATATATATATATATATATATATATATATATATATATATATATATATATATATATATATATATATATATATATATATATATATATATATATATATATATATATATATATATATATAAAGAGGATAACCCAAAACTTTAAGCATAAGTATGATAGTAAACAGAACTTGTTTATCTGAAAGAAAAAACATTAAATGCTACTTTTTTTTTTTTTTAAGATACCGAGGTATCAAGTCATAAAAGTCTGTATTACAAATCAATCACATTAGCGTTAAAAACGCTCGGCACACATGTCTGTACTTATGCTAGGTTCACCTTTGGAAAAGGAACAGTCTATGTGGGCACTCGGTGCCCTCATTTAGTTTGTAGTACAGTATGTACCTACACACTCACCCTGGACTTAATCGTCCTAATTAAGACCACTGTTCCTCGCAGAGTTAAACAGTAGGGTTAACTACACGACCCACTGCTACCACAGATCTCTTTAGTTCCTCTACTTGCTTCGCATAGTGGCGAAAGAACACTCTGGAAGACTTCCAGCCAGTGTATGAACGGAGATGTTCAAAATCCATACAATTAAAGAAATTTAGGGATGAGGCAACTTTCCTCGGATCGTGACCTGCGGGTGTACTGTCAGGATCCGCTCTGCGAATAAAATATGTGATTTTCGCTCTGAGTTGATTCAGAGATAAATTTGAGGCTGATGTTTCTCCCCTGAATAGTTGACCACCCTTGAATTCTGAAGTTCTACGAAGATAGACCTTTAGGCATTCTACTGGACATAGAGATGCATCTTCTTTCAGAGGGCAGATTCTCCAGGGACCCCACCTGTTGGTGGGTAACTCATTCTTGGCGAGAAACGTAGGATCCGGAAACAGGTTCAGTTCCCCCCCATCCAGGAACTGAACACGATCTGCCTCTCTCGAGAGGCCTACGATCTCACTAACCCTGGCCCCTGACGCGAGTGCAAATAGGAAAATAACTTTTTGTGTCAAATCCTTTAACGCACATTCTTCATTGCTCAACAGGGAGGCGAAATGAAGAACTTTGTCTAAAGACCATGAGATGGGCTTTGGAGGTGCTAAAGGTCTGAGCCTAGCACAGGCTTTCGGAACTTTATTAAAGATCTCGTTACCTAGGTCGATCTGGAAGGCAAATATAATGGGTCTCATCAAAGCAGATTTACACACTGAAATCATGTTAGCTGCCAACCCTTGACCATGGAGGTGGATGAAGAAAGATAAGCAGAAGTCTGTTGAGATCTCCTGCGGATTCTTTGCCTTTACAAAGGCCACCCATTTTCTCCAAGATGACTCATATTGCCGTCTAGTCGATTTGCACTTATATTTCTCTAGGAAGTCTATGCTGGCTTTCGAAATCCCGAAACGCTTTCTCACCGCAAGGGCGAGAAAATCATGAGCTGCAGGGTCCGGGTTTTCTGTAATGAAGCGCAGACAGTCGACTTCTGGACTCGCTGGGTCAGAACTGGATGTGGTAGCGGCACAAACTTCAGCTGTAGTTCCAACGCCAAGGGGAACCACATGCTGTTCGGCCACTTGTGGGCCACTATTGCCGCTACCCCTTTGAAGGATCTCAGTTTGTTGAGGACCCTCAACAGAAGGTTGTGAGGGGGGAACAGATAAATCTTGGACCATCTGTTCCAGTCGAGGGACATCGCGTCCACTGCTTCCGCTAAGGGGTCCTCGTACGGGGACACGTACAGGGGCAACTTCTTGTTGTCTTTCGTCGCAAAGAGGTCTATCTGCAGTTCTGGGACTTGATTCAGAATGAAGGAGAATGATCCTGCGTCTAAGGACCATTCCGACTCTATCGGTGTGAACCTGGATAGAGCGTCCGCTGTCACGTTGCGGACTCCTTGAAGGTGAACTGCCGACAGGTACCACTTCTTCTTTTCCGCCAATCGGAAAATGGCCAACATCACCTGGTTGAGAGGTGGTGACCTCGACCCTTGTCGATTCAAGCATCTCACAACCACCTCGCTGTCCATCACCAATCTTATGTGGATCGAGTGACGCGGGGAGACTTTCTTTAAGGTAAGGAGCACTGCCATAGCTTCTAGAAAGTTTATGTGAAAGGTCCTGAATAGCTTGGACCAAGTCCCCTGGACTTTTTTCCGATGAGAGTGACCTCCCCATCCCTCCTTTGAGGCGTCTGAGTGAATCGTCATCGACAGGGGAGGTGGCTGAAGAAGAACAGACTTCTTTAGATGTCTGGCTTGGGACCAAGGCCTGAGAAGAGTACGTAGCCGAGGCGGCACTGGTCTTCTCAGATCTCTTCGCGCGTTTGATGCATACCTTCTCCAAACTCCGGTTGCATCCTTTAGCTGTGCTCTTAGCACTTGGTCTGTCACCGAAGCAAACTGGAGAGAGCCTAGTACCCTCTCCTGTTCGCGTCTTGATATCCTTTCGGAATCTAGAAGTCTCTTGACAGAGCCCGCTATCTCCTTCCTTTTCTTCGTCGGGATGGAGAAACAGTGTGACAAAAGGTCCCAGTGGATTCCCAGCCACTGGAACTTTTGGGATGGAGAAAGTCGAGACTTTTTTCTGTTGATCTTGAAGCCTAGGTACTCTAGGAACTGGATCACCTGACTGGAAGCTTGCAAGCATTCGGTCTCGGATGCTGCCCACACCAGCCAGTCGTCCAGGTAGGCTACTACCTGAATTCCCTTTAGGCGTAATTGTTTGAGAGCTGCGCTCGCAAGCTTCGTGAAAATCCTTGGGGCTATGTTTAGCCCGAATGGCATGGCTCTGAAGACGTATAGTCTCCGTTGTAGCCTGAACCCTAGGTAGGGGGAGAGTCGACGGCTGATTGGGATGTGCCAATAGGCGTCTGACAAGTCTATAGAGACTGAGTATGCCCTCTTGGGCAGTAAGGTCCTTATGTGTTGCAGTGTTAGCATTTTGAATTTGCAATTCACTATGAACTTGTTGAGTGGCGACAAGTCCAGAATGACTCTGAGCTTTTCCGAGTCTTTCTTGGGAACACAAAACAGCCTCCCTTGGAATTTGATGGACTTCACCTTTCGGATCACTTTTTTCTCCAACAGTTCTTGAACGTACTCCTCCAGAACGGGGGTGGAGTGTTGGAAAAACCGAAGGCACGGGGGTGGAGTGCTGTACCAGCTCCAGCCCAATCCATTCTTGAGTAGGCTTTGGGCCCAGGGATCGAAGGTCCAACGATCCCAAAATTTCATCAGTCTCCCTCCTACCGTTATCATTTCACTTGGACTGCCATCCTGAGGTCTTGCCTCCCTGACCACGACCACCTCTGAATCCCCTTCCCCTTGAGGGGCGCCTAGACGAGCCTCTGGCTGCTCCTCTAGGCTTTGCTCAAAAGGAAGACTGTCCTTCGAACGTTGGGGTGAATGCCGTGGACTGACCTGGCACAGCCTGGGGTACCCACTGAAAAGTGGTCGGGGTTTGTGCCACCATCTGGGGCACTGGAGGCAATGGCAATTGCAGTTGCTGTTGCTGTCTAGAGGGCTTGGCTGGCCGAGACGGTAGCCTAGTCCTCATATTCTTCCTCTTTGGTTGAGGACCCTCATCCGGGGAAGACTTTCTTTTGATAGCCAGGCCCCACTTCTGGAGAAGGTTTCTATTCTCCACGGCGGCCTTATCAACAACTTCTTTGACCACATCGGTAGGGAAAAGGACTTTTCCCCAAATGTTGGAGGAGATTAACTTCCTTGGCTCGTGCCTCACCGTAGCCCCGGTGAACACGAACTCCCTACAAGCTCTCCTTGCCTTGACGAAGCTATAAAGGTCCTTCGTCACTGTGGCTAGGTGAGTCTTAGCCACCACCATGAACATTTCATGGACCTTGGGGTCACTTGCCATCGTCTCAAGAGTAGTCTGATGAGACATTGAGGCAGCCAGTCTTTCTTTTGTCTCGAACTCTCTTCGTAAGAGAGAGTCGGACAGCTTGGGGAGGTCCTCGCCGAATTGCCGTCCGGCAATATCAGCCTCCAACTTTCCCACTGAGAACGTCAGATGGACATCCTTCCAGTCTTTGTGGTCCATAGGCAGGGCCAGCGACAAGGGTTTACACTCCTCCAGGGAGGGGCAAGGCTTGCCGGCCTCGACTGCCTTTAGGACAGCCGCAAACCCTTTCTGTAAAAAGGGGAAGGCTATAGCAGGAGAGGACACAAAGGAAGGGAGCTTCTTGCTCAATGCAGCTACCTTCGAGTTAGAGAAGCCCCTCTCCTTCATCGAGGATGAAGGTAGGGCTTAAGCCTTAGCGTGGTCCATGATTATGACCTCCTTTGGCTCTGTCTCCTCCCTTGAAGCTGGTTCTTTTCTCAGCCGGACATAGCAGTCCGGATATGATGCCTTGCTGGGCCAGAATTCCACCTCCTCTAGGGGAACTGAACCCAGCTTATCCGAGATGACGATCTTTCCAGTCGTCATCGGCATGTGCTCAGCATACCTCCATGGGTTAGCATCTGAGCATAAGGGAAGGTCTTTCACATTGAGCGTTTTCCGGGGCCCATGTGATTCTGCCAGGGACTGCATCCGCAGTTCCATAGCAGCCGCCTTCTCCTGATTCTCCTTCTGCATTTGTTGGATCATTCCAACAATCGAAGAGAGGGCCTGTCCCAGTTCTACTGGGAGACCGGCCAATGTTGAGGGAATAGGCTCCGGAATCTGAACCGGAGTAGCCGACACCTTGTCGACCTCTTCCTTTACAACGTCTGGGGCTTGAACTTCATCCTGACCTTCTGCCAGGAGGTCTTGTTCCAAACGCTCGTCCACGTCAGACATCCTGTCATCTAACTGGATGTCTTGCATCGCGACCGCGACTTCAACGTCCACCTGGACCTGATCTTGGGGGATCTCCTCTTGAGGCTGGGGAATCACTGCATCAGCTGATGCCTTGGGAAAAAGATACGCCTTCATCTTCTCACTTGGAAGATAAGGGCCAGAAGTGTTCTTTTGGAAGCCCCTTACACAGGTACGAAGCTTCTCCCTTGCTATATCCCTTGATTCCGCCGTCCTAGGGGAATCAAAAGCCTCAGTAATCAGGTTAGTGCATACAGTACATACCTGAGGGTCCCAATACTGGAGATCATCCTTGGAGACAGCGAAAGAACTCACTTTCCTATCTGTAGGGCAACAGCAAAGGGATGTGCAAGAAAACACAATAGTGTTAGAACACACAGTGCTGTACCAAGACCCTTACCATAGTTTTCTTCTTACTGTATATGTTATACTGAAGAATACTAGTACAGTATAGGGGGATACGTGCCGACCGGCAACACACCATAACTAGCTTTAAAGTATACTACTTAACAGCTATAAGGCGGCAGCACTCTGGTTCAAATGCATGTGCCGGCCGGCAGCGACTGCCGGCCGGCAACAGCCAATGTCGGCCGGCAATGGCTGCCGGCTGGCAACTACACAAGGTAGTACCCAGCTGCCGGCCACACTCTTGGTGACCGGCAGACAAGGGCTGACATAAGCCGGCTGGCAAAGGTACAAGACCGATGCCAGCCGGCAGCAAAAGAACCAGAGGACTACACCTGCCCGGCTGCTGGCCTCGGGTCGGGTATAGCACTAGAAGAAAAATAGAATGGATGCCGGGATAAGAGTGTACACAACCTCCAAGCCCGGCAATCCGAAAGAGTGCATATAAGGAAGGGGAGAATCTAATTCAGGCTTCCTGACCAATGCCGTCTGGCTCTACAGGCAGGCATGGATGAGGGACCAAGAGAGGTCCGGGCAGCACTCAAAAATATAAGACTGCCGGCCGGCAAGGGGCTGAGTCAATTCCACATCCTAACCTATACTAGCTCCAGATGTAGAACGACGTACAGTACTGTAATGGCTAGGCCATTACGGAGAAAGAGGGGGAAGGGACAAGAGGGTCCTATCAACCTTGCTTTAGTGACAGATCACCCACAGCCAAGAAACTTATCTTAGCCTAAGGGAGATCTAAGGAGGAAGGCCAGCAATACTTGCCAGCTCCCAGAGCACCAAAGCAAGGAAGGTGTTGCTACTCCCAGGGAAAGAAACTTATCCTCCCCCGAGAACAGCAACAAGGACTAGTCTGGTAGATCACAAAAGAAGGAATCATATCCACAGAAACCTTCGGTAGTGACCTAAGGAGGCTAAGCCCCCTTTGTCTGTGTCAGGCCAGCGAGGGAGACTCTGCCCCAAGCCAGACAAACACAGACTCAGACTAAAAAACTCTGTTGTTCTGTCCCTCTTTGAACCATACTACAGGAACAGGAAGGTACAGTAACACCCCAGTATAGTTTTATCGAAAATAAATTCGGAAAAAACCACTTAGGGATAAGCCCAAGGCTTAAACAGAGGGAAAGGGATTGCATACCATCTCCGAAGAAAAGAAAGCAACCGGGGAGTATGATAAAGTATACTAAGGCTCCATAAGCAACTTAGCCTAGGCATCAAGAGAATCGATTACCTAAATCACCGAAACTCACTCGTATACTATCTTGGAAATATTCCACACAGTCTTAAATATATAAAACATAGCCTAAAGCTTCAATAAAATTTTTATTACACTCTGAAAAACCAAAATCATGCATGAAGTACTAGGACCAAACGACTAGGCTACATGGCCTAGCGTAGGCCAGAATGGCGAATACTTCGCCAAAATAATACTAAGCACGAAAGGAAATCCTATGTAATGCTAAATAGCTAAAATTTATTAAAGCAAAACAACCGGGAATGTCGCTCTGACTAACTAAACTTATACCTAGCGAGCGACAGCGTCCAGGACGCCTCCGGTAGGCTACGGCTCTTGTATCAAAGATTGATTCTATTAATCACTCAGAAATTTACCAAGAGCCTACATTTATACATAAAAGACATTATACTCAACTTATCAGAGGCCGACGAAGACGGAGAAGCCATGAAAAGTAGAATAAATCCAAGATTTGCGAGAAACACAGGAAAAAACACCGAGTTGTTAAGCTACGCAAAAAGGAATACAGATAGCGCCAGGATTGGCGCCAGGCACGCATACGAATCGGAGGATAGGGAAGCCTTGGGAGCGGCTCCCCTTTTTCTTTCCCGAATTCGTTTCTTGCCAATCGCCTCCTACGAGACGAAATCTCTGTCCAGGATGCAGATTGCCATGTGGCGTGTCAAGAATACGTCCTCTGATATGGCGCGATATCCCTTTCACGAGGGATACTCGCTCCAGGAGTTAGAATTCTGGTACCTTAAGGTAAATTCTCTGGGAATATCGCCGTAGTTGTAATATACCCTAGAAAGCTACCCTATAGGAACTTCCATCAGGACGACATGGCTTGAGCCCAAAAAAGCTTGTAACCTAGGCTATAGGAAAATACCTTCCAATAGCAACTTCTTTTAACCAAACATAAGAGTTCAAATTGATTACGTATTGCATCTTAGAAACATAATGCCATCTATTATATCATCCTTCATGCCTAGTCTTAGTTCATCCAAAATGCATCTTAACCCTAAGAATGTTCGCTCTACACTCACTTGAGTGACAAGAAGTGCAAAGGCTACCTCGGCTATAGCCTTCAAATATTTGAATGGATGTTTATTCCACCACGTGAATATATCTTCCCTTTTTTCTCTTCGACTACAGGTATTGAAATGCTTAATTGTTTGTTTTATTTCGGTAAATCGCAAAGCATCATAATCCACTACTTTGCTCTCCCTTTTTCGGTTGTTATCAGCAGCAGACAATTATATCAGCAGGTCAATTATATCTTTTGAGCTCTCTTCATTTCCACTTTGGCTTTCACTCAAGTTCTTTTCTTCATTTTTTTTGGTAAAATCATCCTGAAAATTAATATAGCTTTGTAATGACACAATTCTCTTCCACAATGCAGTGAGGTGCAGCATTGCAAGATCTTTTTGTGGTTCAACTAATAGGCACTGAAATCTTGGATCAAGATATATGGCTGCCAGGAATGCTGCATTGTTGAGTAGAGAAAGCTCTCGATTCTGCATGGCAGTAATAAGGTCGGCTGAAAACTGTATAGATGATTTTGACAGAAGCATTTTACATTTTAACCACTCACCAAGGAACATTCTAGCAGTCAGTTTCTGCATTTGTATGGTAATGGTCGTATTGTACACAGGTTTGAGACAGAGTAAAAGGTCTTCAATAGTTTGCCAGTCATCTTCAGGTATCAAAAGAGATTCATTGGCAAGTCCTATTTGGCATAAAAAAGATTTTCTTGCCATGACACTCTGTAGCATCTCATAAGATGAGCCCCATCTTGGTTCGCAATCCAATTTGGGCAGTGGTTTGTCATTTTTTCTAAATACTAACCTCATATTCTGTGTATGGGTTTTCTTCACTACTTTGCGCGCTTTAGTAAGCGAAGACTTTACATATTGATTTCCGTTGATCATATCATGCACACATAGCTGTAAAGTATGAGCAGCACATCTAACGGAAATGACTCCATCAGCCCTATGCTCATAATTAAGCATAGGGCTTTTCTGGAGAAGACTCTTCCGAAGCACAATATAGGATTATATTTGTGATGCTTCAAACTTTTGTTGGTATTACTTCAAGAATTAGACACAGACGTCACATGTTAATTAAGGAATTAACACGTGCATAGTATATTACAAACTGAAATATAAAATACCTTAGTATTCTACAAGTGAATTTTTTTTAGTCCAGTCAATTGCTGGTGTCCAAATATGCATTAACAGTAATTGCGTAGTGATAGACATCCAAGCCTAAGGTAAGGTGCGGTACGGAATTTGCCCATTTTTTTCGTACCTGAACCGTACCGTACCATACCTTGGTAGAATTACCGTACCATAATTCCGTACCGTACTTATAGGCTAAATATCAACCGTACCGTACCGTACTCCGTACCGTACGTCAGCCTTGCTTACCATACGTAAAACATCAAATTTACACCAGTCTTAATCTGATAACAGTGGCGGATCTAGAAGTCTCTCATAGATGCTGGGATGTACTTATGATTATCATTTATATATGTAACGTGCACACATACAGTACACATATAACAATAATCATATGTATGCACACACATGATGTACATCATATGCACATATTCATTATATGTACTAGAGAGAGAGAGAGAGAGAGAGAGAGAGAGAGAGAGAGAGAGAGAGAGAGAGATGTGAATGAATTATAATCGTTACATTGATTCCAACAGCTATAGCTTACAAAAAATTAACCGGTGAAGTTACTTTTACAAATGCAAGTATTAAAAAGCAGCAGTATTAGTATTAGTGGAAAAAGTGGTAGAACCAGAAGGAGTAGTAGTAGTAGTTGTTGTAGTAGTAGAAATAATCATTAACCAAGGAAATTTTTGCTCCTAACTAATGATTTATTGAAACAAAACAAGGTTCTAGTATTCATATCCATAGGGGGTGGGGGGGGGGGGGAGATGCACATTACCAAGTGGCCTCCTTAAATCATTCACTGTCTGATAAGTTATCTTATCTCAAATCGATGTTACAAAAATCATAGGAAATGACGTGGAGTGTGTGTACGTTGCTTATTGCGGAAGGATCATTTTTTGTTGCCGTTAACTTGTTACACGGTTACGTCATCAGGAGAAACTCTGTATATAGCCTGCATAATCTGTATTTACTGAAGTTATGGTGCATGTATGCATAATGCAGAACTGCATCATTGAATGCATTAAAATACTCCACCTTGATTTGTTTATGAAGGGATTATGCATATACTGAAACAAATCGAGTTTAAAAGAAAATAACTTTCACTTAAGGAGTAACCTAATAACTAATCGTAGATGGCCCAGAAAGGATAATGAACGGGATATCATAATTTTTCAAACAAATTATATTTACGAACGTAACCAATTTTATTGTCTTTATACATGTCAACATGTACAGTATGCACAATGCTAAATATGAATAAGTAAATAATCAAAATAATTCAAACATATCTTTAGACATATTTCGTTCATGCAATACCATTGTGAAGAATTTTCTTCACTCTTCTTCTTTTAATTGTAGTTTTAGCTCCCTTCTACTAATACTATAGCTACCCCTTAAACATTCTCCCCTACATTCAATTTTCTTTAACGAGACATAGGGAGGACTAATCTAAACCTAAACTTGTTGACAGTGGCGCACGCCATGCTCGTGACGTCACAGCGTAGATACGCACGTTAGAGGGCCTTAGTGTAACCACGGCGTATGTTGGTTCTTTCCTTAAACTACATGGGTCGAGATTAAATTCCTAAACTGCACATTTTATATAAATTCCAATACTGCTGAATTAATGCATCTTATATTTCTCAATACCAATTAAGGTTTGTTAATTTTAAGATGTATGCCCATCGTACCAGTCCATTGCTAATTAATCATTTAAGATATTATTTTAGCAAGCCAGAATAGGTAGGATTATTGTATATATAAACTCCCTTAGAGCAGCAAGATTTCTCTAAGTATTTAGTACAAAATCCTGCCTCCTCTGCACTCCTTGCAACAATATATTGCCCTGTCCTTAAGTCCCGATATGGCACCCCCAATGGATTACCGTGCGCATCAAGCTCCTCACCTGTCTGGAAAGGTGAAGCCAGGTGATCTCTTCGACCTTAGCGTCGAGCCCATTCAACGAAAAGCTGCCCTGGCCTACTGATCTGCTGGGTCAGTGAATCCGTGCACTTCTGGCTCACCCCCATCCCATCCCACTCTCCCAAACGTGACTCACCAAGGAGTCCTGTTGCTGCCGGTCGGAGAGATTGAGAAGAAGAGGACCCTGGGATACCATAGTTGTAGCCAACGAGGATTCTTGGGGTGAGCCAGGCAATAGTGCAACGTGCCAATTAGTGCGACAACCAGGTCAACAGCCACCACGGGCATAGGACTAATCTTTAAAGGAGTGCAGGTACTACATCAATGGCCATTTAGTTTTCCCCCATTTTTTATTAGCTCATTTAGTTTTCCCCCATTTTTTATTAGCTTAGACTAATTTTAACTTTATAGGGAACCTGGCTAATTACACTATTCGGACTGTGTGCAGTGGGATTGTGTGTATATATATTTTTTCTATACAATTTTTGCCTTTTTGAGACTAACACAGTCTCTGGGTCACATGGGTCACGTGTCCGACCCCATTTCGATTTATTATTGCAGACCACGTGTCTAACTAACTAATTTCCATCATTTTGAATTGCTTTCAATTTGCATTTCTTTTATGATATTTTTGTGTTGTTAAGATGTCCGTTTTGTTTTCATGTAAATTTGTGAAATAAATCAATATTAGGTTAATAAAACCTCTTTAGTATTTTTGCTCCCTCATTTATTTTAATGTATGAAATGAATAGTTTATCACGGGACAAAGTACCCAATATTTAAAGAGAAAACCTAAGTAAGTCTATAGGTGGTAACAGCGAGGAACTTTGCATTAATATATTTGCTTCGAAGGTAAAGATCCTTATCTTTAAACTTTTTAACTACTTTACATCACTGCTCCCATTTTGGATTTTGTCTTAATTACATTAACGTAAAATAACTGTCCAGCATTTCATTGGGGTAGCTGGGACAGAGCCGGAACAGATCCTGAGAATGAGATGACTATAGACCTGACAAAGCTAGAGTAGGCCATAAATTATTGACATTTCTATGTGTGGAGTACTCCGGCCTCTGGACAGTAAATTTCACTTTTGTATTTGAGAGTGATGGTTTGTGAATTGTGACAGTAAAGTATTAGCAGGGTGTTTGTGCCCCGAGAGTAAGTGCTCATATCCTCCCCTGTTGAACTTTATGTAACTGTTATAAGGAGACTTTCCCGGACTAAGTTCCCACTCAGAACATAACCATAAAAAAAATTCTCCACAACCATTTATCACTTGTGTATTGTGAAAGGGCATCTCTATGAACACATTTCTGCCTCTAACAACTCACTCTACAATCTTAGTTGACGCAGAAATCTTGCCTAATTTACCTAAAAGCAGGATGTCATTAACAAGTTTTTGTGCATAAATTCTGTTCTCCCTAGACATTTGTCTGAGGTCATTAGCAATTACAACACCTAAAGGATTACATTCATCATTGTTAATCATATCGTCGGACGATGTTAGTGTTTTCAGCTGATGGAGAGCTTCCTGTAATACATCATCAGGGGCACAAGGCGTTTTGGTTGCTCGCTTTCTGCTCGTTACTGGTTTAGGTGTGACCAAAGACTATATACTGAAGGAAGATAGGAGGGCTCAGGCTTCTAACACACAAATGAGTGTGCTATGAAAAGATGCCAGATACTCCCATGCGAAACAAATGGCTCCATCTCTTGAGCGAGCAACCAAACATTCAGAGCGGTAATGCTTACGGGTATATAGGATGGAATTCGATTGTAAATTTTGCGACATATTTGTTCATAATTTGCATTACTGTCAGTATATTTTACTCATATATTCATGATATTCTTAAATTTTAGGTAACTAAATTGCAAATTATGTTTCTCAATCTATTTTTTAGAAATTCAATAGCTATATCTCTTATGATTTAGTTCATTTTCTTGCAAATTTAAGTATTGTACAGTATATTATAACCATTTTTAAATGTTCTATACAATACCACATTCGAATAAATTAAAACATACTGTATATCTGATTTGTTAAACTTAGCCACAAATGCTTATGTGTAGGCATACATTTAATTGCAGCATGTAGGCCACTGTAAGATGGAGAGATATTAGGTGTATAAAAACACAATTTTATTTTATTTTTTATTGAAATGGAAAAGCATGATGCACTCATGTCTAGTTTAGTATTATAAACTAATAAATGTATAAATGTACAATCAGAAAGATCAAAATAACACAAAATTGTATCACACACAAAAATAATCAAAAAGGGGTTGGAAATAGAAATAAGGTAGCATACAAGCCAACAAAAAAAGAAAAACAAAAGAGATTTACTGTGGATGCCTTGCCTTAATCTTACATCCAATATCAGTGGGGCTTACTCATTAGCAGCACATACTGCATGTATTATACTGTTTGGACTCACCGTTCTTTGTCCTTAGGGAACCTGTGAAATACCAAATGAGGATCGGTTTCTTTTTGTTTATGGCACACAACACACTTGTGTGACTTCTTTACTGTCGGCGCCATTTTTTCATTTGAGTCAACTATCAAATTCTGAATATAAACAAACAGACGACAAACGATGTATACCTACAACGCCAACTGAAATCGGAGCAACCAACTATTGTGTTCACTTTGGAGTTGCCAACTAGTGTATTAACATTCTATTTTGAGCCTCCCTATCTTCCTTCAGTATATAGTCTTTGGGTGTGACCTCGCGTTTCTAGCTATTCATATTAGCGGTTGGAGTTGAGGAAATAGTGTCGGTCATACCAGAGCCTGTTGGAGTGTCAGATGGCGAAGCAATGGGTGATCTTGGAGTAACAGATGGTTCGTCAATTTCCAACAGAAGTGGATCGTTGAATAACTGAAATACACGCGCATTGATTAGTTTTAGTTTGTTGAATTTTTCGTGTGTGTGTGTGTGTGTGTGTGTGTGTGTGTGTGTGTGTGTACATATTCATAAATGGCTTGATACTATTGGTAACCAAGAAGTACACTTGACATTGTGTATATGTTGGCAACCTCCACATTTAATTGTTCAGTGTGGTTTAGTCTGACAAAGTAGCACCAGTTACCAATGGGATATAATTTACCAGGCCATTTGAAAATTATATCAGAGTAATAACGAAATGCGTGGTGGGATTCATTACAATTAACCAATATTCAAATACTGAGTTATAGTATTAGAAATAAGGGAAGACTTTCTGATGATATTTACAATAACACCCACCACAATATTTCATGAGAGAGAGAGAGAGAGAGAGAGAGAGAGAGAGAGAGAGAGAGAGAGAGAGAGAGAGAGAGAGAGAGAGAGAGAGAGAGATAATACTTAATGAAGCAGGCAAATATAACGTCGTATTGCTTAAGTGTATTTATGCGCTCTTTGTTGTATTTACAGACGCCTTCAACACCAGAGGAAAGGAATAATGTGAGCAACGGTTTTTGGAGAAAGTGGAATTTCCCAAACTGCCTTGGAGTCATTGACGGCAAACATATTGAAATACAGCAGCCGCCTGGTACCGGGTCCTATTTCTATAACTACAAAGGCACTTACAGTATCATTCTTATGGCTACACAGTAGGTGATGCTAATTCTAGTTTCATGTATGTAGATGTTGGTGTAAATGGACGGGTGTCTGACGGAGGTGTGTGGGCGAACACCAGTATCAGTCAGCGTATTGTCAATCACACTGTCGGATTCCCAGGGGATGCCAAGCTATCAGGGAGCCATAAAACCTTGCCATTTGTCTTTTTGGCAGATGACGCTTTTCCTTTGCAACGTCATATAATGAAGCCATATCCATACCAGAAAAAACTACAAGCAAACGGATATTTTCGAGTCGACTCTCCAGAGAACAAAGTAGCGTGGAAAATGCATTTGGAATGGTTGCAAATAGATTTCGAGTGTTCCTTGCACCAATCAATTTACCCCCGGGAAAAGTTGACATAATGGTACTTGCATGTACTGTTTTCCACAACTTTTTACGGAAAGATGAAATAAACCAGCATTCACAACCCGAGGGGTGCTTGGAAACCAAGTGTCTCTGATGGGATCGTTGCACCAGGGGAGTGGTGACAAACGAGTGCAGATTTTCTAGGACTTCAGGTGGTGGGGCGTTATGCCTCACTACTGTCGAGGTTTGACAGTGATAGCCGTACTGTATCACCGGAATTTAAAAATGATAAGGCGTTGAAGCACCATAATTTTGGTGTGTACTGTTCCTCGCTTCCGGCTCCTGATATTTTGCCCATACTTACTTTGCGTATTTCCCTCCAGTGTTGATTTCGAAGCAGAGCTAGATTACGCTTTACCTCTACTTCATTCATGTTTGCAACATATTGCTTTAAATGTGCAGTGATTTCTTTAATTGCTGCAGTTCGTGCCTCACGGTCTTTGTACACTTCCTTTCGTACATCCCACAGACATGGGTGTTGTCGATATAACTCTATTAGGTTCAGAGTTACCTGTCGAGACCAGTGTTCCTTGTACATGTCTGCTGGTTGAAGGTGGAACACGAGAATTGACAGCTCGTGGGTACTCCAGGGGTGACAGGAACTCCACTGTCCCCTGACGTATTTTTTCAGCCATTTTCTACTCTTTACATGAAGTGAATATAATTGTTTGTAAAGGGATACGGGCAAGGTGTAATTTATATACTTGAATTATATTGAGGCACAGACATATCTGTGTATGAAGACTTTGAGAAAGTAAACAAGTAGATAAAGCACGTAGTAACAAATAACCCAGAAATATTCATCGTCAACGAAATGTATACTAATATAATGAAAAAACGTAAACGAAATAGTAAGCAGCACAGATATGAGTTCAATGAATAATATAAAACAGAAAAAGATACTTATTTATGATATTAAGATTTTATAAAAGCCAACTCCTTTAAATATCATGTGCTGTTTTGATGGCGATTAAGTGACGAATTTTCAGTACCAAATATTTATGACACCTTGCACCATGCCTTCATTATCAGGTTATGGTTAATGACCATTCTTGTCAACCAAAATTTAACTTTGTCATTGAAGAGCTTATTTTTCCGTATGTTTTGCGATTGTGGATCATTAACATATATGTTATAACACAGTACACTGCATAATTTGCAATTTAGAACTTTTATTTAATTGGTTCATTTATAAGATTAACCTTAATTACGAGTATTATTCATCTATAAGCATTGCATATATATATATATATATATATATATATATATATATATATATATATATATATATATATATATATATATATATATATATATTTATATTATATAAATGATAATAATAATAATAATGATAATAATAATAATAATAATAATAATAATAATAATAATAATAAATAAAAATGACAATAGTAATAATAAATAGATATATAAGTATATATATTATACAATATATATATATATATATATATATATATATATATATATATATATATATATATATATATATATATATGCGTGTGTATGTGTGTGTGTATATATATATATATATATATATATATATATATATATATATATATATATATATATATATATATACTGTATATACATATTTATATATATATATATATATTTGTGTATATATATATATATATATATATATATATATATATATATATATATATATATATATATATATATGTATATATATATATTTATATATACATATAACATATATGTGTATATATATATATATATATATATATATATATATATATATATATATATATATATATACCTATCTATCTATCTATCTATCTATATACAGTATATATAAATATATCTATCTAAATATCTATCTATCTATATATATATACATATATATATATATATATAAATATATATATATATATATATATATATATATATATATATATATATATATATATATATATATGTATATATATATGAAAAATTAGATGTATATATTCGTAATTGACGGCATGTCTTCAGTGTGATAGATTCATCTCTTTATTTGAAGACAAATTTCCGTCAGGGAAGACCCTTGCCAGGCAAAGCCTTGATACTTCGCTAAACATTAGAAGTCCTGTGCGAATCTTTGCTCGCGGTTTCTTCATTTCTGACGTCACAACGAGCAAAGATTACCGAGTAGAGCTTGCTCGTGTAGACGGGGCCTAAGAGAGATTACTCGAGTGCCATATGTGGATGAGATTATGATGAGGGGTAGATGGAGATGTTTGGGCATGCTCTTCGCATTCTCAAAAACAGATTAGTTCACCAAACGTTTAACTGGCCTCCACATCGCACTAGAAGATTTGGAAGACCTAGCCCTATATAGCTGAGGATTATGAAGTGCGAAGTAAATGATGAATGGTGAAGTATTGAATTAAAAGCTTAAGATAGAGACGAGGCCTTTGCCGTCAATAGGCGTAGGAGGAGATAATGTTGATGAACCATGGTTGAAGAACATAATTCAATTATGTTGAAGTTTTGGATTAGGTTTCTCAACGGAAACTCTTATTAAAAAGAGTTATCTAAGGATTTACAGATAATCTTATTATAGTACGTACATGATTTTTGTGTTTATTATAATTTCTTTGAACGGATTATGAGCCTCTTGATATATACTTATATGTTGAAGACGACTGTCAAACCCCTTTTTGTATTTATCAACGTTACCTTCGGAAAAATTTTATTTGTGAGTGGCATGCTTTATGTGAATATATTGGTTTTGTTTCTCAGTTTGAAGCTGATATGATATTAAGGTAAGAGTGTTTCTTCAGTTTAAGAATAGTCGCTAATTTTCTTTGTAGGATTTGTTTCCTTAAATTAATAGAACGATGCCTGAATGAAATGCCCCTGCATTAAAAGAATTGATTTTCCATTCTCACATCTCACAAGACGGATTTTTGTGCCTGTTACGAAGAGTAAAGTGCGTGATTTAAGAATGCTAGCCACTTTGCTCAGTTTTGCTGAGAATTTATCTTTCGGAATTATCACAACAGATCTAAGGAGATCTAACTCAATTTTCTGATAACAGTTTGAAGAGAGCCTTGTATGAATTTGAATACATATTTTGTCTTAGACCAATAATTTTGGAGAGGAACTTATTGACATAATCTTACAGTATTGATCACTTTGTTTTACATCAATTTCATTATAATTTATCGATTATATCTCGAATTTAGAGTGAAATTTGAAGTTGAATAACAACTTCAAATGAGTCTGTTCAGTTAGCGTTATCTTTGGTTCCAAAACTGTCTATTTGGATTACCCTGTGTCGAATTGTATACCTGATGATCAATGATGAATTAGTCCTTGTCTCAAAACTAATGAATCTGTTGCGTTAACACATGTCAAGATATGGTTTCCTCTATTAAATCGTACCTAATACTCAGCGAATTTTGGTTAATAACTTATATTGTGAGGACATTGACATTACAGTGAGGTTCTCTGTATTTTCCATATTTCATGCGTCTTAGACATTGGCTTAAATAAAATAAAAGAATTTACTTAATTTGTGATAAGTTGTACAAAAAATTCGTAGATTGATTGTGGAGTTCAAATAATTAGTCTTAATTTTACTGATGCTATTCTGCAGTGTTAGTCATGAAGACCTAGCTTTCAGATGGAAGTTTGTGAATCATTTCATAATAATGTCAGTGTAATCAAAGGTATTGCAAAGAGGAGTTACTAATTGGTACTACATTGACTAGAGGGAAGTTTATATTCTTGATCATTACTTTTGATTTCATATATAGATGATATGTAGTTTGCCCTTAAGAGCAAACTGGTTGCTTATGCAATTACATCACTCTTTGCATTGTTCCAATCTTCTGAATATGCGTGGTTGCTGAATCTCTGAATAGAGATCTAGCAAAGTTATTGCACACAAAAATTCCCACAAAACACATGGGATGATTGTTGATCAGTCTGTAATAATGGAAAGCCCCCTTTTCATCTTTTCTTATGTAGTGATTCTACTATATGCAGCTTATATACAAAAATAGGTGACATCCTTGATTACAAATTAACTTGATATATTTTCTTGAGCTGTTCAAAAATAGGTATACATTATATAGATATTCAAATGAAGTCAGTCTGACAGAAACTATTTCATTCTCTTATTTCGTTTTTTATTTTAAATACATGTTACATTTAGTCTACAGCAATTTACTCGCATCTTCAATTGTTAAACAAAAACTTGATGTCTATTTAATATTATCCAATAAGAGCACTATGCCTGTTATATATAATGTTTAATGTTTCTGATCATTCCGTGTGTTCAGATATTTAAAAATTATACAACCCCAGTGCATTTTTA
>NC_090729.1:138303448-138308448 GCF_036898095.1 Palaemon carinicauda
CTTATAATAATTTGGTCAGCTTTATGCAAACATTCATAGCAAGACAAATAAAACAAGCGAGAATTGCCAAAATACCATTATATATTGGGAAAGTAATATTTCTTCCATATGTATATTATCATGCAGCCCTCACTCACTCGGATCTAGTAAAATGTGGCTTTAAGTTGACTAACAGTTGACCGTGCTTAGTTCAAGTAAACTGTCACCATATATATATATATATATATATATATATATATATATATATATATATATATATATATATATATATATATATATGTATATATATATATATATATATATATATATATATATGTATATATATATATACATATATATATATATATATATATATATATATATATATATATATATATATATATATATACATATATATCATTGTACAATTATGGCTCCCAGGTATGGGCACCACAAATACATTATATACTATGGCTCGTGACTGGGAACCAAACATATAATATAAAAAATACTACGGCTGGCAAGTTAATCAACCTCTCGAATTCCAAACTAATTTGATTGTTTTTACATTAAAACTGTTACACTTTAAAATATTAATACACAAACACTAAGACAGTTAAATAACTCTCAGACAGCATTATATAAAACACTGAATATCCAAAAGTCTCTTAAGTATACTCAAAACTAAACTGGGTAATTATCATTACAATTTAATTAACTACGGCTTGTTAACAGGACACGAGCATAACTATTCTAAACAATGGTGATGGAAATAATACACTCTTTATAAAAATAAATATATTCTATATAAATTACAACACTGAAAAAATTTACATAATAAAAGATACAATCACTCGAAATATTAAGTCTATACAAAACTTAGATTAAGACAAAACTGTTATGATCTGAAAAGTATTTAATGACCTGACTTTAAATGTTAAAACTGAATAATTCTTAGACTGAGAAAAAAGAAATAACACTTACGAAGATTATACAATCACTTGTTTCACTGGAAACTAAATCTGAATACAATATTTAAGTTTGACACTTTATGAAAAATAGATAACCAGATCACAATATAAATACCTAACCTTCCTACAGGCCCGTTTACAAAACCTCTAAGAGAATTTTTATAAGTAATCACTATATGATTTACTTTGGGGCACAGAGTCACTTAGGAGAGGTCATACTATAGGTACTGAACACTTTTAAAACAATACTCTGAGCTTCGTGCTTGAGTGATAGAGAGGGGAGATTGCAAACTTAAGGTTGGAAATCTCTATCTGTTCATCTAACTCTGGGGGTCGCTTTATATATATGAAACCTAGCTACTTCTAGAAACTTCCCTACTAACTGGGTAGCGTGGGGCCCGGGCAAAAGGCGTCGGCTTACCAAGTATTGCTCTCTGGAACGCTTTCTCGCGCAACAGGGAGACAAAACCCAGGCAACTATTACACACAGCGAGGTGACTCTTTGTCAGCTACCTCCACCCACACTGTCCCCAAAATAAAAAAAAAGATAACATCCTATCACTAGCTTTTACGCAAAATTTCGGAAGCATATGGTACAGAATTTTTCAAAGCACACTGTACACTGCGTATTCTCTCACAAGCATGACGCAATACCTCATAGAATATAAAAGAACATTACATAAGCCCTTGTTCCTGTCCTGTATGATCACATAACACTCTCAATCAGTTACGTAAGACTTCATAACAAAAATACACACAATAAAAAGTTAATTCTTAACCATAACGTAAATTTACATATACTAACTTCAATAAAGAATACAATGAAATTAACGACGAAGGTCTTTCACAACTTACATAATATACTTGAATCTACACGAGGAGAACTTATCTTAAGAGCTGACTAACTTTTCTTCAATTCACAAATAATATATAAATAAAATCATTAATGAATTGCTGTATTTACTCTACACTAGATCAGCTTAATATGATAGCTCCCCCCAAAAAAGATTATTTATTCTGGGCCTGAATCCATTGATTCATCCCAAGATAAATAATCTGCGACCACGTTATCTGTACCTTATATATGCTTTACATTAACACAATATGGTTGCAAACATAAGGACCACCTAGTTAACCTTTGAATATTATTTTTCCTCTTATTCACCAAAGTTAAAGGATTATGGTCCGAATATACTATAATCTCTTCATTTTGTGGTTGATTCACATAGACCTAGAACTTGTTTATCTCTGTGACTAAAGCTAGTCGTTCCTTTAGAACTGTCGAGTAGGCTTGCTGATGCTTCTTCTTGCAATAAGATAGCTCCAATCCCGTTATCCGACGCATCCACTTGGGTATGGAATTTCTTGTTGAAATCAGATCCTTGCAGTATCGGTTTCAAAGTTAATATGGCCTTTATCCTGTTGAAGGATTCCTGGCACTCACTGGTCCATACAAATTTTTTCTTGGGGCTAGTCAAATCTGTCAAGGCAGTGACTACAGCCGAAAAGTCCAGGCAAAAACGTTGGTAGAATCCTGCCATCCTTAAAAAGCTTGTAATTGCATCCTCGTAGTGGGGGTTGATACTTTCCTTATTCCCTTGAGGTTAACAGCTACCACGGCGATTCGTCCTCTTCATACTTCAAATCCCAAGTACCGAACTGTTGCCTTTTGAAATTCGCTCCTCTCCAGGTTGATCGTCAGGTATGCTCCTAGAATCTTTTGAAATGCCTTCTTCAGGATTCGGAGATGTTCTTCCCAGGTCGATGAATATACCACAATATTGTCGAGATATACGCCTACTCCTTCTATCAATCCTAGAAGGTTATCCATCACACTTTGAAAAGTAATGAACTTTAGTCCAAATGGCATGATGGTGTACTGATAAAACCCAAAAGGGTTATAAAAGCTGATAACAATTTTGCGTTGTCCTCCAAAGGAATTTGATAATAACCTTTTAACAAGTCAGTCTTGGAGACGAACCTTGCTTGTCCAATATTGTTGTGTAGTTGGTCGATGAGCAGTAATGGATAATTATCGGCCACACTAATTGAGATAAACTTTCGATAGTCCGTACACATCCTAAAAGTTCCGTCTGGTTTTTTCACGAGCAAGCATGGAGGACTATAAGGGCTAGAACTTTGTTCGGCTAATCCATTTTGTAACGAATAGTCCAATTCTTTTCTCATGACTTCTTGGTGATACGACGACAGTCGATAGATGCGTTATTTAAATGGTCTTTCCATTGTTTTGAGGTTTATCTCATGCTTCGTCAGGTTGGTTCGGTTTGGGACATCCGAGATAATTTAAGGGAAACTGCTTAATTTCTCTTGTTTCTCCTGGTCCAAATGACTTACTTTGTCTCCCAATTTCCGATTGATAGACGAATTACTCACTTAGCTTACTGCCCCTAGCTCCTATCTGTCGTCTTCTTCCGTGGATGGTATGGTTTGCGTCATACACACTTGTGAAGTTTGGGTCTCGTTTTCGCTCATGTACGGTTTCAGTGTGTTGACATGTACTTTCCTTTGACTCTTCCTTCATCCAGGGGTTTCGATAACGTAGGTCAAGTAATTGATCTTCTCCAAAATTGTAAATGATCCTTGAAACTTTTTGTCAGTGGGAATCTCCTTATTGGCAGGAAATCTAATACCTGTTGTCCTATCAAAAACTGTCAGTCCTTACTTTTCATATCGAACCTTTTCTACATTTTTTCTGGACTCGTCTTAAGGTTTTCTAGAGAAAATTTCCTTATCTCGCCGATCCTTTCCTCAAATTCTTGACATATTCTCCATCTGTTTCCTCCCGGTCCTTTCACTTTTCTGCTAACATTTTAATCGGTTCTCGTACTTCTTGTCTAAATACTATTTCATTCGGGCTACATCCCATGTTTTTTTGATAAGCATTACGTACCTCAAATAACACTAACAGTAGTCTGATGTCCCATTCATTCCCCATTTTGTTGTAGAACTTCGTTAACATACTTTTCAAGGTTTAATGACCCCTCTCTAATGCACCTTGGGTCTCTGGATGATAAGCAGTTGATAGTTGTTGTTTCCCATCCAAAAGTTTCATTACCTCCTGAAATAATTTTGACGCAAAATTCCTTCCACGGTCACTATGAATGATTTCCAGTATACTTAACTTAGTAAAAAATCTAGCAGCTTCTCAGTGATTACTTTGGCACTGATGTTCCTGACGGGTATGGCTTCTGGGTTTCTCGTTACTGGACACATCAAGGTTAACATATATTCGTCCTTGGCATAGGTACAACAATATCAATCATTTCCTTGCTGAAGGGTTCTCCTCACACTTCTATTGCGTCTAAGGGAGCTTTTTAAATGTACTCGTTCGGCTTTCCAGCCATTTGACATACGTGACATACATGGGAAAACTGGCTCACATCCTTATGCATGTCAGGCCAGAAAAAGTATTTCATTATCTTCTCCGTCATCTTCCTTATCCCCATATGTCCTGTCTCGTGCGATACTGCAATCGCCTGTCTTCTCAACGGTGCAGGAATTAATATCTGGTGATATATCCCCCATTCGGCATTCCCAGGGATATTGGCGGGACTATGCTTCTTCATAAGCCACCCATCCTTAAGATCATAACAGGTCGGAGACTGCTGTGCCTCAGTCTCGTCCATCAAACGGTACAATAACTCTGTTAACGTTGCATCCTTTTGTTACAATTCTATTGCCCTTTACTTACTCATTTGTCCTACTTCTAATGTTGAATTTTCTATTTCTTCCAAATACATTTCTTTTTTGTCCTCTTGTCCACTAATCAGTCGTTCCTCTTCGCTCGGGCGGACTCGGGAGTTTTCTTCTTGCGTACCACCAAGGGAATCCTCTTCTTCGAAAAACAAATGCTCCAAGGTCATTGCTCCTTTGATTTCTTTTTCTTCTTTCTCAGCAGCCACTTTCTTCTTCATACTCCTAGTCATAACAAAACTAGGAAACAGATATGGGTAGTCCTTCTCATGTTCAGTTGTAGGATTATACTTCAAATATTTCTCCATTACAATGGGACAGGGCACGAACGGCGCT
>NC_090729.1:138315948-138360948 GCF_036898095.1 Palaemon carinicauda
AGAAGGTGTTGGAGTGGCTTTGTTTGTGTGTATTAGTCTGTAACACACATTTGCTTTAAACAAACCTATCCGTTGATTACATACTTCTCTATATGATGAGCAAAATCCCATTTTATGGAAATTATCTATAAGGAACCCTGAGCAATACAAATGTTGTGTTTGTAAGGCAAGACTTATCTGTATTGAGAATAGAACAGTTCGAGGATGTACTGGCAGGAAGATTGCCTGTCCAATCACTGCAACCTTTTGGCTCTTATCTTTCCCCACAAATAAAATATCCAGCTTTATGAAAAGACTTTCTTGGAGATACTTCAAAGCAATATCAAGATTTAGCATATCTGTACCTGGATATTGGTCGATAACAGAGGGAACTTCAGTTTTTATATCACGTTTGATAAGTCTAGCAGCAATTTCGATAATTCTTCTCTTCTGAAATTCCTCATCCGTGTCCCGATCACACATGAAATATGATTGAAGGACGTGATAATTTGTTTCCCTTATTATAACAATATCATTTTGGCCTTTTTTTGTATTATATATATTGAGTCCCCATAATGCTCTCACAATTTTTGTTTAAGATACTGATTGTCATAGGGAAAGGAATTATCACTGCAAAGATATTCTTTCATTTTATCCATTACGGCAGACACTATAAATTGTTCCTCATCATTAGCTTCAAGATAAGAGTATATTTTCGAAAACGCCTAATCTTGGTTTTCCTTTTTGGGTCTTCCTGATTTTCTTTGCTTTCTATTTGGCTCCAACTTAAACCTAAGGGGAATATCACGCAAGGATCGAAAGTTCCCATCACAGGAGTGGTGATACACACAGTCGACTGCATGTAAGTCACATTAAAGTTCAATTATCTCAATACTTCCATTGCATTCCTCGACCCTCAAAACCTAGGTATAGATATCATAATTATCCTTATAAAGTAAATAAGAAATTTATTTTCATAGTAATGTATTGGAGGCCATCTTGGATTTGGAAGCTTACCAATGGTCAGAAATTAGTGGCATTTTATTATGTCATTCTCCACGTCAAATAGTACCAGAATCAGTTGAAAGCCCTTTTCTAGCAATCTTTGGGTGGTTCAAGGGTTTTTTGTCATATATGTACTCGACTATGCACCTCATAGCGTTAGTGGACCCTCCTAAAGCACAAAAGTTTAAGTATCGTAATAATGTAAAACAAAAAATCCTTTATTTAGATTATATAAAGGGCCTTTCAATCTAAAATCCATGGATATCTTCCCATGAAAAGCCTAATCCAAAACATCAACTCAATTAAACTATGTTCTCCAACTCGGGTTCGAATAACAAATTTCTATAAATATATACAAATTTTCATCATAAAAGCATTGCTGTAAAAGTATAAAATTTTCTTCTATAATTCCAATCATAATACAGGGATTCTTCATGATAACAACATTTGATTTAAAACTTTCAAATATAAGAACTCGAATAAGCAAAAAATTTTGTTTTTGTTTGACAGTTTTCTATGTAGCCAGAATTTATAAGGATTCTTAATATATATGTACGCTAGCTCAGATGTGATAAGACCACCAACATTCTGAAACAATGGACAGTAAAAAATTGTAATATAAATTTGATTCCTAAATTAACCATGCTGGACGTGAAAAACTTTTCAAACGTGAGAATCCTACCTTGTTAATATTTAGTTCTATGCACAGTTCTCATTATAATCATATAACTGATATTATTATAATTTGTAGGTATAATCTATTAAAGATCTTAAAAGCAACAACTAATAAGGGCTTAAAATCCGAATTACAGGTAACACACAATCAAGTGTCTCCATTGTAAGCTGAAGAATGCGTGGGTTTGGATGTAAACCTAAGAACTGACATCTTGGAGACATCACATTTGAACGTTACAAAGGTCGTCCTAGCACACTGAAATTTCCAGATTGTGTTGAAAACTTACAGGAATTTTGTTATACTTCAAAAGATGTAAATATATAGACCTTTCTAATATATCACAATCCTCAGCTACCATGTTTTATCAGAAAACATGAACATACAATTCATTAGCAGCCCTGTTCAGATAATATGGACGCCTAACTTACTGATCATTTTATTAGAAAGATTTCAAAGCGATAAAATGATGAACTCATCATCAAAATTAGGAGACAACAGCAAAGCAACGTGAACATAATTGGTAGTCTTATTCAAATACACAGTATCTTATTATGAGAATCAAAAAAGACAATAAAATATTGCTAAACTGGATTATTTACTGAATAACCTCTATGACTGAAAACCCATTTCCCAGTATAAACTGTCCAAAAATTTCAATGCGGATACCTGAAAGTGACTGATTGATAAGATTTGTCCACAATCTGACAAAATTAATATCCATATCTGGGTGTTTTGTAAAGACACGGAACCAAGAAGCTGGATAATGCATCTGCTGCTCTGACCCTTCTGTATTTTGGATTCTGATTGTTCAGGTCACAAGTGTGAATTCACACTCAGCCCTGTGTCTCCGATTCTGGATGTATACAGTATGGTAGTAGACTGGCTAGGGCACCAGCCACTTGTTGCAATACTACCGCTAGAGAGTTATTGGGTCCTTTGACTGACCAAACAGTAATACATTAAATCCCCTTTTTTGGTAACGGCTAATTTTTCCCTTACCTACACATACATCTATTAGTCTAGCCTATTCTTTCCACATTTTCCTTTTTCCCCATACATCTGACAACAATGAGATTACCAATCATTTTTTCTTCACTCAAGGAGTTAACTATTGCACTGTAATTGTTCAGTGGCTACTTTCTTCTAGGTAAGGGTGGAAGAGACTCTTTAGATATGGTAAGCAGCTCTTCTAGGAGCAGGCCACTCCACAATTAAACCATTATGCTCTAGTCTTGGGTAATGCCATACCCTCTGTGCCATGGTCTTCCATGGTCTTGAAGTAGAGTTCTCTTGCTTGAGAGTACACTCAGGCACATTATTCTATCTTATTTCCCTTCCCCTTGATTTTCTATTTTTTTTATTTTTCATAGTATACTGTATATATATATATATATATATATATATATATATATATATATATATACATATATATATATATATATATATATATATATATATATATATAAATATATATATATATATATATATATATATATATATATATATACATATATATATATATAAATATATATATATATATATATATATATATATATATATATATATATATATATATATATGTGTGTGTGTGTGTGTGTGTGTGTGTGTGTATACACACACATTTATATATATACACACACACACACATATATATATATATACATATATATATATATATATATATATATATATATATATATATATATATATATATATATATATATATATATATATATATATACGTACATATATATATATATATATATATATATATATATATATATATATATATATATAAAAGATGTAATTCAAGGTTGTTACTGTTCTTAAATTATTTTATATTAATTTTTCTTTAATTCTCTCTAATTTAAATATTTTCCTTGTTTCCTTTCCTCACTGGGCTATTTTTCCCTGTTGGAGCTTTTTAAATTAAGGTTGTAGCTTAGCTTGTAATAATAATAATAATAATAATAATAATAATAATAATAATAAGTCCAAATCTACTCTTAGTCTTGATATAATTTATGGAACTAAAACTTGTCAAATTTAATCAAACTATTTATTTACAGCAAAGGCTTATTCTTGAAGGGATAGTCAAGGATAAAAAAACTATATCTGCTGTCTTGACCAGATTCTCTAAGACATTAAAACTTGACAAATCTAATACCAAATGATCACAGCAAAGCCCTAGATATTCAAACATTTTTTTTAGCCATACCAAAGGCAAAACCCATAGGAAGCTAAATTTAATATTTGAAAATTGTTGTCCAACCATTAAACCAAATCAGCCCAGCCTATATGGGGATCAATTATTTATTTTTTTGCATCTAACTTGTTTCTAAATCAAGAAAGAAGATATCAATTGCTTATAGGAAGAAGACCAAGACACAAATATTTTAAAAGAAAACTAAGTTCCTAGAATACTTATTCAAAATATTGATGTCTGAAGTTTTACAGTTCTGTAAACTTTTATACACTAATTAAAATGTTATATTCTGTTGCCTTTATGAATTCCTCTAATTTATTAAAAGAATGCAATAAAAATGAAGAATAATGTTAGTAAATTCAAAATCTTGCATTACACAAAACATATGACAATATGCTGTAAGAAAACAGTATCTGGGATGACAATTTCAAACTTTTTCCAGATATTGCATACAAATGGTAATCTTTTATTATTATTATTATTATTATTATTACTATCCAAGCTACAACCCTAGTTGGAAAAGCAAGATGCTATAAGCCCAGGGGCTCCAACAGGGAAAAATAGCTCAGTGAGGAAAGGAAATAAGGAAATAAATAAATGAAGAGAACACATTAACAATAAATCATTCTAAAATAAGAAACAACGTCAAAACAGACATGTCATATAATAAACTATCAACAACATCAAAAACAAATATGTCATAAATAAACTATAAAAAGACTATGTCTGCCTGGTCAACAAAAAAGCATTTGCTCCAACTTTGAACTTTTGAAGTTCTACTGATTCAACCACCCGATTAGGAAGATCATTCCACAACTTGGTCACAGCTGGAATAAAACTTCTAGAGTACTGCGTAGTATTGAGCCTCGTGATGGAGAAGGCCTGGCTATTAGAATTAACTGCCTGCCTAGTATTACGAACAGGATAGAATTGTCCAGGGAGATCTGAATGTAAAGGATGGTCAGAGTTGTGAAAAATCTTATGCAACATACACAATGAACTAATTGAACGACGGTGCCAGAGATTAATATCTAGATCAGGAATAAGAAATTTAATAGACCGTAAGTTTCTGTCCAACAAATTAAGATGAGAATCAGCAGCTGAAGACCAGACAGGAGAACAATACTCAAAACAAGGTAGAATGAAAGAATTAAAACACTTCTTCAGAATAGATTGATCACCGAAAATCTTGAAAGACTTTCTCAATAAGCCTATTTTTTGTGAAATTGAAGAAGACACAGACCTTATATGTTTCTCAAAAGTAAATTTACTGTCGAGAATCACACCTAAAATTTTGAAAGAGTCATACATATTTAAAGAAACATTATCAATACTGAGATCCGGATGTTGAGGAACCACCGTCCTTGACCTACTTACAATCATACTTTGAGTTTTGTTAGGATTCAACTTCATACCCCATAATTTGCACCATGCACTAATTCTAGCTAAATCTCTATTAAGGGATTCACCAACCCTTGATCTACATTCAGGGGATGGAATTGATGCAAAGAGAGTAGCATCATCTGCATATGCAACAAGCTTGTTTTCTAGGCCAAACCACATGTCATGTGTATATAGTATGAAAAGTAATGGGCCAAGAACACTACCCTGTGGAACACCAGATATCACATTCCTATAATCACTATGGTGCCCATCAACCACAACTCTTTGAGATCTATTACTTAAAAAATCAATAATAATGCTAAGAAACGACCCACCCACTCCCAACTGTTTCAGTTTGAAAACAAGGGCCTCATGATTAACACGGTCAAAGGCAGCACTAAAATCAAGGCCAATCATACGAACTTCCCGACCACAATCAAGGGATTTCTGTACAGCATTGGAGATTGTAAGAAGGGCATCACATGCTCCAAGGCCTTTACGAAAACCAAATTGCAAACTAGGGAGTAGATGATTACCTTCAGCAAACCTATTAAGACGTTTTGCCAGAAGACGTTCAAAAACTTTAGATAATATGGGAGTTATGGAAATTGGGCGGTAATCAGTGGGACTTGAGCTACCACAAACACATTTACATAGAGGAGTAACATTACCAATTCTCCAACTAGTGCTAAAAGCTCCTCTTCTTGCTAACTTGCGCAAAATAACAGATAACTTTGGAGCTAAGAAATCTGCTGTCTTTATAAAAAACAAAGGAAAAATACCATTTGGGTCTACACCTCCATAAGCATCAAGGTCCATCAACAGAGCTTTAATCTCACGAGATCGAAAAGCTAAACTAGTTAGTTTAGCCTCAGGAAAACAGGAATGAGGAAGTTCAAGTTTTTCATTACTCTGTTTACTGTCAAAAACATCAGCCAAAAGGGTTGCCTTTTCCTTTGGACAGTGAGTGACTGAGCCATCTGGTTTAAGTAAAGGAGGAACTGTTGCATCTACACCAAAGAGTGCAGATTTAAGGGTAGACCACCATTTATGTTCCTGAGTTGTACCAGAAAGTGTTTCTTTTATGGTTAAATTGTACTCCTTTTCAGTTGAGGCATAAACTCTCTGAGCAAAAGCTCGAAGCTGAGTATAGTTGTTCCAGGTCAAATCTGATCTGTTACCCTTCCAAAGTTGATAGGCCTCCTGCTTCTCCAAAAAAGCACGTCTACAATCATTATTGAACCACTGTTTGTCCTTCACTCGGTACCTTAGCACACGAGAAGGGATGCGCCTATCAATTATGTTGACTAGATTCTCATTCAAAGGGACAACAGGATCTACACTATTATATAATTGTGACCAATTCAAGCACAAAAGATCATGTAAAATCCCATTCCAGTCTGCTTGGGATTTCATATAAATTTTACAAGAATATGATATATCAGGGACAGGCTGCTCAGTCTTCACTAATAAAATAATTAAATAATTAAATTATATTATATTATAAACTGATGTGGATTGGCGATCACTCATAATCTGATGGATTAAAAACTTATTTAGTCCTATTTACGAAATCAAAAGGATATGTTCTAACCTACAGTAAAGGTTTCCCCACCTAACAGATGATAAGGCAGCTCCCACCTAAAACTTTACCCATGTTTGTTTGTCAGAAGCTACGCTAAAGGCTCCTTTAACACCCACCAGTTACTCTACAAAGACTAATTAGCAGGGACTCGCACCATTCTACAACTACCAACCATTCTTCTAACACGTCATAAGACTGGTCCCCTAGGGCACAAATTTTGACCATTCTTTGTGGGTATAGTCAACCATTGTTCGTTGAGATTAGTTTCTCATTACCCATCCTACCCTGAGACTTAATTATTTTACTGCAGTGGCTTCCTCTTTATAACTGTAAATACACGACACACTAGATAGAATGAAATTGGAAAGAGGACGTCAAGATGGAGAAATATTTATGCAGAACATACTCTACTGATGAAAATTTGTGCATTTTGGATATGAATTGAAAATTAATGCTTGCTTCTGTCATGATTTTGAAACTTGCAATCGATCTGGTCTCTTGAGTAGTTTTTTCTGTTTGAAGAAAAATAAATAAGTTATTAAAATTACAATTAATTCTACCATTTTATTATCTTATTTCTACGATTATGAACAAATTACTATAATCAGGTCGGACATAATCAGTCGCACCTATTATGTGCAGATTCTGCAGAATGACAACAAGAGCGTATTCTAAATAATAATAATAATAATAATAATAATAATAATAATAATAATAATAATAATAATAATAATATGGCTCTGGAGTGTAGGTCTACAGTATGCTAGGGCCTAAGCTACATATCAGATGGCAACAATATCTATTTGCATCAATTCTTTGTAACTTATAAGGGATGTCTATCATACCATAATGTAGGATTTTAAAAATTTCTCCACAATCTGGGTATAGTATAATTCCGTCTTTATCTTCTTCATATGCCTATAGGCTTAGTAAGAATAATATAATAAAAGGGGGCGAAGTGCATTTGGCCTATTCGTAAGGCGAGGCGAGGCAAAGTGAGCCATTTAAACAATGTTGGGGTCAAACGAAATCCTAAGTAAATCTCAAGAGATGCAACTTATTAATGTCATTAATAAACTAAGTAACAAACAAAGCCTATGGCATAATAAGAATGGTAAAGATGCATTAAATGGTCTGCCATAATCTAAAATTTATTAAGAAAATGCAATTTTTTTTTCTTTTAAATGCAGTGCATAGATCTATGTGAAAAATAAAATACAGAGAAATTCAAGTAAAACAAATAGAATATATACAAATTCGTCTTTTAAAGACAATATTATTTCTCTAATAAAAAAAAAACTTATGCAAACTATGTAATGAGACCGACCCTTATTGAAGAGAGAGAGAGAGAGAGAGAGAGAGAGAGAGAGAGAGAGAGAGAGAGAGAGAGAGAGAGAGAGAGAGAGAGGTGATTAGCATTTAGTATGTGAGCCTAGGATGTCTATTCTTTCTAAGAATACTGTCAACCAGTCTATTGCAATTCTTCTTTCCACATGCATTGACTTTTAGAATGACAAGCTACACTATAGCTCTCGGAATTGGGGGTGGCGTTTCCGGCCCTGTTTGAGATGACTGGACGTTAAATACTATACAAAGTGGCTAAAATGTCAGATTTATCGAGTAAATATGTCTTTTCATTTTTACCATGATTAAAAATTCCTGTAATTTTTTGTAATGATGTTGCTGATATTTTGAAAAAAAAATACAGCATTAATACTTTAGATCAATGTTTATTATTATTATTATTATTATTATTATTATTATTATTATTATTATTATTATTATTATTATTATTACTTGCTAAGCAACAACCCTAGTTGGAGAAGCAGGATGCTATAAGACCAAGGGCTTTTATTGAGTGAAGTCACAAAATGTTTCGTCATTGTAACCTAGTATCATTATAAATGTGGCGGTAATAGGTAGTAAGTAGTAAGTTGGCCACGGCACCAGGCACCCGTTGAGATACTACCGCTAGAGAGTTATGGAGTCCTTTGACTGGCCAGACAGTACTACATTGGATCCTTCTCTCTGATTACGGTTCATTTTCCCTTTGCCCAAACATACACCGAATAGTCTGACTATTCTTTACATATTCTCCTCTGTCCTCATACACCTGACAACACTGAGATTATCAAACAATTCTTCTTCTCTCAAGGGGTTAATAACTGCAATGTAATTTTCCTCTTTGTAAGGGTAGAAGAGACTCTTAGCTATGGTAAGCAGGTTTTCTAGAAGGACAATAACAAATCCTACCATTGTTCTCTAGTCTTGGATAGTGCCATAGCCTCTATAGTATACCATGGCTTTTCACTATCTTGGGTTAGAGTTCTCTTGCTTGAGGGTCCACTCATGCACACTATTCTAGCTTAATTCTCTTCCTTTGGTTTTGTCAAATTTTCTGTAGTTTATACAGGAAATATTTATTGTAATGTTGTTACTGTTCTTAAAATATTTTATTTTTCCTTCTGTCCTTTCTTCACTTGGCTATTTTCCCTGTTGGACCGCCTGGCCTTATAGCATCCTGCTTTTCCAAATAGGGTTGTGGCTTAGCAAGTAATAATAATAATAATAATAATAATAATAATAATAATAATAATAATAATAATAATAATAATAATAATAATAATAATAATAATAATAATAATAATAGTTGCCAGTTAGTAACACACGAAAATCACTGAAATCTGTTAACACAACTTTTGCTACACACTGTACAAAATAATGCATTCACGTGTAATATCATTAGACAATATATATTACAAAAATTAAATTTCCAGGCCATTCATTTGAATTTGAATTGAATTTCTTGACAAGAAATCTATTTACATGTATATGAGAAAATAAAAATTTATACTCACTGCATAATCAATGCTTCCATGTTATGGTAGTTATAGAAAATGACTCCAGTGTCAGATCCAGCACTCCAACCTTCTCTTCCTGCAGCTGAATCTTGATCTTTTCATGATGTCTTTAAAAACAACAAAAGAATTGCATTATAAAAAAGATCTTTCAGATTTATAATTATTGTCCCTAACCCTTCAATACACTAAAATATATGGCTGTATATTTCACACATCAAGTGCATAATGATCCTGCTTTTCTCATAGATATATGTCCTTATTACTGCTTTGAAATCCAACACAACAATGAAGTAAACTAGTCATAAATAATCTCTCAAGAGGAGGATTATTAAGTGTCTTTAGAGATTAAATTAATTATGTTGATATCACAGTACGTGAATGAAAGGGGATTTTGAATGAATATACTACTGTTATTTATTAAGCATAATCTATACTGCAATACAATAAGCACTACATGTATTGAAAGTAATATTGCATCAGATTTCATTGATAGAAAATTTTTCGACTTTAATTATAAGTGTTGTAGCGTACTGTACATAATAAATTATTGAATCCTGTATAAATTACCTCAAAGATAAAATAGGTTTCTTCCTAATTTTATACTGCATATAAGAGTAGAATGTTTCATAGTGATGATTATCTGTTATTTTGTATCATGCCCTCATAATGAGAGAATGCCTTGATGAAGTCATTGAGCTTCAGGACGGCATATCATTCCCGTGCTGAAACTTGATGACGGGCAAGAAAGCTCTCGAACTTGGGGAAATTGCTCCCAAAGTTCGAATCTAAATTTCTCTATCTCTCATCTTTTTCTTCCGATTAATATTTTTTTCGACCTTCTCCTAATCTTATAAACTATCTTTCGTGTTGCTGTCCCAACTGTATGAGAAAAATTTCCCTTATTATATATGTGTATATATTATGTACACACACACACGCACACACACACACACACACACATATATATATATATATATATATATATATATATATATATATATATATATATATATATATATATATATACGTATATATATACGTATATATATATATATATATATATATATATATATATATATATATATATATATATACGTATATATATATATATATATATATATATATATATATATATATATATATATATATAATATATATATATATAATTATTTATCTATTTTTTTTGGCGTGGATGTGTCTGCATCCATTACAGCCGCTGGCAAGGATGTTTCTACATTCGTTATTGCTGCCTGCTTTGATGAATGGGAAAGGTGTCATGGTTGGGAGGTGTTTGTGCTCAAAGCTATATGTGAGAGTATTGGATAATCTCAGCCATCCCGAAGATGGTTTGGACCTTTTTGGCGGAACTATTCTCAAGTGTTGGGTCTTCGGAATCCAGGGGGATCCAATGCTTGGGGTAGGACTCTCAGCTTTTGATCGGAAACCCATCATTACAAATATGTGGAGAATGATTCCCTGGTTTCTTGGTCTCGGTCCTAACAGGCGGTTCAGCTCACACCTGTGTCTCTATATCTGTTTTGGTGCTATCCTTCGGGTTGGGTATGGAGTGGACCATCTGGGAAGTATACTCTCATTATGCCGATAGTGGAGAGTGCAAATTTCCTTTCCAACATGTGATGCCTTAATGTTCTCGAGCAGGTGAATCAAACTATTTAAAATCAAAATTTACCCTTTTAATTTTACCTATGAATTTTACCTACAACGAGTTTCCTCCCCTGGATATGCTGACTCGCCCCCGGCACTGTTGACGACCTCTGGCAATTCATTTAAAGAAAATTCCGTGGACTACTTAGGAACTAAAGAGGACCATTCTTTGAATATTCGAGAAAAGGGTAATTTGGGCAACACAGGAAAATTGAAATCCTGCATGTTGCCAAAATTCCATTAGAAGCCAATTATGATGTGCTACATAAGATATTTGAATGCTACAGATTAATAAAAGATATTAGAATGAAACTTCAAGACGATAAATGAGATTCTTGGTTATCCTTTAACTGTCATGAGGAAGCATTCAATGCAAGCCGTAACATTATGAATATCAAAGTAAGTAATAAGAATATTAAGGGTGCTCTGTGTGATGGGGCACCTAAAGATCTGGATGTATACAGACCAGCAGACTGGATTGATAAAGACAGAAATAGTAATGCCATCCCAAAGAAAGCCAAAACCACCAATGTGGCTTGTTGCTCAATCTATAGGAGGTACTGAAAATTATTTTAAGATCTGCAAATTTCTTCAGAGGAAGGTAGGAACGATCGCACCTGGAGATATATCTCAATTTGGTGAAAAAAGTTACTTGATAAATGCTAAGTCATAGGCACAGTCTGCTATATTGTCCAATTTAAAGACAGACAATGATGATATAAAATTGGACATCAAACCCCATCTAAACTTTAGCTATGGAAGGGGACTGGTTTTCAATAGAGATCTATTGAATTTACGGAAGAGGAGATATTGGCTGTTTTCATTATCAGTGTGGAAAGTACATAAAGTACCAGGAACATCAATGATTATCCTTACTTTCGGGGATGCTGATGTACCTTTCTACATTGAGATAGAAAATGAAAGGGTTAGAGTTCGATCTTTTAAGCAGAAGCCACTGTAATGTTCTAATTGCTTTAAATTTGGGGATCCTTCCAAAGTTTGCAAGAATCATAAAATTTTTAATACTTGCTCCAATCTTTACCATGGAGAATGTACACTGGAGGCAAGGTGGTTGAATTGCAACTCTAATCATAAATCTAATGATGGGAGCTGCCAGTTACATAAGTTACAAGAAGCTGCCCAAAATAAATCAATTATTGAACATATAAGCGTAGAACATGCTAAGAGATTATTAGATAAATCTACTACCTATGCAAAGACATTAAAAACAAGAGAAAAGGTTCCTCGGGAGTCATCTAACCCCCCTACTACTGTAGATAGTTCTCGAAAAAGAAATTCATTGTCGACTGATACAGTGCTGCATAATGAGACAAGAAGATCTAAAGATTTACTATTGTGAATAAAAAAAAGGCATTACCCACCACTATCTAACCTTTATCCCACATTACAAAGGATAGTACTAACCTCTTCCAGGCCATATCCTTGAATGATTTAATGGAGATTCCACTTGAAACCAAGTTATCAGATGCACCTGTAGGGGGGTGGGGTACAAAAACCTGGTAGCTCATAACCTATTAATCAGAAAAGAGAGAGATCTCCATCTCTCTTACCCCATTTCATAAGAAATATTAGAGTTATGACATAAAAAAAATATGATGGTTTGTCTGCTGATGTTTCTGATCAACCAGAAGACAATTTAAATATATCAGAAATTCAGGTTGAGGACCACCACCCCCCTCAACAATTAGATCAAAAGTACAAAAAGAAAATCACTAACACAAAACCCAGTTTATCAAGACCCTCTCTAATAAAACCACCGGGAAATAGTGTTCGATCAAAAATTGCTAATGGGAAAACTTCATCCAAAAGTTCTTCCAAAAAATAACACATAGTTTTTCCTCTTTTTTGCAATGGAATTGTCAGGGTTTAAGGGCCAAATATGAAGAACTTAAGCTCCTAATTAATGGGCATTACCCCATAATTGTATATCTACAGGAAAGCAAGCTCGGTGCTAACACTCCTTGTCCTTGACAGTATGTTAGTTATAAAACACCATATAATCAACAAGCAGGGAGCTATGGCGGAAGTCTCATGTATGTTTAATGAGATGTACCCCAAATATCTCTATCTATCCATACACCTCTGCAGTCAGTGGCTGTACAGATTCATATAGGGAGAAAATATACAATTTGCACTCTGTACTTGCCTCCAAATGATAGCATATCATATGATAATTTCGTAAACGTGATTCAACAACTCACTCAAACTTTTCTGTTACTTGGAGATTTGAATGTTAGACATCCGTTGTGGGGTAATGCTTTAGCGAACACCAGGGGCAATATTACATCATCAATTGTGGAAAACGAGGATATCAGATTCCTTAATACAGGAGAGCTCACACACTTCCAAGTTCAGACAGGTACCTTGTCATGCATTGACCTTTCAATTTCAAGCTCTAACTGCCTTTTTGATTTCGATTGGAGGACATTATATGATTAGCATACTAGTGATCATGCACCAATCATTGTAAACACTAACCATGGTCCACCTTTACGAAGATCGCCACGGTGGAATCTTGACAGGGTGGACTGGGTTAAATTTTGTGAGCTAAGTGAAATCGAGGGGAGTGCAGAACAGTTTGAAAGTATTGATGATGCCATAGACCTACTTAATGGAACTCTCCATACAGCAGGAATCAATTGAATTTCCAAAACCACAGGATTATTCAAACGATGACCAGTCCAGTGGTTGTTTTCAGAATTAACTGTCTTGCATAGAGCCATCAGAAAATCTTTGACTAAATTGCGTATACGCCATACTGAGGAATATTTGATAACGTACAAAAAGTGTAGAGCACAGTTCCATCGTGCCTTGAAAGAAGCTAGGCACCAATCTTGGGCTTCTTTTGTTTCCTCAGTCAATAGTCGAACACCACCATCTTCTGTATGGAGGAAAATGAAAAAGATTGCAGGGAAATTTACCCCAAACCCACCTCCAGTGTTGAGGGTGAACGGTCAGTATGTGACTGAAGCAAGTGATGTTAGCAATACCCTGGCTGATCCTTTATCACACGTATCATGCAAGTGTGAAGGAGCTCCTGGTCACCAATGTAGGAGCCTTTTAAATTTTGCAACAAGAAGGGATTCTCCTTTTACTGGAAGAGAATTTGATTTTGCCCTTTCCATTTGTAATGATACAGCCCTTCGACCCGATGGAATTCCATATGCAATGATTAAACATGTACCTGTTAATACCAAGGTTTTTTATTTTAAGCATTATTAATAGAATATGGCATGATCATAGTTATCCAAGTGTGTGGGAACTAGACATTATTTTAGCCTTTTTAAAACCGGGTAAGGATAAGTTTTTAGTAGCAAACTATCGAGCAATTGCATTGACATCTTGCTTATGTAAGATCATGGAGAAGATGGCCAATGCAAGACTAATGTGGTACCTTGAAAAGAAAGGTATTTTATCACCTATCCAGTGTGGATTCAGAAAAATGTACTCCACAACTGATGTGTTGATACGACTTGAGTCCTCTTATTTGTGAAGCCTTTGCTTCCAAACAGCACAATGTAACAGTCTTTTTTTACCTTAAAAAGGTTTATGATACTGCATGGAGATATGGTATACTTAAAACCATTCATGAATTGGGATTAAGAGGAGAGCTACTACTGTTTATTCAATCATTTCTATCACAAAGTGTTTTTCAAGTGAGAGTGGGGGAAACTCTATCAGAGATGAAATGTCAAGAAGAAGGAGTTCCCCAGGGTAGTGCGCTGAGTCTAACCCTATTTGCACTAGCAATTAATGGGATATCCTCAGTCATTCCCAAGATATTCTCTCAACACTATTTGTGGATGATTTCTCCATATTCACTGGAGCTAGAATGGCAATGGTTGAGAGAAAACTACAACTAGCAATTGACAAAATTATTCAGTGGGCAGCTATGAATGGCTTTAAGTTTTAAACAAGCAAAACTGTTGTTGTCCATTTCTGTCGTATCCGAGGAGTACACCCAGACCCGGATATATATGTAATATATATATAATTACATGTTTAAAACACATGACCTAAGAGGTCACTGTGGAAGTAGGAGAGTGTGAGAAATGCCATAGTCATGTCATAAACAAGATGCGAATGCCAAACCTCAGCAATGTAATATTTTTCATGAAGAGTAAACACAACCACGCCGTGAGAAAGAGTTGTCTTTGAGAACGGAACTAAGTACCTTCCGGTATTAATGTTGTGTTTACAATAAATCATTAAGTGCTGAGATAACTAAATAAACTTTAACATCAATATGGATATTTGTAGTAGTTCTTACTGAGATGTCATATGGAATGGTCATCCGACCAAACCATCTATACTCCAGTGATGGAGATGTTAATAACTGTTTTTGGTTAATGTCTAGGAGAGGGCTGCATGAAGATATCAGTGATATTCAATTTATTTTTACTAGAATATGTAGGAATGTATGTATATAATGGTATACCAGTGAGATAATTTAGTGAAAATCAATAATAGTCGAAATATCGACGATCAAACTCACGCTACTCTTGTCTTCCTCCAGATTTTTCTAAGTCTGTTGTTATTGTTGACTGTGTCTTATTTTTGCTCAAATGAGCCCTGTAACCACTATAATCCGCAGACAAACTAGTCCAGTATGACGTCTTCACGTTTGGCCAATCACAGTGCGACAATACATTTTCTTTCCCAATGACGTCTTCACGTTTGGCCAATCACTGCGACAATACATTTTCTTACCCATCACAGTGCGACAATACATTTTCTTACCCAGCCATTTTATTTCGTTCCTAGACATCGAGGCCGTAGCAAGCACGTCATCTGATATTGCACAAGAAGTTGAAATTCCATCTTCTTGTCCTGACTGTTTCCTAAGTTACAATGAATTTGTTCTTACTTATTCGGGGTTATATTAAAAAACTTGTGGATTTGTGCCAGAGACACAATTTAATTTTACAAAATAAAAATTGTCCTGCATGTCAGGGAACCTTCGCAACGGCTTCACGTTTTCCTCAAAGCAGCAGCACATCTTTATCAACCAACAGGTTAAGGTAAGCTTCATTAATTTATGGAGTATATTATAATGGTGATAGCATAACGATGTATACAGCAGTACCATCACTTTGGATTTGGTTTGATGGATGTGTTAGGTAGTGTCCTTAAGGGGGGGTCGCAAGGGGGGCGAAGCCCCCCCCCCCCCCCCCCGGTAGGGGTGCAGGGCTATTAGGCTAGGTTAGATGGGTGTATTAGGTTCGGTGGTGCCCTGAAAATCACTGTGGCCTTAAGAGGGGGTCGCAGGGGGGGGGGGGGGGGCAAAGCCCCCCCCCCCCCCGGTAGGCCTAGGTAGGGGTACAGGCCCCCCAGGGTAGGTTAGTTGGTTGTATTAGGTTCGGTAGTGCCCCGAAAAATCACTTTTCTCATCCTCCCCCCACCCAAAAACCCCGATTCCCACTGGGGTCCCCCATAATTGTAGTAGTAGGTTTATGCCTACATTTTCTGTGTAAGAGTTAAGTCTTAGTTTCTTTTTTATTCATTTCCTCATGTTTATATGCACTGTGCAACAATAATCTGGTTGTTTTTTGCCGTTTTTCGTCGTTAATACTTGAAAAACGGGTGCAGCCCTCTCCTAGACATTTACCCTGTTTTTAAAGAATAAACTATTTTAAAGTTAACTTACCTAGATTTACTTGAAGATGTAACATACCAAGTCTAATATACAACACATTGAAGATGACATTTGATGGGAACCCGAATGTGTGTTAATAACAGTAGCACACCAATATATACATGAAAGGTGAACGGATCCCATGTGTAGGGGAAGCTAAATTTTTAGGATTGATTTTCGATTGTAGGTTGACATTGGTTCCACACATAAAGGCGTTAAAAGCTAAATGTCATGAGGATCTGAATCTTTTAAAAGTATTGTCCCATACATCAGGGGGGCAGACTGTAAAACTATTTCAAAATTATACAAGGCCTTAAATTTTACAAAAATTAGTTATGGGTGTGAAATATACTCCTCAGACACCCCAAGCTGATTTAAGATATTAGATTCAGTACATCATGCTGGTATCAGATTGTCCACAGGAGCATTTAGAACTCCACCTATCCCAAGTCTCCTTGTTGATGCTGGAGGGTTACCTTTAGAGTATTACCGAATGTCTTCTATTATTCGGTATTGGTTTAGGTTGGAAAGACTCCCTAATTCTTCAGCCTTTCAGACTGCAAGCCTTGTAAGGCACTCAACATACTTTGAGTTGCACCCAAAATCTCCTCAACCTTATGGCTTTCGGGTGAAACAATTATTAAACAGTCTTGATATAATTAGAAGTAAGGTGCTTACATTTAAGATATCATCAACCCCTTCGTGGAAATTATCAGAGATATCGTTTTGTAAATATTTTATTGGTGTTAAAAAAATCATGACTTAATTAGAAGCAAGGTCTCTTTATGGAACATGTTGAAGAACATAGGGAATCAACTTTTATATTTACCGATGGCTCCAAATCTGATGCTGGCGTTGGATTTGGAGTATATAGTAGTTCTTTTGACTACAGAGGTGCACTTCCTCCAATATCTTCCATAGTTACTGGTGAATTATATGACATACTAACAGCTATTGAGAAAATAGCGTTAAAAGAGGAGGGCAATTTTACCATTTATAGTGATTCAAGAAGTGTCCTTCAAGCTTTAGAAGGTTTTAATTCTTGTAACCCTTTAGTTTTAAAGATTTTAGAGGGACTTTTAATTATTGGCCTGAAAGGTATGGCAGTTCAATTTTGCTGGGTTCCCGCACACGTAGGCGTGTCTGGAAATGAAGAGACAGATTCACTGGCAAAGAGTGAAACTGCTGAGTTGCTATTCCATTCTTTGTAAAGATTTTTTTACTAGCAATTAAGGATTTTATTTATAACAATTGGCAACAGCATTGGGATAGTTTAACCGAAAATAAAATGAGAGAAATTACGATTGTTGTATCCCTTTGGAGATATAATGGGATGCCCCGATAATGGGAGACTATTCTTTGTCGTCTCTGCATTGGTCACATTCGGATGACACACGAGTTTATGCTCGCTGGTCAATACCAACCATATTGCAACGACTGTTTAATACCCTTGACAGTGAGGCATTTGTTGACTGAATGCCCCACTTATAGCACAGAAAGAAAGAGATATCTGTTTGAGGCTCGGGGTGAAGATGGTGGGTTCATCCTTGCCAAGATCCTTGGACATGATGTGTCATACAATGCTAGTGGCATTTTTAAATTTATATAAGCAGCAGGTTTTCTTAATGCTATTTAACTACTATAACACATTTACTTTTCTGGTTTTAATTGAATATTCTTTTAATCTTTATTTATAATAAACGATATTGGCGTCAATGCCCTTCGATATCAGGATGCCAGAGAACTTCAAATCAATCAATCAATCAATCTTGAAGTGATGGAAAGAGTACTTTGAGCAGCTCTTAAATGAAAAAAATGAAAGACTAGTAAGAGTAGATGGACAGCCAAACATGGGCATGGTAATGGAGTTTTCTAGGCAAGAGGTAGTAAATGCACTGAAAAAGATGAAGAATGGTAAAGCAACAGGTCAAGACTTGATCCCTCTGGAAGCATGGAAAGCATTAGGAGATGAAGGGGTGGATATCTTATACGATCTAATGATAAAGATCCTTGAGCAAGAAAAGATACTAGAAGAGTGTCGATAGAGTATATTTGTATTTTTCCAAGCTATACAAACCTGAGTAATTTAATTAGGTTACTTCTGGTTTCGTTTTCTACTCTCAGACAATCAAAAAGAAATCAGTAGATAAAGTCATGTTGCATTGCTGGGCAACTACTGGGCATGATGTGTTACACTTAATTTAAGCACTTACTCGCAACACTACTGAGGCGGGACCTTTGGTAAATGACTCGTGTTTGTTTAGCTATGAAAAATTTAAATTTCACAAAATTTGTAATTTACTCCTATGCACATACAAACTTCCTCCCACCTTCCTTAGATGGGAGGAAGTCTCTGAGAGGAAAGAGGTCTGCCCTATATCCCCAAGATACAATTACTATAATAAGAGCAAGAGATCAAAGTTAATTATTTTTTAACTGTGCAGCCGGCTGCAGGGCCGTCTGTTCTATTTCAGAGAGCTTTACCAAGGTGACGTGATATGAATATCAAGTGGTTTGCAACGTTAATATATTCAATATATCATCAATACATCAACCAAACAAACACAAGGCATTCTTACCTGTATTAGGCAGATTTTAAGTGAGGGTTTCAAGTTCGATCAAATTCTTCACACACCTCTATACTCATAAACACCATTATAATGCAGAGAATAACCAATGCCTGGGATAGAAGCAGTTACTTGTCCCATGAGAGCTTATATTAGACAATTCACTGTGTAGTAACAGTGGGTCCTATGGAAATGGTGTCTAAGGACCTGTTAGTGCAATCTTTAAGGTAGTTGTTTGTAAAGGTGGTTTATCTCTTCCAGACTTCAGCTTTTAGGGCTTGAGATAACGAGTGGTTTCTGTGGAAAGCTAAGGTTGCAGGGAGCCAACGTATATCATATGTTAGAGGGGGGGGGGGGGCTGGGATATGGTTCTCCTGAGGACTTACGGCTCTCATTACAATTTCCCTCAACCAAAAAGAAATGGTGTTTCTGGAAACTTTCTTTTTGGAGCGACCAGTGCCCACAAATAGATTGAAGATTCTAGGCATAAGGTACTGTATCCTTTTTAGATATTTACGTACTGCTCTTACAGGCCATAGTAACATATCATCTTTTTGAGAGACAAGATCATGAAAGAGTCAAATCTGATATCATTATCAACTGGATTTTGGGTTTTGACTACAAATTCAGAAACAAAAGGCAAAGATAGTTCTCTCTACCCTCTGGAATATGACACGAGGTGAGATATACCATGCAGTTCACTCATTCTCTTGGCTGAAGCTAAGGCAAGGAGGAAGACTGTCCTCAAGGTAGAATCTCTGTCTAAGGTTTCATGCATAGGTTCATACAGGGCTTTCTTCAGAGGCCGTAGGACCTTAGTCATAACTCAGGAGGGGATTTTAGTTCTCCATGAGGGCAAGACTGCTCAAAACTCCTCATCAAGGCTGAGAGTTCTCAAGGATCTGAGAAGTTCAGTCTTTACAGTTTGAATACTTGGCTCAAGGTCGAGTAGTAGCCTTTCACCTCAGTGACTGAAAGGGCCTCCTTGTTCCTTAGGAACACTAAAAAGTCTGCAATAAGAGGAATAGTGACATTTAGTGGAACAATATTCCAATTACAATACAAATCACAGAAGATTTTCCACTTTGCTTGGTAAACTGCTGTGGAAGACTTTCATAGGTATACGGAAGGCTGTGTCGCAATTGGTCTTGAAAATTCTATCTTTCGGATGAGACGCTGGATAGTCTAAAGCCATGAAAGGATAGGCAATGTACTGTGGCGTTAAATTTTCTTAAGTGAGGTTGCCGTAACAGGCTTCACCAATTACTCTGACTCCTTTGGATTTTTTGATTCGGTTCAGTGTCTGACGAATCAAACAGAACAGTAGGAAGGCATAGAACTCTAGAACATCCCACAGGTATTGAAATGCTTCTTCCATCACTGCAGCGTGATCAGGGAGTGGAGAACAATGCACCGGGAGTTTGTGATTCAGGTGGGTGGCGAATATGTCCGGAGACACGGACCCTCACAAAGTCACAAATCTGTTCGCCACTAGAGGAAACAAACACCATTCTGAACCCACTGTCGTCCCTCGACGGCTCAGATAGTCTGCAATGACGCCTCTCTTCCCGAACATAAACCTTGCCAAAAGAGAGATCAGCTGGGACTGTGTACACTCTAGAATCTCTACTGCTAGGTTTCATAGTAGGAAAGAGGTCATGTCTTCTTATTCAGATATGTAGGTCGCTACAGTGGAGTTGTCACTCATCAATACCATGGAGTGACCTGTCATAGTCTTTACAAAGTGAAGTAATGCTAGGTGTGCCACTTTCATTTCCAGAAAGTTTATGTGGAAGCTCTTGTCTTCCCTATCTCTGGCGAGATGCATCTGTGAACAGCATGAACTGTGGGGAAGAATCCTGAAGTGATGGTCCCTCTAACACGTTCTCTTCGTTCAGCCACCAAAGGAGGTCTGATATCACCTTTTGAGGTACTCGCAAAAGGGTTGCAGAATGGTCTGAGGCTGAGAGCACTGGGCTTTCAGAGTCCATTACACCGAGCACTTAGGGCTGAAAACTTGCTTAGACCTGTCGGCTTGCCTAGGCTGTGAGGGAGTAACCTTACGTACAGTGATGTCATCCTGTCTGGATAGGATGGTGCATTCAGATTTATGAATCTGAACAATCGGCCTGGCAGTATTCTTAGAAGAATCTCTTGAGATGACAGGAATAGTTACAATCAACTTCCCAGCTTTAGTAAGCTTGGAAGGAGAAGCCTACTTGGAGCATGAAGGTATTGCCATCACTAGTGGGTGGACTTCCCCAGAATCTTTTTACGAGCAAACACCCTTGAATACGATTTTCTGGCATCTGACAGCTGAATGTAGCAACAACAAAATCATAATTTTTGGACGATTTTTATCTAACTAATTACAGTTTGTACACAATGACTCATAATATACCAGTAGTCCTACTTGATGAATTTTCCAAATACACATTAACAATGTTGATTCTTTGCTAAAAACTCATTTCTAAGATTAAGTTAGGGCTATCAGTTTTTTAAGCCTACTATGTTTTTACCAACGCTGTATTATATCTGTCATTTGTTTTTCAGTTCCAATTTCATCTTTAAATTTTTATCGGCATTTATATTCTAGTTTTGTCTAATTTCTAGATTATACAAATCAATTATTGTTTTAATTGATAATTGTTATTTGTCTTTCGTTTTAAACTATGATGATAAGGTATGAAGAAGAGAACCTCATAGAAAAGTACTTCATGGACTTTATGATACTGCAATGGTCATAAAAAATTAAGGTTTTTAAAAATGCCTTACAATTATCAAAACTATTATTGCGTTCATAGAATGGTGAGAAGCAAAATATATTTACATCTAAGGAAAGAGAGAGAAAAATTCCTTTTAAGAAATAGAATAAACACTCCTGTAATAAGAGAACAATGTGATGAGTTTATGTTAGCAATACAAAATAGGTACTAACAGCTACATGATGAAATGGAGGTCAGTTAGGAAGATATGAACACTAATTTCACAAAATTTGTATTGGAATCAGCACAAGAGATAGGTAGAAAAGTTCCTAAAGAAGATCAAGGAAAACTATCAGAAGAGACGAGAAACCTAATAAAGAAAAGATTGTAAATAAGAGTAAATTACTGGAGAGATGAAATAAAATTAGCAGAACTATTCAAAACAATAAATAAACTAAAAACCCAAGATATTTGCAAACACAATCAGATCAAAATTGAGGAAACACTAAAGAAAGGAAGAAGCATTAAATTGATGAAAATAAGACTTGGAACAGGGCGCCAACAGATGTTTGCTTTAAAGGATGAAAATGAAAATATTTTCCACAATAGAGATGGAGTGATAAAAATTGCAGAAGATTTCTATACAATGTTATACGATAGTGATATAAGAAATAACTTCACTAAAAGAAATAACAAAACACCTGAGCTGGTACCAAACATAACAGTAAGAAAAGTACAGAATGTATAAAAAGGCCTGAAAAGTGGCAAAGCCGCAGGAGAACTTGGCTTAAAAATTGATTTAAAAATAGATGGAGGAGACTTCATAAAGCTGGCTGAACTCTACACCTAATGTCTCCAAGAATGCTCTATACCTACAGCTAAGAAAAACTTTATCATTATACTGATTCACAAAAAGGGAGACACAAAAGACCTGAAAAATTAATGCCCAAAAAGTTTACTATTTACAAAGATAGTATTAGGCCAAATAGAAAGACAGCTAGACTTTAATCAACCAAAAGAGCAGGCAGGCTTTAGAAGAGGATGTTCAACAACTGACCACATACATGTAATTAACCAGATAATGGAAAAATCAACAGAGTATGACAAACCACTATGTATGAGATTTATACATCATAAGAAAGCTTTTGATTTCGTCAAAACATCAGCAGTAATGAAAGCCCTTCAAAAGCAAAGAATATAAGAATCTTATGTTAGAACACTTGAAGATATCTATACAGGAAGTACAGCACTCCTAATACTACATATAGTGAGAAAATTCCAATTGAGAAAGTAGTTAGACAATGAAACTCCATCTCTCCTAAATCATTCACAGCATATGTAGAAGTAGTTTTTAAAAATTTAGAATAGGAAAATGTAGGGATTAATATTAATGGGGAATACCTTAACCTAAGATTTGCAGATGACTTAGTTGTGTTTAGTGAATCATGGGAGAAATTACAAAATATAATAGAAGTTCTGAGTAGAGAAAGCAGAAATGTAGGACTGAAAATGAATAGGAGTAAAACTAAGATGATTGGGGGGGGGGGTAGCCGACATCAAACAAATGAAACAAACAAAGGGGACCTCTACTCTCTACGTTCCTCCTAGCCTGACAAGGGACTCAACCGAGTTCAGCTGGTACTGCTAGGGTGCCACAGCCCACCCTCCCCCGTTATCCACAACAGATGAAGCTTCATAACGCTGATTCCCCCACTGCTGCTACCTCCGCGGTCATCTAAGGCACCGGAAGCAGCAGGGCCTACCAGAACTGCATCACAATCGCTCGCCATTCATTCCTATTTCTAGCACGCTCTCTTGCCTCTCTCACATCTATCCTCCTATCACCCAGAGCTTTCTTCACTCCATCCATCCACCCAAACCTTGGCCTTCCTCTTGTACTTCTCCCATCGACTCTTGCATTCATCACCTTCTTTAGCAGACAGCCATTTTCCATTCTCTCAACATGACCAAACCACCTCAACACATTCATATCCACTCTAGCTGCTAGCTCATTTCATACACAAGTTCTCACCCTTACCACTTCGTTCCTAACCCTATCTACTCGAGATACACCAGCCATACTCCATAGACACTTCATCTCAAACACATTCAATTCCCCACAACTCCGATCCATACATCACAGTTGGTACAATCACTTTCTCATATAGAACTCTCTTTACATTCATGCCCAACCCTCTATTTTTTACTACTCTCTTAACTGCCCCCAACACTTTGCACCCTTCATTCACTCTCTGACGTACATCTGCTTCCACTCCATTTGCTGCAACAACAGACCCCAAGTACTTGAACTGATCCATCTCCTCAAGTAACTCTCCATTAAACATGACATTCAACGTTGCACCCCCTTCCCTTCTCGCACATCTCATAACCTTACTCTTACCCACATTAACTCTCAACTTCTTTCTCTCACACACCCTTCCAAATTCTGTCACTAATCGGCCAAGCTTCTCTTCCGTGTCTACAAGCAGTACAGTATCATCCGCAAACAACAACTGATTTACCTCCCATTCATGGTCATTCTCGTTTACCAGTTTCAATCCTCGTCCAAGTACTCGAGCATTCACCTCTCTCACCACTCCATCAACATACAAGTTAAACAACCATGGCGACATCACACTTCCCTGTCTCAGCCCCACTCTCACCGGAAACCAATCACTCACTTCATTTCCTATCTTAACACATGCTTTACTACCTTTGTAGAAACTTTTCACTGCTTGCAACAGCCTTCCACCAACTCCATATAACCTCATCACATTCCACATTGCTTCACTATCACCTCTATCATGCGCTTTCTCCAGATCCATAAACACAACACACACCTTCTTACCTTTTGCTAAATATTTCTTGCATATCTGCCTAACTGTAAAAATATGATTCATACAACCCCTACCTCTTCTAAAACCACCCTGTACTTCTAAGATTGTATTCTCTGTTTTATCCTTAATCCTATTAATCAGTACTCTACCATACACTTTTCCAACTACACTCAACAAACTAATACCCCTTGAATTACAACACTTATGCACATCTCCCTTACCCTTATATGGTGGTACAATACATGTACAAACCCAATATACTGGTACCATTGACAACACAAAACACATATTAAACAATCTCACCAACCATTCAAGTACAGTCACACCCCCTTCCTTCAACATCTCAGCTCTCACACCATCCATACCAGATGCTTTTCTTACTCTCGTTTCATCTAGTGCTCTCATCTCCCATCACCGGCACCTCAACATCTGCAACAGCAATTATATCTGCCTCCCTATTATCCTCAACATTCAGTAAACTTTCAAAATATTCCGCCCACCTTTTCCTTGCCTCCTCTCTTTTTAACAACATTTCATTTCCATCTTTCACTGTCTCTTCAATTCTTGAACCAGCCTTCCTTACTCTCTTCAATTCTTTCCAAAACAAAGATAATGTTCAATGAAAATGCAGAGAGACAACAAATAAGATATTGTTAATGAATATACGTACTTAGGGCAGACAGTAAGCGTTTCCCCAGGACACGAGACGGAAATTAAAAGAAGGATAAACATGGGATGGAGATCATTTGGTAAACAAAATGTGATTATGAAAAGTAAAATGCCGCTTTCTCTGAAAGAAAAGTATTTAATGAGATGGTCCTACAAGTATTAACTTATGCATCAGAAACTCGGAGGCTTACTAAGGCCTTAGAACATGAGCTGGTTACAATTCAAAGAGCTATGGAAAGAATAAAGATGGGAATAACCCTAAGAGAAAATAAAAAAAAGAAAAAAAAACAGCAACGTGGATAACAGAGCAAACTAAAGGAGAGGGTATTCTAATAACTTGTAAGAAAAAGAAATAGACATGTGCACGACATATAATGAGAATGACAGACAGTAGATAGACATTATGAATAAAAGATTGGGTCCCAAGAGATTATAAAAGAAGTAAAGAATGGAAGAGAAGATGATGGACTGACGAATTACGGAAGTTTGTAGGCTTGGATTGGCACAGAAAAACCATGAACACACATGTTTCACACCTTTGTTCTGCAGTGGACAAGTAACGGCTGGTGATGATAATATATATATATATATATATATGTATATATATATGTATATATATATATATATATGTATATATATATATACATATATATATATATATATATATCTATATATATATCTATATATATATATATGTCAGCATATATATATATATATATATAAATATATATATATATATGTATATATATATATATATATACATGCGTGTATACAAATATGTACAGCATATATATATATATATATAATATATATATATATATATATATATAAATATATATATATATATATGCGTGTATACAAATATGTACAGCATATATATATATATATATATATGATGATTGTAGACGTGCTTATTTGGAGAAACAGGAGGCCTATCATCTTTGGAAGGGGAACAGATCAGATTTGACCTGGAACAACTATACTCAGCTTCGAGCTTTTGCTCAGAGAGTTTATGCCTCAACTGAAAAGGAGTACAATTTAACCATAAAAGAAACACTTTCTGGTACAACTCAGGAACATAAATGGTGGTCTACCCTTAAATCTGCACTCTTTGGCGTAGATGCAACAGTTCCTCGTTTACTTAAACCAGATGGCTCAGTCACTCACTGTCCAAAGGAAAAGGCAACCCTTTTGTCTGATGTTTTTGACAGTAAACAGAGTAATGAAAAACTTGAACTTCCTCATTCCTGTTTTCCTGAGGCTAAACTAACTAGTTTAGCTTTTCGATCTCGTGAGATTAAAGCTCTGTTGATGGACCTTGATGCTTATGGAGGTGTAGACCCAAATGGTATTTTTCCTTTGTTTTTTATAAAGACAGCAGATTTCTTAGCTCCAAAGTTATCTGTTATTTTGCGCAAGTTAGCAAGAAGAGGAGCTTTTAGCACTAGTTGGAGAATTGGTAATGTTACTCCTCTATGTAAATGTGTTTGTGGTAGCTCAAGTCCCACTGATTACCGCCCAATTTCCATAACTCCCATATTATCTAAAGTTTTTGAACGTCTTCTGGCAAAAAGTCTTAATAGGTTTGCTGAAGGTAATCATCTATTCCCTAGTTTGCAATTTGGTTTTCGTAAAGGCCTTGGAGCATGTGATGCCCTTCTTACAATCTCCAATGCTGTACAGAAATCCCTTGATTGTGGTCGGGAAGTTCGTATGATTGGCCTTGATTTTAGTGCTGCCTTTGACCGTGTTAATCATGAGGCCCTTGTTTTCAAAATGAAACAGTTGGGAGTGGGTGGGTTGTTTCTTAGCATTATTATTGATTTTTTAAGTAATAGATCTCAAAGAGTTGTTGTTGATGGGCACCATAGTGATTATAGGAATGTGATATCCGGTGTTCCACAGGGTAGTGTTCTAGGCCCATTACTTTTCATACTATATACACATGACATGTGGTTTGGCCTAGAAAACAAGCTTGTTGCATATGCAGATGATGCTACTCTCTTTGCATCAATTCCATCCCCTGAATGTAGATCTAGGGTTGGTGAATCCCTTAATAGAGATTTAGCTAGAATTAGTGCATGGTGCAAATCATGGGGTATGAAGTTGAATCCTAACAAAACTCAAAGTATGATTGTAAGTAGGTCAAGGACGGTGGCTCCTCAACATCCGGATCTCAGTATTGATAATGTTTCTTTAAATATGTATGACTCTTTCAAAATTTTAGGTGTGATTCTCGACAGTAAATTTACTTTTGAGAAACATATAAGGTCTGTGTCTTCTTCAATTGCACAAAAAATAGGCTTATTGAGAAAGTCTTTCAAGATTTTCGGTGATCAATCTATTCTGAAGAAGTGTTTTAATTCTTTCATTCTACCTTGTTTTGAGTATTGTTCTCCTGTTTGGTCTTCAGCTGCTGATTCTCATCTTAATTTGTTGGACAGAAACTTACGGTCTATTAAATTTCTTATTCCTGATCTAGATATTAATCTCTGGCACCGTCGTTCAATTAGTTCATTATGCATGTTGCATAAGATTTTTCATAACTCTGACCATCCTTTACATTCAGATCTCCCTGGACAATTCTATCCTGTTCGTAATACTAGGCAGGCAGTTAATTCTAATAGCCAGGCCTTCTCCATCACGAGACTCAATACTACGCAGTACTCTAGAAGTTTTATTCCAGCTGTTACCAAGTTGTGGAATGATCTTCCTAATCGGGTGGTTGAATCAGTAGAACTTCAAAAGTTCAAAGTTGGAGCAAATGCTTTTTTGTTGACCAGGCGGACATGAGTCTTTTTGTAGTTTATTTATGACATATTTGTTTTTGATGCTGTTAATAGTTTATATATGACATGTCTGTTTTGACGTTGTTACTGTTTTGAGAATGATTTATTGTTAATTTGTTCTCTTCATTTATTTATTTCCTTATTTCTTTTCCTCACTGGGCTATTTTTCCCTGTTGGAGCCCCTGGGCTTATAGCGTCTTGCTTTTCCAACTAGGGTTGTAGCTTGGATAGTAATAATATATATATATATATATATATATGGTACTTGGGCATGTTACTCTGCTTTTACAATGAATAGACCTTGGTCTAGTGGTGTCCAAAATCGAAGATAGTTACTCTTCGGAATGAATGTCCTGCAGATAGTTTTCAGGATAACAACAGAAATGCATTTATTTTTCTCCATTTATATACATATATATACATATATATATATATATATATATATACTGTATATATATATATAAATATGTATATATATACATATATATATATACTGTATATATATATATATATATATATGTATATATATATATACAGTATATATATATATATATACATATACACATACATACTGTATATATACATATAATATATGCGTGTATACAAATATGTCAGCATATATATATATATATATATATGTATATATATATATATATATATATGGTACTTGGGCATGTTACTCTGCTTTTACAATGAATAGACCTTGGTCTAGTGGTGTCCAAAATCGAAGATATTTACTCTTCGGAATGAATGTCCTGCAGATAGTTTTCAGGATAACAACAGAAATGCATTTATTTTTCTCCATTTGTTGTTTGGTGTCGACACGTGCTTCGGATCACTTTGCGACCCTTCTTCAGGATTACATCGAGTTTTGAAATTACACTTTATTATAGAAGTTATGATGATGAAAATTTCATACAGAACTATTTGGATATTCGGAAAAGCATTCAACAAAAATTGATAAATGTAAACTTCAGATCCTTTGAAATGTAAATACGAAAATTTAAGATAATTTTCAAATCATCATTATCATCATCATCACCATCTTCTACGCCTATTAGCGCAAAAGGCTTTGGTTAGATATCGCCAGTCGTCTCTATCTTAAGCTTTTAATTCAATACTTCCCCATCCACCATCTCCTACTCCGCGCTTCATAGTCCTCACCCATGTAGGTTTGGGCCTCCCAACGCTTCTAGTGGCTTGTGGAGCCCAGCAGAACGTTTGGTGAACTAATTTTTTTGGGGAGTGTGAAGAACATGCCCAAAACATCTCCATCAACCCATCATCATGATCTCATCCAAATATGGTACACGGCTAATCTCTCTTATAGTTTCATTGCTGTTCCTGCCCTGCCATTTAACTCCCAATATCCTTCTGATGGATTTTTTCTTAAATCTACTAAATCTATTGGAGACTGTTTCATTGTCATACCATGCCTCATGTCCATAGAGTAACACCGATCTCACTAAAGTGATATATAGTCTGATTTTTATATGTAATTTCAGGCATTTTGATTTCCAAATTTGACTTAGCATAGCCATTGTCTGATTTGCTTTTTTTTCAATCTTTCACCAAACTCTAATTCTAAAGACCCTGTATTGGAGATCATAGTTCCTAAATACTTAAATGATTCTACCTCATTAATCCTTTCTCCTTCCAATGATATTGTATCTTCCATTGCATACTCCGTTCTCATCATCTCTGTCTTTCTTCTATTTATCTTCAGCTCAACCTCGTCTGATCTTTCATGCATTCTGATAAGCAAGCATTGAAAATCCTATGGTGTTCTTCTAACAAGGACAGCATCATCAGCATACTCTAGGTCTGCTAAATTCCTATCACCAATCCAGTTTAATCCTTCTCCACCATCTCTGATTGTTTAAAGCATTATAAAATCCATGAGGAGAATAAACAACATAGGTGACAACACATTCCCTTGGATTACTCCGCTGTTCACTGGAAATTCATTTGATAAGACTCCATTAATATTAACTTTGCACTTGCTATGATCATGAACAGGCTTAATCAAATTTACATATTTAGGAGGAATTCAATAATAACGCAGGACTCTCCATAAAATTGGCCATTGCACACTGTCAAAGGATTTTTTATGGTCCATAAATGCCATCAAAAGTGGATTTCTATAATTTACGCATTACTCCACATGTCCCTAAATGAAAATTTTCGAAATCCTGCCTGTTCATCTCTCAGCTTTTCATCAACCTTTCTCTCCAATCTTTTTAGCATAAGCATACTATATATTTTCATAACAACTGACGTAAGTGTTATGCCTCTGTAATTATTGCAATTAGCCAGGTCTCCCTTTTTTGGCCATTTTCACCAACACTCCTAATTCCCATTCATCAGGTTTTACCTCTTCATGCCACATTCTACAAAATGATCTTGTAAGTACTCTGGGAGTCACTTCATTTCCGCCCAGTATTACATCGGCATTTATTCCATTGTATCCAGGGGTTTTCCATCTTTTTAGTGTTTTGAGGATAGCTTCAACTTCAAACACACTGAATTCATTCATGGGCACATCAAGGTCTTCATCAGCTTCAGGTCTAAAAATCAAATTATTCCGTTCATATCGCCTATCCATAGCCTCACTAAAGTGTTCAATCTAACGTTGCCTTTCTTCATCCTCTGTTGGTTTAACAGATCCATCTCTTTATTCCATGGGTATATGCTTCTTCTTTGCCCCCATAGAGATTTCATAAATAATTCTAGGAGCAATTCTTACACCATAGCCACTTCCTGAATTCATAGCTTTGTCAGCCTCATCTACTTTACTGTCTAAATATTCTCTCAAATCATTCCTAGTCATTTCTTTTGACTTCACTATCAATGCTGGAATACTTAGCATGCTCTACCTTGTAATTTGGATTACTTTCTCGAAAACGTTCAATAATCAATTTCTGTTTTTGTTTCCTTTTTATAGTATCCCAAGTATCAAATGATATTCATAGCTTTCTCCTTGTAACTGCGTGTCCCAAGACTTCACTACCAACTGACTGATATATATTCTTAATATCACACAATTTTTCCATAATTTTCTGCTCTTTGTCTCTTTAAGTCACTAAAACTGTAAATTGATTCCTGCATTTAATTGCAAATGTTTCTCTGTGCTCTTCTTCTAGAAGTTTAGTTGTATCAAACCAACATATTCTATCTATCTTTGTTGGGTGATTTCAGTTTTAATTTCAATGTGGCAATGAGGAGCCGGTGATCACTACCAATATTCATACCTCTATAGCTTCTTACATTTCTTAGAGTCCTCATTCTCTCTTTATTAATGGCAGTGTGATCTATTTGATTTTTGTTATTGCCACACGGTGAATTCCATGTATACATGTGGATATTCTTGTGTTGAAAAAGAGTACCTGCAATGACAAGATTGCTTGCTGAACAAAAGATTATGAAATGTGCTCCATTTTCATTTGCAACTTCGCCAAAACCCTCAACACAGATCCCATTCTCTCTCCCTAGATTATTCCTTCTAACTTTACCATTGAAGTCGCCAATCACAGTTTTCATATCTCTCTTTGGAATCGCATCTATTACACTCTGCAGTTCTAAATAGTATGCATCTTTCCTTCCATTTCCAGGGAATCATTTGTTGGGGCATAGAAAACTATAATACTCATGTTTCTCTATTTTCATTTGAACTTTGCTAGTAACAATCTAGTTACAGCTCTCCACTCGGTTAATGCCTTTCCTGCTTTTGGTGTCATCATCATCCATACTACTTCTCTTCCCACTCCATCTGATCTTCTTGAGTAGATATATATATTGCCTTGTATTAAAGTTTCCTTACCAATTCTCTTACAATGTGTTTCACTTAGGGCCAAGATATCCAAACTATATTTCATAAATTCACTCTCCAATTGCTGTAAATTCCCAATCTGATTTATGGTTATAACATTCCAATTACCTATTTTCAATTTTTCTTCAGTATTTATAAACCGGTAGATTCTTAGCACCTCGCTACGCCCGGGACTGGGGGCCATTCTTTCATCCTCTCTTTCCATGACTGACAAAATCCATAGGGGATTCATTGACTATATACATCAAAGGATAGCCAGTTCCTTGTGACGTGCAGTGCCTATCTAACTAAGGCAAGTGACCCCTGCTGGTCCATGCTAATTCTAGTAAGATCAACTCCCAGGCATCAGGAGTAAAACCTGAAGAGACAGTTTGTCCATTTTCTTAAACCCCATCCGTCACCCTGCTGCCACCGACTTCATCGAGATTTAGGGGGGCATTTCCTCCACACACAAAGCTCTAATTTCTCCACAAAGTTGTTGATCCACTTATAAGGGTATAACAATTGGCAAACAAGAATTGCTATGATTTTTCAAAACGCTGTAGAAGGGTTCATGAAGCTCCCTATTCCATTCTTTGCAGCCAGACTAACGTCTGTTCATCAGGAACGCCATCTCTTGTTCAAAGCAGACCGAATTGTAAAGCTTGCTCGCTCCCGCAGAGATTTGGTATGTGATCTGCATTGATCTCGGACTCAATTCCATTTGGAGCGCATCTTTCCTTATGACAAATTGTGGTCTCGAGGCTTCTGCACTTTCTCAGCAATGATACAGTTTATGAACTCCTATTCAGGCCATTTTTCCTCTTTCTCCAATGCGGTGCAAGCTTCCAAGGTTGCAAAGGGGTTGATGCAGGGCTCTCAAACATATATACTTGTGTATATACATATACATGTGTATGTATATATGATTATGTGTATATACAGTATATATATATGTAGATATATATATATATATATATATGCATGCATATATAATCATGTACATATATATGTTCAAATCTAATCATATTCACATGTGTATATATATATTAAATCATATACACATACATATATAAATATATATATATACACATATATATATATGTATATATATAATGAATAGACAATGTCTCAATAGCGTCCAAAAATCGAAGACGGCTTCTCCTCGGGCAGATCATCCTGCAGATAGTTTTCAAGATAACGGAAAGATACTTTTACTTTTCTCCATTTATTGTTTGGTGTCGACACGTGTTTCGGATCACTTCGCGGCCCTTCTTTAGAACTATATTGAGTTTTAGAACTACACTTTATTATAATGGTTATGGTGGCGAAAATTTGATAAAAAATATTTGGAAAATTTTGAAAGAAGTAAGGTATCCTAAAATTTCCTAACCCTCATGTTCATACATATCAGCATATTACCTATGAACAGAAACAAAGGGAAAACCCAACATGCTATATGTGTGATACAGATGATAATCATTTTGCATGTGAAACTAAGAAATTAATGACCTGTTATGGGACAGACATGCTTAGTTTCGCATAAATTCTGTCAACAAAAATGCAAAGGAACATATCGTGATAATAAATGGTAAACCAATGGTCATGCAAGTTGAAACAGCATCTGATGTATTAATTATGTCTGGAAAAAAACAACTAAAAACATTCATAATTTGTTCGTAGAAGGTACTAATAGTTTTGAGAGGTTATAATGGCTTTGATATTCAGATAATAGGGTCATCAAACGTAGAAGTACGGTAAAAAGAACAGAAGTTAGATAGAATGCCATTAACAGTAGTTAAAGGTAAAGGACAAACCTCGCGTGGTGTAAATTGGTTACAGCATCTTAAATTAGATTGGCCAAGAATGTTGAAGGTTACAGTTAAACAAGATGGGCACAAGAATGAAGTTTATTCGGATGATATTTTATCAGAGTTTAAGGAAGCATTTCAAGATAGGGTAGGTACAGTAAAAAATGCAAAGGCTATTATATTGTTCAAACCAAATGGTACTCCTAGATTTTTTGCTCCAAGACCAGTACTTTATGCAATGAAATTGCGGTTGAAACAGAAATCAGGAAAGTAGAAATTGAAGGATCATGGGAAAAGGTCACATATTCAGAATAGACTGCACACTTATCATATTTCCTATTGTGAAGAAAAATGGTCAGGTTAGGTTACGTGGAGGTTACAAGGTAACACTGAATCCACAGCTTCAGGTAGCTCAACGTCCATTGCCAAATCCTAACGACATATTTGCCACTATGTCAGTATGTACTTTATTTTCAAATTTGGATCTTAGACAAGCATTTCAACAGCTTTCCATGGATGGAAATTCACAAGAACTATTTATAGTGAATACATACTTAGGTTTGTATAAACCAAAGAGATTACCTTATAGAATAGCAAGCAGTCCAGCTGTATGGCAACAAACTATGGATAAGATTTTTCCAGGAATACAAGGAGTATTCATTTCCATATATGATAATTTAGTCGATGGTAAAGATAAAAGAGAACATAAAGAAAGATTACAGAGTTCTGCAGAAGTTGAAGGAACATAATATTAACATAAATCAGAATAATGTATTTTAGGGGTTGATTCAGGGTAATACTTAGGTTTTATAATCAATGGCAAAGATATTCACAAGACTAAGGAGAAAGTTAAAGAAGTACAACTAACAAAGGCATAAAAAATGTTAAGGAATTACAATAATTTTTAGGTTTAGTAACATTTTATGATAATTTCAGAATTTATCTACAATTGCACATCCGGTGTATAACTTGCTGAATAAGGGTGTAGAGTGGAACTGGACAACAGATTGTCAGGAATATTTTGAAAGAATCAAACAAGAAATAACATCACCTACATTTCTGGTATATTATCAAATAGAATTACCAGTTAAATTCATATGTGACGCATCGAACATCGGTGCAGTAATATCTCATGTAATGCCAGTTGGAACAGAAAAACTAACTGCATTTGCTTCTAGAGTATTGAACAAGGCAGAAAGGAGATACTTTGAAATAGAAAAAGATAGTTTAGCATTAGTGTATGGAGTTAAGAAATTTCATATGAATCTTTATAAAAGGAAAAGTTCACACTTGTTACAGGTCATAAACTTTCAATGGCAATATCGTGTCCAAAAGCAAGTTTACCTACTTTAGTAGCTGTAAGACTACAAAGCTGGCAATTAGATTAGCTGCATATCATTATGATATAGAATACCGTCCTACATCAAAGATGGGTAATGCAGATGCTTTACCTAGATTTCCAGTAGATAAAGTGCTAGAAGGGTATGATGACAGCATGTTATTAGTATTAGTTTATGATGTACTCATTAGAGCAAAGGATATTGCACACAATACCCAGGACGACCCATTACTCAGTAAGGTTTTAGAGTTTAAAGACTTACGTGGAAAGGAAGAAAATTGTAAACAATATAAGGATATTTGGAATGAATTTTGAGTAACACAATGCTGTATCATGAAAGGTTTACCAGTAGTTATTCATAGTTCACTGAGGAATAAGATTTTGTCAGAAATGCATGCTAATCACCAAGGCCTTGTCAAATCAAAGTCTATTGCAAGGATTTTAGTTTGGCGACCAGGAATAAATATATATATTAAATAGTTTCTTAAGAAATTCATGAATTATGTTATGCAAGAGAACGATCCTCATTTTGCAAGTATGCAACCGTGGGAGTTACCCAGGTATCCATGGCAAAGACTACAAATAGATTTTTTTCTACATACGGTATTCCAGAAAGAATTGTAACAGACAATGGGCCACAGTTTACCTCACGAGAGTTTAAAGACTTTTGTAATGTAAATGGTATTAAGCATACATTTTCAGCAACGTATCATCTTTCCATTAACAGCGAAGCTGAAAGATTTGTTCAAACATTTAAGCATAACATGAAGTGTAGAAAGGCAAATGTAAATAACATATTTTTTCATGTATCAAAGTTTTTATTGTCATATAGGAAAGGTGTGACACCATCAAATTGGGTGTAATTTACATTGGTTGTATCCAAGTTTGCAAAATGATTTAGAGGAAAAAGGGCACAAACAAGTAAAAAATCTTCCAAAAGTAGGACATTTTTCCTTTTTATCTAAAATCATAGTAAAATCTTACAATACTCTAGAGAAGTGGGTACCAGGAGAGATTGTAAGAGATAGGAAACTTAGATTATGATGTTCAAGTTGGTGGAAATATTATAAAACGACATGTTGGTTAATCAAAGCCGTTAAATAAAAATCCAGTAGATCATTCAAATGTTAGAGATGGAAAATTTCCAGTAGTTAGATCAAATTAATCAAATATTAACCAAAAGGCTCAAATATCAAATGTAGATTCAGAATCTGTTCATGTCCCTGTAAAGGATGACGTTATAGTACTTCCCAATAGGATGAATAGAGGGAAGCTATCTGAGAGATTAGATTTGTAAAGTTTTGTACAATGTCAAGTTAAGGGGGAGGAGACTGTTATGTATTGCATGTGATTTGTACTGTGATACCTCAAGTGCTACGCGTATTAAAAGTAATGGTGCTTAGTATTGCATTGATTGAAAATTCTTTAATGTTAATTATAAGTATAGTAACCTATGTTATGAAGGTTTAAATACTGGAAAAGTTACCGCAAGGATAGGATGTGATTTTCCTACTTTTGTATTGCAGTAGGATCCAGTGTTTTAAGAGTAATGCTCTTTTGTTACTTTCGTATTTTTTGTACAAGAGCTTGTTTACAATTATGCCAGTCGAGAGTCATGAGCCACGCAGAACTGAAAGTTGTACAACTTGCTAACAGCAGAAGCAGTAGTTAGATTTGCTGTATTCATTTTTGCAAAGTCAATTAAAAGAGAGAGGGACTGTTAGAGATAGGAAATTTACATTATGATGTTCAAGTTGGTGCAAATATTGTAAAATGTCATGTTGATCAATTATAGTCATTAAATAAGTATTCAGTAGATCATGCAGATGTTAAAGATAAAAAAAAAATAGAAATAGTTACATCAAATGAATCGAATGTTAACCAAGATGTTCAAACATCAAATGTAGTTTCAGAATCTGTTCATATACTGGTTTGGGATGAAGTTAAGAGTACTTCCAAATAGGATGCATAGAAGGAAACCACCTGGGAGATTAAATTTGTAAAGTTTTGTACAATGTCAAGTTAAGGGGGAGGAGACTTATGTATTATGTATAATTTGTACTTTAATAAAATAAGCTCTAGATGTATTAAAAGTAATGTTGCATCAGATTTCATTAATATATTTTTTTCGATTTTAGTTATAAGTGTTGTAGGGTATGTTATAAAGCAGTGAATTGTGTATAAATTACCTCACAGATAGAATATGATTCTTCTTATTTTGTTCAGCATATGAGATCACAATCTTTTATTGTGATGCTTATCTGTTATTTTGTATCATGTATTGTCTACGACCCAAAATTACGTCAGTCCTACTCGAGGCTCAGAGAGAGCAAGGACTTACTTTCTTTAAGTATTAGTCAACGATGTAAAATTACAAATAAATTGTATTGTTTCAATACAAGAAAGTATTATTTCAACCAGAGTCAGCCAATTTTGTTTGAAATGCTTCAACCAAACGAGGTGTTAAGAACTTTGTATGATCACTGTTTTGTTACTCGGTCTAATTACTAAGCCTAACCTTTTACGAAACTTGTTGTTAACCAAATTGAAGTTGCACTAGGCCATTAAATCGAAAACAACTGCATAATTTAGACCAGTGCTCTTCCTGTAGAAGTCTATAAGCGTCTTCTGTGTTTCTTTAATAGTATACAATACTTATGAGATTTCTCACGATTTAGCACAGGCAAGTGTGGATTGAGATTAAATTATGTGATTATGTAATATGTTCAGTGAAACCTGCTTGATATTGCTTCACATGAAATAAGAGATGATTTTGACCTTTTTTTTTTGTATAACTCTTACTTTCAAAACTACTTTAGTCCTAGACCTAAAAGAACCTCCAGTTAGAGCATTTCAGATAATTGATTTTCTGAATTTGTAAAACAACAAACCTTACCCCAACCAGTAATGTATAAAAGGCACATACTAAGAAATGGAAATAAATAATCAAACAATAAAATCTACTAAATATTGGAACATACCATATATAACTGGTACTAACTTGTTTAGCAGTATAAGTGATGTTCCATTGTCTGGACGAATGAATGCAACATATGTAAGTCCTTCTGTTGATCTTTTTAAAGTAAGTGAGGACTCCACATCCAAACGTTGGCTGCCTTCTGGTAAAGCTTTTGTGAAGTGAGCAAGAGCATAGTACATAGGTTGCTTGTAGAACTCCTCTTCTTTCTGTTAAGATATGTAGTTTTGAAATCTTGTGAAAAATCATATTAGTTATAATACCTAATTTGTGACTGGGGAAAAAAAAGGAGATATTGAATTAAATTTCAAAAACTTTATTAAAATTTATTGAAGGATTAATATCTTATTAGTTTTACAGGTATTTACCGGTCTATGAGTTTTAAATCTGGAAAAAATAACTATTTTCAATAATTGCACTTAATCAAAGATTTTTGGATAGGATAAGTTTCAGTGCATCCTCCTTATTAGTGCGATAGAAGATTGGCGATGGTGGTTGACATAATTCTGATTGCTCAGAGTAAACCATTGCTGATTATACACACACACACATATACTGTGTGTATATATATATATATATATATATATATAAATATGCATATATACATTGTTATATAATAGTGATATAAGAAACAACTTCACCAATAGAAATAATGAAATGCCTGAAACGGTACCAAAGGTTACAAGAGAGGTAAATAAAGCATCAAAAGGCATGAAAAGTGACAAAGCAGCAGAAGAAAATGGCCTAACAATTTATTTAATAATAAATGGAGGAGATTTCATAGTAGTAAAGATGGGTGAACCCTACACCAAATGTCTGCAAGAATGCTCTATACCTAGAGATTGGAAAAAATTTATCATTATACTAATCCACATAAGGGGAGACACAAAAGACTTGAGAAACTACTGCCCAATACATTTACACTCCCTAATATATAAAATATTTACAAAAATCATATTGCATTGAATAGAAAGACAGCTAGACTTTAATCAACCAAAAGAGCAGGCAGGCTTTAGAAGTGGGCATTCAACAACTGACCATATCCATGTAATTAACCTGCTAATGGAAAAATCAAAAGAGTACGACAAACCACAATGTATGGCATTTAAAGCCTATGAGAAAGCTTTTGATTCTGTCTAAACATCAGAAGTAATGAAAGCCCTTCAATAGCAAGGAATAGAAGAATCTTATGTTAGAACACTTGAAGATATCTATACTGAAGTACAGCAATCCTAAAACTACGTAAAGATAGTGAGAAAATTCCGATTGAGAAAGGGGTTAAATTAAACAAGGATACCCAATCTCTCCTAAATTATTAACAGCATATGTAGAAGTTTTTTTTAGAATTTAGATTGACAAAATGTAGGAATTAATATTAATGGGGAATACCATAACCACTGAAGATTTGCAGATGACCGAGTTGTGTTTAGTGAATCATGGAAGGAATTACAAAAGATGTTAGAGGATTTGAATAGAGAAAGCAGGTATGTAGAACTGAAAATTAATATGACAACAAATAAGGGTTATGGAGGAGCCTCGGGAGATGTTTTAATTAATATACATATTTAGGACAGACAGCATGTGTTTCTCAAGAACACAAGACCGAAATTAAAAGAACGATAACTATGGAATGGAGAGCATTTGGTAAACAAAATGAGATTATGAAAAGTAAAGTGCCACTTTTGCTAAAAAGAAAATCTAATGAGATCATCCTATCAGTATTAACAAATACATCAGAAACTTTGGAGCCTTAGAACATAAGCTAGTTAACACTCAAAGAGCATTGGGAAGAATGATGATGGAAATAACACTAAGAGACAGAAAAAAGCAACATGGATACGAGAGAAAAGTAAAGTAGTGGATATTCTAACAACTTATAAGAAACAGGAATGGACATGGGCAGGACATATAATGAGAATGACAGACAATAGTTGGAAATACGAATAGAAGAATGGGTACTTAGAGGTTGTAAAAGAAACATAGGAAGGAAGATGATGGAACAACGAACTAAGAAAGTTTGTGGGCCTGGACTTGTTACAGACAGAACATAAATAGACGCAAGTGGAAGAACATGTCTAAGTTTGTTCTGCAGTGGACTAGTAACAGATGATGATATATATATATATATATATACATATATATATATATATATTTTTATATATATATATATATATATATACATATATATACATATATATATATATATACATATATATACATATATATATATATATATACATACATATATATATATATATATACACACACACACACACACACACATATATATATATATATATATTATATATATATATACATGAGTTTATAAGTTTACTCCGTTTCAATTATAATTAAAATATGTATGTATACCAGGAGTACTTACTCTATTTTGTATGTTTACAAGGAGTAATCATCCGACTAAAAATTCTGTGATGAATGTTTGTGTACGTATTTGTAGATGTATTTAATATAATCATTTTATTCTAAGTTTGGTTTTACTATTTTTGTTATCAGTGTTCGTACACACACATATGCATACATACATACAGACATATATATATATATATATATGTATATATATATATATATATATATTCTTTACATATATATATACTGTGTATATATATATATATATATGGATAAATATCAACACAACATCGTGTTCAAATAGAAATAAATTTCTACCTCATACTTGGGATCGAACGCTAGCCCCTTCTAATGAAAGGCCAGGTCGAAACCAACCAGGCCACGAGAGCCCATAAAAGGAAATCTGAACCTGACGCTAATCTAGCTGTCCGAGGATTTACCTGGCGAGACATCAGTCTCTTACCAGCGAGTTTTACCCGATTTCCCCGGGCCACCACGTGACACAATTGGTAGTAATTCATTCAAATTACCCCTAATGAGTCAATATGGATAAATATCAACACAACATCGTGTTCAAATAGAAATAAATTTCTACCTCATACTTGGGATCGAACGCTAGCCCCTTCTAATGAAAGGCCAGGTCGAAACCAACCATGCCACGAGAGCCCATAAAAGGAAATCTGAACCTGACGCTAATCTAGCTGTCCGAGGATTTACCTGGCGAGACATCAGTCTTTTACCAGCGAGTTTTACCCCGATTTTCCCAAGCCACCACGTGACACAATTGGTAGTAATTCATTCAAATTACCCCTAATGAGTCAATATGGATAAATATCAACACAACATCGTGTTCAAATAGAAATAAATTTCTACCTCATACTTGGGATCGAACGCTAGCCCCTTCTAATGAAAGGCCAGGTCGAAACCAACCTTGCCACGAGAGCCCATAAAAGGAAATCTGAACCTGACGCTAATCTAGCTGTCCGAGGATTTACCTGGCGAGACATCAGTCTCTTACCAGCGAGTTTTACCCGATTTCCCCGGGCCACCACGTGACACAATTGGTAGTAATTCATTCAAATTACCCCTAATGAGTCAATATGGATAAATATCAACACAACATCGTGTTCAAATAGAAATAAATTTCTACCTCATACTTGGGATCGAACGCTAGCCCCTTCTAATGAAAGGCCAGGTCGAAACCAACCATGCCACGAGAGCCCATAATAGGAAATCTGAACCTGACGCTAATCTAGCTGTCCGAGGATTTACCTGGCGAGACATCAGTCTCTTACCAGCGAGTTTTACCCGATTTCCCTGGGCCACCACGTGACACAATTGGTAGTAATTCATTCAAATTACCCCTAATGGCCCGGGGAAATCGGGTAAAACTCGCTGGTAAGAGACTGATGTTTCGCCAGGTAAATCCTCGGACAGCTAGATTAGCGTCAGGTTCAGATTTCCTTTTATGGGCTCTCGTGGCATGGTTGGTTTCGACCTGGCCTTTCATTAGAAGGGGCTAGCGTTCGATCCCAAGTATGAGGTAGAAATTTATTTCTATTTGAACACGATGTTGTGTTGATATTTATCCATATTGACTCATTAGGGGTAATTTGAATGAATTACTACCAATTGTGTCACATGGTGGCCCGGGGAAATCGGGTAAAACTTGCTGGTAAGAGACTGATGTCTCGCCAGGTAAATCCTCGGACAGCTAGATTAGCGTCAGGTTCAGATTTCCTTTTATGGGCTCTCGTGGCATGGTTGGTTTCGACCTGGCCTTTCATTAGAAGGGGCTAGCGTTCGATCCCAAGTATGAGGTAAAAATTTATTTCTATTTGAACACGATGTTGTGTTGATATTTATCCATATTGACTCATTAGGGGTAATTTGAATGAATTACTACCAATTGTGTCACGTGGTGGCCCGGGGAAATCGGGTAAAACTCGCTGGTAAGAGACTGATGTCTCGCCAAGTAAATCCTCGGACAGCTAGATTAGCGTCAGGTTCAGATTTCCTTTTATGGGCTCTCGTGGCATGGTTGGTTTCGACCTGGCCTTTCATTAGAAGGGGCTAGCGTTCGATCCCAAGTATGAGGTAGAAATTTATTTCTATTTGAACACGATGTTGTGTTGATATTTATCCATATTGACTCATTAGGGGTAATTTGAATGAATTACTACCAATTGTGTCACGTGGTGGCCCAGGGAAATCGGGTAAAACTCGCTGGTAAGAGACTGATGTCTCGCCAGGTAAATCCTCGGACAGCTAGATTAGCGTCAGGTTCAGATTTCCTTTTATGGGCTCTCGTGGCATGGTTGGTTTCGACCTGGCCTTTCATTAGAAGGGGCTAGCGTTCGATCCCAAGTATGAGGTAGAAATTTATTTCTATTTGAACACGATGTTGTGTTGATATTTATCCATATTGACTCATTAGGGGTAATTTGAATGAATTACTACCAATTGTGTCACGTGGTGGCCCGGGGAAATCGGGTAAAACTCGCTGGTAAGAGACTGATGTCTCGCCAGGTAAATCCTCGGACAGCTAGATTAGCGTCAGGTTCAGATTTCCTTTTATGGGCTCTCGTGGCATGGTTGGTTTCGACCTGGCCTTTCATTAGAAGGGGCTAGCGTTCGATCCCAAGTATGAGGTAGAAATTTATTTCTATTTGAACATGATGTTGTGTTGATATTCATCCATATTGACTCATTAGGGGTAATTTGAATGAATTACTACCAATTGTGTCACGTGGTGGCCCGGGGAAATCGGGTAAAACTCGCTGGTAAGAGACTGATGTCTCGCCAGGTAAATCCTCGGACAGCTAGATTAGCGTCAGGTTCAGATTTCCTTTTATGGGCTCTCGTGGCAAGGTTGGTTTCGACCTGGCCTTTCATTAGAAGGGGCTAGCGTTCGATCCCAAGTATGAGGTAGAAATATATATATATATATATATATACATTCTTTATATATATATATATATATATATGTACATATATATATTATTTTATATATATATATATATATATATGTACTGTATATATATGAATATTCATATATATATATATATATATATACACATGTATATATATACATGTTTGTGTATATACCGTATATATATCATCTTCTTCTACGCCTTTTGTCACAAAGGGTCTCGATTAGATTTCATCAGTCATCTGTGTTCTCAGCTTTTAATTCAATGCTTCTCCATTTATCATCACCTTCTTCACATTTGATAATCTTCAGCCATGTAGACCTGGGTCTCCCAACCCTTCCAGTGCCTTGTGGAGGCCACCTGAACGTTTGGTGAACTAATCTCTCTTTGGGAGTACAAAGAGCATCCCCAAATCATCTCCATCTAACCTTCATCATGATCTCGTCCAAATATGGCACTCTAGTAATCTCTCTTATGGTTTCATTTTTAATCCTGTCCTGCCATTTAATTCCTAAAATCCTTCTGAGGGCTTTGTTCTCAAGTCTATTAAATATATTGGATATTGTTTCATTGTCATACTATGACTCATGTCCATATAGTAACACCGATATCACTAACCAATGGATAGTCTGATTTTTTTTTAATATAAAATTAGGCGATTTGATTTTCAAATTCTGCTTAAAATAGTCATTGCTTCATTTTTTTTTTTAATCTTTCACTAAACTCTATTTAATAAAACCCTATATTGGAGATCATAGCTCCTAAACACTTGAATGATTCTACCTCATTTATCCTTTCTCTTTCCAATGATATTTCATCTTCCATTGCTTACTCCGTTCTCATCATCTCAGTCTCTCTTCTATTTACCTTGAGCCCAAACTCGTGTAATATTTCATGCATTCTGGTAAGCAAGCATTGCAAATCTTGTGGTGTTCTGCTAATATTGATAGCATCATCAGCATACTCTAGGTCTATCAATTTCCTATTACCAATCCAGTCAAATCCTTCTCCACCATCACAGAGGTAGTTAGCATGGTGGTGATTTTATCTTTAAACAGCAGTCCGACTGATACCCAGTCTGAGGAGAGAGAGAGAGAGAGAGAGAGAGAGATTTTAAAACAACCTTTAAGGAGAAAATGATGGAGATACATTTAATCAACAAAATTTTCCTCATTATCCAAC
>NC_090729.1:138363448-138364633 GCF_036898095.1 Palaemon carinicauda
GTGATTTTATCTTTAAACAGCAGTCCGATTAATACCCAGTCTGCAAAAAGAGAGAGAGAGAGAGAGAGAGAGAGGGGAGAGAGAGAGAGAGAGAGAGAGAGAGAGAGAGAGAGAGAGAATCTTTTAAAATAACTTTTAAGGAGAAAATGATGGAGGTACATTTAATCAACAAAATTTTCCTCATTATCCCACAGGTAGTTAGCATGGTGGTGATTTTATCTTTAAACAGCAGTCCGATTAATACCCAGTCTGCAGAGAGAGAGAGAGAGAGAGAGAGAGAGAGAGAGAGAGAGAGAGAATCTTTTAAAATAACTTTTAAGGAGAAAATGATGGAGATACATTTAATCAACAAAAATTTTCCTCATTATCCCACAGGTAGTTAACATGGTGGTGATTTTATCTTTAAACAGCAGTCCGATTAATACCCAGTCTGCAAAGAAAGAGAGAGAGAGAGAGAGAGAGAGAGAGAGAGAGAGGGAGAGAGAGAGAGAAGAGAGAGAGAGAGAGAGAGAATCTTTCAAAGTACCTTTTAAGGAAAAAATGATGAATTACCATTTAATCAACAAAAATTTCTTCATTATCCCACAGTAGCATGGTGGTGATTTTATCTTTAAACAGCAATCCGATTAATACCCAGTCTGCAGAGAGAGAGGGAGAGAGAGAGAGAGAGAGAGAGAGAGAGAGAGAGAGAGAATATTTTAAAACCACTTTTAAGGAAAAAATGATGGAGATACATTTAATCAACAAAATTTTCCTCATTATCCCACAGGTAGTTAACATGGTGGTGATTTTATCTTTAAACAGCAGTCCGATTAATACCCAGTCTGCAAAGAGAGAGAGAGAGAGAGAGAGAGAGAGAGAGAGAGAGAGAGAGAGAGAGTCTTTTAAAATAACTTTTCAGGAGAAAATGATGGAGATACATTTAATCAACAAAATTTTCCTCATTATCCCACAGGTAGTTAGCATGGTGGTGATTTTATCTTTAAACAGCAGTCCGATTAATACCCAGTCTGCAAAGAGAGAGAGAGAGAGAGAGAGAGAGAGAGAGAGAGAGAGAGAGAGAATCTTTTAAAATAACTTTAAGGAGAAAATGATGGAGGTACATTTAATCAACAAAATTTTCCTCATTATCCCACAAGTAGTTAGCATGGTGGTGATTTTATCTTTAAACAGCAGTCCGATTAA
>NC_090729.1:138365133-138367633 GCF_036898095.1 Palaemon carinicauda
TATTCATGTTCTTTATTTGCGGAAAAATACGCTTATGTATTGTGTTCATCCTCACCGATTCATAATTTTGTTATCGTGGAGATCTGAAATTAGTACTGGGCAGACTATTCTCTAATAAACATGGAATATATTTACGTAAATAAATATTTATGAATATTAACCGTAATACTTATCATTTCTAACCTTGATATCTATGTGTACACAGACATTTTAGGTTTATATAGTTCTAAATAAACGTGTCTGAAAAATTAGGGTAAATCAATTAAAATTTAATGCAAATAATTTAAGATTTATCTTTTCATGCATTTGATCACTTACATACACTTACAGTACACACACACACACACACACACACACACACACACACACATATATATATATATATATATATATATATATATATATATATGTATATATATGTATGTATATATATATATATATATATATATATATATATATATATATATATATATATATATATATATATATATATATATATATATATATATATATATATATATATATATATATATGTGTGTGTGTGTGTGTGTGTGTGTGCGTGTGTTGTTTTAATGTTGTTACTGGCTCTTAAGATATTTTGTTTTAATTGTTCATTACTTTTTATATAGTTTATTTTTCTATACCTTTCCTCACTGGTCTATTTCTCCCTGTTCGACCTCTTGGGGCTATATCATCCTGCTTTTCCAATTAAGGTTGCAGCTTACCTAGTAATAATCATGATAGTATATTCAAATCTATATATATATATGTATATATATATATATATATATATATATATATATATATATATATATATATATATATATATATAGTAGATTCTATTTAAATTTCTAATAAAATTATAGTTTTTTAAGCCATCCGTATGATTTAATCTGTTGACTTTTATTGTATAACTCAGTTAATACCTAGAGTCGTAGGCCTAAAAGAACTCTAAGTGAAGCATTTCAGATAATAGATTTTCACGACTGACTTTCTGAACTTGTAAAACAAAGACGTAACAGTTGACCCGAGCTGACGGTGGTATAAGAGAAACGAGTCAGGATGGAAGAATTAAAGGCGTTGCAGTGCGGGCTTCTTTTTTATTTATCTTAATTTGCTTTCGTATCTTCTTGCTTTACGGGTTAGTGCAAGGCCTTAGGCGGCCCATTACTTTTCCTTAATCGGTAGTAGGTTGGCCTGGGCACCAGCCACCCGTTCAAATACTACTGCTAGAGAGTTATGGGGTCTTTAGACTGGCCAGACAGTAGTACATTTGATCCTTCTCTCTGGTTACGGTTCAATTTCTTTTGCCTACACACACACACACACACACACACACACACAACGAATAGTCTGGCCTATTCTTTACATACTCTCCTATGCCTCATATACCTGACAACACTGATATTACCAAAAAATTCTTCTTACTGCACTGTAATTGTTCATTGGCCACTTTCCTCTTTGTAAGGGTAGAAGAGACTCTTTAGTTATGGTAAGCAGCTCCTCTAGGAGAAGGACACTCCAAAATCAAACCATTGTTCTCTAATCTTGGGTAGTGCCATAACCTCTGTACCATGGTCTTCCACTGTCTTGGGTTAGAGTTCGCTTACTTGAGGGTACACTCGGGCGCACTATTCTGTCTTATTTATCTTCCTCTTGTTTTGTTAAAGTATTTTTAGTTTATATAGGAGATATTTATTTTAATGTTGTTGCTTTTCTTAAAATATTTTATTTTTTTATGTTTCCTTTCCTCACTGAGCTATTTTCCCTTTTGGAGCTCCTGGGCTTATAGCATCCTGCTTTTCAACTAGGGTTGTAGTTTAGCAAATAATAATAATAATAATAATCCGGCCTTCTCCATCATGAGGCTCAATACTACACAGCATTCTAGAAGTTTTATTCCAGCTGTGACCAAGTTGGAGAATGATCTTCCTAATCGGTAGAACTTCGAAAGTTCAAACTTGCAGCAAATGTTTTTGTTAAACAGGCTGACATAAGTCTTTTAATAGTTTATATATGAAAGATCTGTTGAATTTCTTGTTATTGTTCTTAAACAAATTTATTTTGATTGTTCATTACCTCTCTTGTACTTTATTCATTTCCTTATTTACTTTTCTCACCGGGCTACTTTTCGCTATTGGAATCAGTGGGCTCGTGCTTTTCCAACTAGAGTTGTTGCTTAGCTAGTAATAATAATAATAATAATAATAATAATAATAATAATAATAATAATAATAATAATAATAATAATAATAGATATACGCACAAGTTTTCCATGAGACGCGGGAAAGTTCGAGGGGCTCTCGAGTAATAAGCAGGTCAGGAGTTTGTCGTCGTAGAACAAGTTATGAAAAATAGCCAGAAAATTTTGTTTTAGAATATAACAACATCTTAGAGTTACAGTGTTTTTTATGTTGACATGAACATTTTATATGTAAAAATAAGCCCCTTTTACATGTCTTGTAACATCATATACATAAAATTTAAAAAAGTTGCTTAA